>NC_044394.1:75875983-76196107 GCF_006542625.1 Nomascus leucogenys
ATCTAAGACATCATGTCATTTCATTTATAAATATTTCTGGATGTAACGCTAAAAGACAGAGACACTTTTTAAGAAGTAGAACAATACCACTGTCACACAAATAACAATGATTTCTTTGTATAATCACATGTCCAATCACTGTCCACATTTGCCAGATTTTTTTTTTTTTTGAGACAAAGTCTTGCTCTGTCGCCCAGGCTGGAGTGCAGTGGCCTGATCTCAGCTCACTGCAAGCTCCGCCTCCTGGGTTCACGCCATTCTCCTGCCTCAGCCTCCCAAGTAGCTGGGACTACAGGTGCCCGCCACCATTCCTGGCTAATTTTTTGTATTTTTTTTAGTAGAGATGGGGTTTCGCCGTGTTAGCCAGGATGGTCTTGATCTCCTGACCTCGTGATCCACCCGCCTCAGCCTCCCAAAGTGCTGGGATTACAGGTGTGAGCCACCATGCCTGGCTTGCCAGATTTTCTTAACAAAATATTCTTCTAGAGTTTGGTTGGTTGATTCAGGATTTTAAACAAGGTCCATACACTGACTGTCTCATCCTCATTAGCAGCCTGCTCTGAATTGTCTCTCAGAGTGTACTGCCTATTCTGCACCTAGTTTTTTAAAAAAGGTCCAGGCTGGGCACGGTGGCTCCCACTTGTAATCCCAGCACTTTGGGAGGCAGAAGAGGGCAGATCATCTGAGGTCAGGAGTTCGAGACCAGCCTGGCTAATATGGTGAAACTCCATCTCTACAAAAAAAATACAAAAAAAAATTAGCCAGGTGTGGTGGTAGGCACCTGTAATCCCAGCTATTGGGGAGGCTGAGGGAGGAGAATCACTTGAACCTGGGAGGCAGAGGTTGCAGTGAACCAAGATCACGCCATTACACTCCAGCCTGGGCAAAAAGAGCAAAACTCCATCTCAAAGAAAAAAAAAATCCATACTATCCAATTGAATTCATGTCTCTTGAGTCTCTTTTAATCTGAAGATTCCCCCCTTTTTTTTTATTACTTGCAATTATTAAGGAGTCATTTGCCCCAGAGACTTTTTACCATTGGATTTTGCTGATTGTATTCTTATAGTCTCATTGACGATGGCACCTTTCTCACAGTGTTTTCTATAAATTACTAGTTAAATTTAATGGCTTTACCAGACTCAATTTGTGTGAGTGTGTGTGTGTGTGTGTGTGTGTAAAGAAAACTTCATAGATGATAATGTAATTCCCTCAGGAAATGGATAAAATCTGTAGTCTTGTGAAGTGAGCAGTAACTGATGATCATTGCCTCAATCTATTAATTCATCAGGAGTCACAAAATGGTAATTTTTGGATCCAATCTTTTTTATTAATTTATTAGCTGAGATGCTTCTCTAAGGAGAAACTTCCTCTCATTAACAGTTACATTGTCCTGAGGATTAGTATTTGACTCTCATTTCACTTGTACTTATAGTTTTAAAAGTGATGGATTTCAAAGCAATTCTCCAAAAGTGGCCAGATTTTTTTTTCAGAATCATTCAACATTCATGGGTTTAAAATTATTTGATGAGTGCCGATCTATTTCAGCTCTTATCCTTCCCAGTGTTCAAATTGTCCCATTCTTGGCTTATAGGAGGGAGCCACTTCAAGTTGGCTCTGTAGTTGGCCATGTCCTTTTACATAGACCCTTGGTGTTTAACTCTCAAGATTGGATTTTACCTTAGAAGTCAGCTGCTTCAATCCCCCTTCTCTTCTCCTTTCTGCTTGCCATTCGAAGAGGCATCCCGAGGCCCCCTAATTAAAATTTTTTTTTGAGATAGGGTCTCACTCTGTCGCCAAGGCTGGAGAGCAGTGGCACAATCATGATAGTCTTAACCTCCCAGGCTCAAGCAATCCTCCCACCTCAGCCTTCCAAGTAGCTGGGACTACAGGCATGCATATGCCATCATGCCTGGCTAATATTTTATTTTTTGTAGAGTCAGGGTCTCAATATGTTACCCAGGCTGGTCTCTAACTCCTGAGCTCAAGTGATGCTCCTGTCTTGGCCTCACAAAGTGTTGGAATTACAGGTGTGAGCCACCACTCTTGCCCCTAATTGTGTATTTACAGCTAACTTCCTTCTTATGCTAATTGACACGGATATTGCCCCAACACAACAATCATTTCTAGTTGACTTTAGAATATTTTTGTGTTTATCAGCTTTCTGTAAGGTGGGCTTAGGGCTACACACTTAAGTTTGAGTCAACAGTGTGTGTGTGTGTGTATACACATATGTGTGTGTATACAAAGTGTGTGCGTATACATATACACACAATCCCCAAGTATACGTTGTTATTAATGATCCAAATTACTTTAATGCCATGCAAAGTAGTTCCCCAAGTTAAGAGCAACTTACGGTAGACTCCTATTTCAATTAATAACTTGAAAAAATCACTTGCAATAAAATAGCAGGTTAACTAGATACTACACACATTCCAATCCTGTAAAAGTTTCTCAGAGAAACACTGTTAGATATAGTTACATTCCAGGAATTTGGCTACATGAATAGCTACAGAAGAGTTGATGTTCTCACAGTAGAACTCGCTTTTTCTCATACTTGAAATCAAAAAGAACCTTTCTTTTCTTCTTTTGATCTTCCTTCCCTTGCCAGCCCGCCATTGCACTTGGTTGGGTAACAGGGTCCATGAGTTGCAGCTACAGGTAGGGCAGTGTCTCCTGGGAATCCCCAGGGAGATGAGGGTCAGCGCACCCCTAAGCTCCAGGTCACCAGCGGCCTCCTCACACAGCTCGAGCTCACCCCCATCTGCCTTCCTGGTTGTCACTGGACAGGGATTTTATTTTCTGAGATGATGGAGGCAGGTATAATGTTCTTGACCATCGGATACCTTCTGTTGTTGTTCCTCTTAAGGAAGAAATGATTTATTTCTTCCTTCACTAGTTATAGTAAGTGCTGAAATCTTCTAAATATATTTATCATCTTTCATACTTTAAGTAAGGAATGAATACTTATTAATTGATTGTGAGTACTCAGATCTTCTGATATTCATAAACCTATAGGAAAGATCTGCTTTATATTTCACATTCTCTGGACTGCAGATAAGTTCACATTTTAAAGATGTATATTACCTTAATGAGACACCTGATCTTTTTTGTTAGTTCACTAGCAAGTTTTATTTCAGAAAAATCAATCCTTGACTCTTCAGCGCTTCTTTTATAACTCTTAAAGTAAGCGTGGAAAAACATTTACATTGTATTATTTTTTCTTTTTTCTTTTTTTTTTTTTTTTTTTGAGACAAGTCTTGCTTTGTCATCCAGGCTGGAGTGCAGTGGCACGATCTTGGCTCACTGCAACCTCTGCCTCTTGGGTTCAAGTGATTCTCCCGCCTCAGCCTCCCGAGTAGCGGGGACTACAGGCAAGTGCCACCATATGTGGATAATTTTTGTATTTTTAGTAGAGACAAGGTTTCACCATCTTGGCCAGGCTGGTCTTGAACTCCTGACCTCAAGTGATCCACCTGCCTCAGCTTCCCAAAGTGCCACGATTACAGGCATGAGCCACCACACCCGGCCCATTTATATTGTATTGATGTAGCTAAAAGGTAAGTCATATATTTTAATTTACTTTTAATATACTTACTACTTACAAGTGAATGTAGTTCTGACTGACCTATTGCCTCTTATTATACAGGATAAGAAACTGAGCCAGAATTTAAGGTACTTGCTAAGGTCCATAATATGATTAGCGGTAGAGCCAGTACCAGAACTGAGGATTTTTTTTTTTTTTTTTTTGAGACGGAGTTTTGCTCTTGTTGCCCAGGCTGGAGTGCAATGGCACGATCTCGGCTCACCACAACCTCCACCTCCCAGGTTCTAGCAATTCTCCTGCCTCAGCCTCCTGAGTAGCTGGGATTACAGGTATGCGTCACCATGCCCAGCTAATTTTTGTGTTTTTAGTAGAGACGGGGTTTCACCATGTTGGTCAGGCTGGTCTCGAACTCCCGACCTTAGGTGATCTGCCTGCCTCAGTCTCCTAAAATGCTGTGATTATAGGTGTGAGCCACCATGCCCGGCCAGAACAGAGAATTCTTGACCCTCAGTGCAATGCTTTCTTCTCCATGACACAAAAATATTACCTACCTGGTATTATACTATAAAGCCACATGAACATGCTGTAGCTAGCCAGCATTACTTTTTAATTTATAAAGTAAATTTTTATAACAATATTGAAGACAAATGTTCATGAGTCTTAGATGTTCATACTAGTGATGCAGGATTTTTTGCTCCTTAGCTCAGCTAATCTGGGTTCTTTTCTCATGACCAGGAAGAATTAGGCATGCAGACACATTGAAGGATGAGGACAGCGGAATTTATTAAGTGAAAAGAAAGCTCTCAGCAAAGAGAGGGGTCCTGAGAGCAGGTTTTCATCTCCCAAATTGAATACCAGGGCCACCACACATGAGTTGAAGAGGCCAGGCTCCTCTCCTGCATAAGGCGCAAATTCCTGGTGGCTTCACCCTATTCCTCCAGTGCACGTGGGCCTCCAGTCCACTGTAGGCAGGCCCAGGCAAGCCCCCTGTGCAGGTTCCCTTATCTGCACAAAACATCTTGTGTAAGCCCTTGTGTGGCTGGTCAGATTCTCTGGGGACCCTTCCCTATCTGCCTAGGCATTTGGCTATCTCCTGCCTCTATCACTGGTGAATTTGGTTTCTGCTTTAAGTCAGGATAAACTTCTGTGCATTTAGTTTATTAGATTATATAATTATTTTATTTGTTTGCCAAGGCTTCTGTAACAGAGTATCACAGACTGGTTGGTTTACACAACAGAAATGTATTGTCTCAAAGTCCTGGAGGGTGGAAGTTCAAAGGTGTTGGCAGAGCTGGTTCCTCAGAGGCTGTGAGGAAAGGATCTGTTTCTGGCCTCACTCCTTGGCTCACAGATGGCTGTCTTCCCTTTGTTTCTCTTACCATCATTTTCCTTCTATGCATGTTTTTGTGGCCAAATTTCACCTTTTTGTAAGGACTGCAGTTACACTGGATCAGGGTATACCTTAATGACCTCATTTTAAGTTGATTACCTTTGTAAAGGCCCTATTTCCAAAAGGTCACATTTTGTGGGACTGGGAGTTAGGACTTTAAAATATGAATTTGGGGGATGGGGCACAATTCAGCCCATAGCAGTTATTTTAAAAAGGCACATATAACTGACTTTCAGCCTATGAGATTCAGGAAAATCATGTCTCTGAGGAAACAGAGATGATGAAGCCAAAGAGCAGCGGTGATAATGACCCAATAGTCCCATAGATAGTATTTTTGATAAACATAGAAATGGACCTTCTGGTCTTAAAGCTTGAAACTTACGTTTGTCTTATCTGAGTTCCTTCCTCAGGGAACCACCTTTAGGCCTCTCAAAAATTATCAAAAAACTGAAACTTAACCAGATCACCGCGTCCTGACAATGAGATGGTGGACCCCTCATTCATTATGATTGCTTCCTTGCCCCTCCCTAGTTCCTATTTCCTTACACATTGTTACATTTCTTCCCTGTTGTATACACTCCTAATTTTAGTCAGTCAGAGAAATGGATTTGAGAATGAGCTCCCATCTCCTCAGCTGCAGCACCTAATTAAAGTCTTCTTCCTTGGCAATACTCATCATCTCAGTGATTGGCTTTCTGTGTGGTGAGTGGCAGGATATAGACTTTCCACCTGGTGTTTCTGTAACAGATTGTGGTTCCCTGATTGGGAACGTGTTGCTCTTGGCTTGGCTGCTAGGGCCGGGAGTCTCAGAAGACCACTTAAATGACTGCCCATCCAATTTTGACTGGAGGTGAGTTTCCATCTCTCTCTGGCGCTGATACTGCCGGCCCCAACTGCGTTCCTGATTTTCTAGGACGAACTGCCTTTGAAATTTCACATCTACATCCAGATAGGTGCGTGTCCTTTGTGGGGCCAGAAAGCAGGATCTGCTCCTCCTAATTTGGGAAATTTTAAGCTGAATTTCCATTTGTAGGTGGAACAAGGCCAACTGACTGAGAGGGAGAAGCATTCTGACTGTTTCCGTTTGGATATTTTTGGGGGCTTCTTTGTGCTTGTGCGTTTTGTGTCTGGGCAAGTGAGTGTCTTGTAGATACCAGACAATGGGATCAGTTCCTCTTAATTTGAGAAAAATTTTTTTTTGAGACGGAGTCTTGCTGTGTTGCCTAGGTTGGAGTGCAGTGGCGTGATCTCGGCTCACTGCAAGCTCCGCCTCCCCCGAGTTCACGCCATTCTCCTGCCTCAGCCTCCTGAGTAGCTGGGACTACAGGCGCCAGCCACCACACCCAGCTAATTTTTTTTATTTTTGGTAGAGACAGGGTTTCACTGTGTTAGCCAGATGGTCTCGATCTCCTGACCTCGTGATCCGCCTGCCTCAACCTCCAAAATGCTGGGATTACAGGCATGATCCTCCACGCCTGGCCAATTTGGGAAATTATGAAGGAATTTTTGTTTGCAAGTTGACCACGCCCATCTCATGGAGAGAGGAAACACCCTGCCTGTTTCAGTTTGGACACTTTTGGGACTTGTTTGTTCCTGTTGCAGTTGAATTGTGTTTTGGTTATTGTTTGTGTGTTTGGTATCATCATGGGAAACTAGAATTCAGTAAACTGATATTCTTTTGTAATACTGTTTGGTCCCAATATTCTTTGGAATCTAGAGTTGAATGGGAAAGTGGACCCTGTATTCCGGCTTTGATTTTGCTATTCTAAACAGGGTTGGGCCTAATTGGTAGCTTCCAGGTGATGTTCTTCTGTAGCGCTGTTTGGCCTTGGTGTTCTTTGGAGTCTGGGATGTATGGCCTTTAAAAATCCAATTTCCATGGAGACTGCTTTATCCAAAATTTTGGTTTACAGGCTTCATTGGATTACCTATTGGGGCTAACAGAGTTCAGCCATGTGAACATGTTTGTAGACTGATGAGTTTGTATTGCTGTCTCATGGCTAGAGTTTCCAAATAAAAGCCACTGGATCTTTATGTGTGTATACATGTCTAGATGTGTTTATGTGAATATTTATTTATTTGAGGTGGAGTCTCTGTTACCCAGACTGGAGTGCAGTGGCACAATCTCGGCTCACTGCAACCTCCACCTCCTGGGTTCAAGTGATTCCCCTTCCTCAGCCTCCTGAGTAGCTGGAATTACAGGTGCCCACCACCGCGCAAACTAATTTTTGTATTTTTAGTAGAGATGGGGTTTCACCATATTGGCCAGGCTGGCCTCAAACTCCTGGCCTCACATGATCTGCCTGTCTTGGCCTCCCAAAGTGTTGGGATTACAGGCATGAGCCACTGTGCCTGACCTGAATGTACATTTATTAAGTTATATGTTGTGTCTATCAAATTGTCTTATAAATAAGAGTAGTCATAAATAAATAAGTCCAAGGTATTTTTCAAATTCACATGACCTAAATAAATCTTTACTAAACTAGCTAGATGGCTTTCAAATTATTGGTACAATAAAGATAGAAATGTCTTCAGAATTGTCAGCATATGTTTTTGTCTGAGTTTTATATTTGTCTCTGCTAGATACTTTGAGATATCAGGGTTTTGCATAGAAGGCTGTAAAACTATAAACCCAGTCAGAGCAAAATGATCTGGGTTGGTGTGCCTGCTTTGACAAATGAGACTAATGTTGTTAGCTGAATCTTCTGAGTTATTGACAAAAATACCTATGTTTTTAACTTTGAGACTTACTTAGGTGAGCACCTGATGTTCACTGACTATTAAAAAATGGTTAACAAGGAAATAACTTTACATGATGGTGTCTAATATTTTAGTTTTCAGAAGTAATCTAGATAAACTGTTAAAAATGAAAGAATTGAGTACATATAAATGGGAAACTTGTTTTAGGTAAACTTTTTGTGTAATTTAAAATCTTTAAATTATTCTTGATGCTTATTGGATGCTTATTGGATACCTGGGTCATTTCCAATTAGGAAAAGATTATGATATGGGAAAAGACATTTCTAAAAATTGTGTAATTGTTCTCCTCTATAAAGTGCTGATATCTGATATTTCAAGGAAATTTTCAACAAAATTTAAAGTTACTAATGATCAAAGTTATAGTTAATATATAATTCTTTATATAAAATGTGCCATAAAGATGTGTTGTTAGAAAAAGAATAATTTTGTCTAATTCAAAAGTTATCTAAAGGTTAATTCAAATTATAGACTTGCAAAAAGTTATTTATAAAATAAAGTAGTAAAGAACCAGTAAGTGGGGGAGAAAGATGTGAAGAAAGTTGCAGATATGAAGATGTATGTTTGGTAAGGAAAGTTATAAAGAAAAGAGAAGAATTTTGTTTGAGAAAGGATCTTGTATGGTGAATTTTTGTCCTACAATAAAATGACTGGTTATTTAAAAAAAGAATTGGCTGGGCGCTGTGGCTTATGCTTGTAATCCCAGCACTTTGGAAGGCCAAGGCGGGTGGATCACAAGATCAGGAGATTGAGACCATCCTGGCTAACACGGTGAAACCTTGTCTCTACTAAAAATACAATAACAAAATTAGCCAGGTGTTGTGGCGTGTGCCTGTAGTCTCAGCTAGTTGGGAGGCTGAGGTGGGAGAATGACGTGAACCTGGGAGGTGGAGCTTGCAGTGAGCTAAGATCACACCACTGCACTCCAGCCTGGGCAACAGAGCAAGACTCCATCTCAAAAAAAAAAAAAAAAATTAGGACAAAACAGAGAGCCCAAACATGTCATAGGTGGTCTGTGTAAGTCATACATGGTTTTCTTACTACTTCTCTGTATGTCTATATTTGTGCACATACAGAGAAAATAGAAAGTTGAAAAAGTTTAGATAATGTTCTTTAAAACCTGATAGAAAATTGGAGAAATTTGGCTAATTAACATAGCATTTAAACATTTGTTTAAATGCTCTTAATTTAAAGCTCAGTTAAATGCTGTTGTTTAAAGCACTTAGTTTTGATGAAAATAAAATAAATATTATGAAGAAATACATTTGCAGTTTGGCAATTTTTTTTTAATATAGTTAAGCATGAAGCAAGATTGAACATGGAGCCAGGTTTAAGAGGAGCCAAATTTCACATAAATGTTTGCATTGCTTTGTTTTACACTGTATAGATAGTACTAGCACTAAAATACTTACTGGTCATGTGCCTAAAGTGAATTTCTTAATTGTACGAAATGTACAGTGGTATTGGTGGACTTAAAGACATTAATTTACATACCTGGAACAAAATATCTACCTTGTGTGTGTGTGGGGGGCATTTTTTTTTTTGGCTCTAGGTAACACTTTAGCTTCCAAGGTAAACTGAGTAGGAGAAAAACTTGGGGTTGGTTTCTTGTTTGTTTGTTTTTGCTTCTAATTTTCATTTATTTGCTCTTTTTTTTGGGGTTTTACTTGTATATACATGTATAAAACCATTGATGTTTTTTAGTTTCCAATGGAATGCTTTTATTTGGCTTTATGAATAGCCATGTTGTTTCCTATGCATTTGTAACAATTCATTATTTGTTCTGTTTATCTAGATTTCCTAAGCTACAGTTGTCAAGCCTGGAAAAATTGGTAGAGCACACCAGCCATTTAAAATTTGCTTGTTTTTTCTTACTGCTAATGATCTAGAGAGCTAGAAGAGCTTTAAGGTTCCTGGAAAAAGTAAAACAAAAGACTTAAGTTCTGAACAGACATAGTACATTATACATTTTGTTATTTGGAAAGTAGATGAGAGCAGAAATATTTAGACGGTGTTTATTTCCAAGGTAATTCTCTTCAATCAATAACTTGAGTTGATTTCAGATCTTATCCTTTAATGAGGAAAAACTGATATGGTTACAAAATTTTAAGGTTCAGGAAAAATTGGCCTTATCTTTAAGGAAATTATGTTGATTGGGATTTCTCTCAAACTACTTTAGTTGTGTTGAACATTATTAAAATTAAGTGACATTCACTTGGATTAAGTTACAAAAATGTATATCCTTTTTCCAGATTAATAATTTACTGAATTTGCTTTATCATTCTTTCTCTATGTATATACATAATTATTTTTTCTAAGCCATTGAGAGTAAATTGCAGACATCATGGTTATTTATCCTTAAACACTTCAGTGTGTTTCCTCAAAACATTATTCAACGTAATCATACAACAATCAAAATCAGAAAATCAACATGGATACTGTTATTATCTAATCTACAGATCTGAAATTCCACTTGTTGTCCCACCAATGTCCATTATAATAAAAAGGGAAAAATATCTTTCTGCTCCAGGGTTCAATGCGTTTAGTTATCATCTCTTTAATCCCTTTTTTTTTTTTTTTTATTGAGATGGAGTCTCACTCTGTCTGTTGCCCAGGGCTGGAGTGCAGTGGTGTGATCTCAGCTCACCGCAAGCTCTGCAGTGGTGTGATCTCAGCTCACCGCAAGCTCTGCCTCCCAGGTTCACGCCATTCTGCTGCCTCAGCCTTCTGAGTAGTTGGGACTACAGGCGCCCACCACCACGGCTGGCTAATTTTTTGTATTTTTCGTAAAGACGGGGTTTCACTGTGTTAGCCAGGATGGTCTCGATCTCTTGACCTTGTGATCCATCCACCTCGGCCTCCCAAAGTGCTGCAATTACAGGGGTGAGCCACAGCGCCTGGCCCTTTGTTTTTTTTTTATTATTATTACACTTTAACTTCTGGGATACATGTACAGAAAATGCAGGTTTGTTGTATACATTTGCCATGGTGGTTTGCTGCACCCATCAACCTGTCTTCTACATTAAGTATTTCTCCTAATGCTATCCCTCCCCTAGCCCCCCACTCCCTGACAGGCCCCAGTGTGTGATGTTCCCCTCCCTGTGTCCATGTGTTCTCATGGTTCAACTCCCACTTATGAGTGAGAACATGTGGTGTTTGGTTTTCTGTTCCTGTGTTAGTTTGCTGAGAATGATGGTTTCCAGCTTCATCCATGTCCCTGCAAAGGACGTGAACTCATCCTTTTTTATGGCTGCGTAGTATTCCATGGTGTATCTGTGCCACATTTTCTTTATCCAGTCTATCATTGATGGACATTTGGATTGGTTCCAAGACTTTGCTATTGTGAATAGTGCTGTAATAAACATACGTGTGTATCTGTGTTTATAGTAGAATAATTTATAATTTTTTGGGTATATACCCAGTAGTGGGATTGCTGGGTCAAATGGTATTTCTGGTTGTAGGTCCTTGAGGAATTGTCACACTGTCTTCCACAATGGTTGAACTAATTTATTCTTTCACCAACAGTGTAAAAGCATTCCTATTTCTCCACATCCTCTCCATCATCTGTTGTTTCCTGACTTTATGTTTTTTTTTTTGAGATAGAGTCTCGCTCTGTCACCCAAGCTGGAGTGCAGTGGCATGATCTCCGCTCACTGCAAGCTCTGGCTACCGGGTTCATGCCATTCTCCTGCCTCAGCCTCCTGAGTAGCTGGGACTACAGGCACCTGCCACCATGCCTGGCTAATTTTTTGTATTTTTAGTAGAGACGGGGTTTCACCGTGTTAGGCAGGATGGTCTCAATCTCCTGACCTCGTGTTCTGCCTGCTGGAATTACAGGCATGAGCCACCGCACCCAGCCATTTCCTGACTTTTTAATGATCACCATTCTAACTGGTGTAAGATGGTATCTCATTGTGGTTTTGATTTGCATTTCTCTAATGACCAGTGATGATGAGCATTTTTTCTTTTTTTTTTTTTTTTTTTTTTTTTTTTTATAAATTAAAGTTATTTTTTCCTATATATTTTCTGCCTTTTACATTATGCCTAGACCTTGGTCACACCAAAATTATAAAAGTATTTTATCTCTGGTTTCTCTGGATGGCTTTGTTTTATTTTTTTTTTTTTTTATTTTTTTTTATTTTTTTTTTTTTTTATTATACTTTAGGGTTTTAGGGTACATGTGCACAATGTGCAGGTTTGTTACATATGTATCCATGTGCCATGTTGATTTCCTGCACCCATTAACTCGTCATTTAGCATTAGGTGTATCTCCTAATGCTGTCCCTCCCCCCTCCCCCCACCCCACAACAGTCCCCGGAGTGTGATGTTCCCCTTCCTGTGTCCATGAGTTCTCATTGTTCAATTCCCACCTATGAGTGAGAACATGCGGTGTTTGGTTTTTTGTCCTTGCGATAGTTTACTGAGAATGATGTTTTCCAGTTTCATCCATGTCCCTACAAAGGACACGAAATCATCATTTTTTATGGCTGCATAGTATTCCATGGTGTATATGTGCCACATTTTCTTAATCCAGTCTATCGTTGTTGGACATTTGGGTTGGTTCCAACTCTTTGCTATTGTGAATAGTGCCGCAATAAACATACGTGTGCATGTGTCTTTATAGCAGCATGATTTATAGTCCTTTGGGTATATACCCAGTAATGGGATGGCTGGGTCAAATGGTATTTCTAGTTCGAGATCCCTGAGGAATCGCCACACTGACTTCCACAATGGTTGAACTAGTTTACAATCCCACCAACAGTGTAAAAGTGTTCCTATTTCTCCACATCCTCTCCAGCACCTGTTGTTTCCTGATTTTTTAATGATGGCCATTCTAACTGGTGTGAGATGGATCTCACTGTGGTTTTGATTTGCATTTCTCTGATGGCCAGTGATGATGAGCATTTCTTCATGTGTTTTCTGGCTGCATAAATGTCTTCTTTTGAGAAGTGTCTGTTCATGTCCTCTGCCCACTTTTTGATGGGGTTGTTTGTTTTTTTCTTGAAAATTTGTTTGAGTTCGTTATAGATTCTGGATATTAGCCCTTTGTCAGATGAGTAGGTTGCAAAAATTTTCTCCCATTCTGTAGGTTGCCTGTTCATTCTGATGATAGTTTCTTTTGCTGTGCAGAAGCTCTTTAGTTTAATGAGATCCCATTTGTCGATTTTGGCTTTTGTTGCCATTGCTTTTGGTGTTTTAGACATGAAGTCCTTGCCCACGCCTATGTCCTGAATGGTATTGCCTAGGTTTTCTTGTAGGATTTTAATGGTTTTAGGTCTAACATATAAGTCTTTAATCCATCTTGAATTAATTTTTGTATAAGGTGTAAGGAAGGGATCCAGTTTCAGCTTTCTACATATGGCTAGCCAGTTTTCCCAGCACCATTTATTAAATAGGGAATCCTTTCCCCATTTCTTATTTTTGTCAGGTTTGTCAAAGATCAGATAGTTGTAGCTATGCGGCATCATTTCTGAGGGCTCTGTTCTGTTCCATTGATCTATGTCTCTGTTGTGGTACCAGTACCATGCTGTTTTGGTTACTGTAGCCTTGTAGTATAGTTTAAAGTCAGGTAGCGTGATGCCTCCAGCTTTGTTCTTTTGGCTTAGGATTGACTTGGCGATGCGGGCTCTTTTTTGGTTCCATATGAACTTTAAAGTAGTTTTTTCCAATTCTGTGAAGAAAGTCATTGGTAGCTTGATGGGGATGGCATTGAATCTATAAATTACCTTGGGCAGTATGGCCATTTTCACAATATTGATTCTTCCAACCCATGAGCATGGAATGTTCTTCCATTTGTTTGTATCCTCTTTTATTTCATTGAGCAGTGGTTTGTAGTTCTCCTTGAAGAGGTCCTTCACATCCCTTGTAAGTTGGATTCCTAGGTATTTTATTCTCTTTGAAGCAATTGTGAATGGGAGTTCACTCATGATTTGGCTCTCTGTTTGTCTGTTATTGGTGTACAAGAATGCTTGTGATTTTTGTACATTAATTTTGTATCCTGAGACTTCGCTGAAGTTGCTAATCAGCTTAAGGAGATTTTGGGCTGAGACAATGGGGTTTTCTAGATATACAATCATGTCATCTGCAAACAGGGACAATTTGACTTCCTCTTTTCCTAATTGAATACCTTTTATTTCCTTCTCCTGCCTGATTGCTCTGGCCAGAACTTCCAGCACTATGTTGAACAGGAGCGGTGAGAGAGGGCATCCCTGTCTTGTGCCAGTTTTCAGAGGGAATGCTTCCAGTTTTTGCCCATTCAGTATGATATTGGCTGTGGGTTTGTCATAGATAGCTCTTATTATTTTGAGATACGTCCCATCAATACCTAATTTATTGAGAGTTTTTAGCATGAAGTGTTGTTGAATTTTGTCAAAGGCCTTTTCTGCATCTATTGAGATAATCATGTGGTTTTTGTCTTTGGTTCTGTTTATATGTTGGATTACATTTATTGATTTGCGTATGTTGAACCAGCCTTGCATCCCAGGGATGAAGCCCACTTGATCATGGTGGATAAGCTTTTTGATGTGCTGCTGGATTCGGTTTGCCAGTATTTTATTGAGGATTTTTGCATCAATGTTCATCAAGGATATTGGTCTGAAATTCTCTTTTTTGGTTATGTCTCTGCCAGGTTTTGGTATCAGGACGATGCTGGCTTCATAAAATGTGTTAGGGAGGATTCCCTCTTTTTCTATCGATTGGAATAGTTTCAGAAGGAATGGTACCAGTTCCTCCTTGTACCTCTGGTAGAATTCGGCTGTGAATCCATCAGGTCCTGGACTCTTTTTGGTTGGTAAGCTATTGATTATTGCCACAATTTCAGAGCCTGTTATTGGTCTATTCAGAGATTCAACTTCTTCCTGGTTTAGTCTTGGGAGGGTGTATTTGTTGAGGAATTTATCCATTTCTTCTAGATTTTCTCGTTTATTTGCATAGAGGTGTTTGTAGTATTCTCTGATGGTAGATTGTATTTCTGTGGGATCGGTGGTGATATCCCCTTTTTCGTTTTTTATTGCATCTATTTGATTCTTCTCTCTTTTCTTCTTTATTAGTCTTGCTAGCGGTCCATCAATTTTGTTGATCTTTTCAAAAAACCAGCTCCTGGATTCATTAATTTTTTGAAGGGTTTTTTGTGTCTCTATTTCCTTCAGTTCTGCTCTGATTTTAGTTATTTCTAGCCTTCTGCTAGCTTTTGAATGTGTTTGCTCTTGCTTTTCTAGTTCTTTTAATTGTGATGTTAGGGAGTCAATTTTGGATCTTTCCTGCTTTCTCTTGTGGGCATTTAGTGCTATAAATTTCCCTCTACACACTGCTTTGAATGTGTCCCAGAGATTCTGGTATGTTGTGTCTTTGTTCTCGTTGGTTTCAAAGAACAGATGATGAGCATTTTTTCATATGCTTGTTGGCTGCATTAATGTCTTTTTTTTGGGGAAGTGTCTGTTCATATCCTTTGCCCACTTTTTGATGGGATTGTTTGTTTTTTTTTCTTGTAAATTTGTTTAAGTTCTTTGTAGATTCTGGATATTAGCCATTTGTCAGATGGATAGACTGCAAAATTTTTCTCCCATTCTGTAGGTTGCCTGTTCACTCTGATGATAGTTCTTTTGGTGTGCAGATGCTCTTTAGTTTACTTAGATCCCATTTGTCAGTTTTGGCTTTTGTTGCCATCACTTTCAGTGTTTTAGTCATGAAGTCTTTGTCCATGCCTATGTCCTGAATGGTATTGCCTAGGTTTCCTTCTAGGGTTTTTATGGTTTTAGGTCTTATGTTAAAGTCTTTTTTTTTTGAGATGGAGTTTTGCTTTGTTGCCCAGGCTGGAGTGCAGTGGCACGATCTCGTCTCACTGCAAGCTCCACCTCCTAGGTTCACGCCATTCTCCTGCCTCAACCTCCCAAGTAGCTGGGACTACAGGTGCCTGCCACTACGCTTGGCTAATTTTTTGTATTTTTACTAGAGACAGGGTTTCACCATGTCAGCCAGGACGGTCTCGATCTCCTGACCTCGTGATCCACCTGCCTTGGCCTCTCAAAGTGCTGGGATTACAGGCGTGAGCTACCGCACCCAGCCATGTTTAAGTCTTTAATCCATCCTGAGTTGATTTTTTTATAAGGTGTAAGTAAGGGGTCCAGTTTCAATTTTCTGCATGTGGCTAGCCAGTTTTCCCAACACCATTTATTAAATAGGGAATCCTTTCCCCATTGTTTGTGTCAGGTTTGTCAAAGATCAGATTGTTGTAGATGTGTGGTGTCATTTCTGAGCCCTTTGTTCTGTTCCATTGGTCTATATATCTGTTTTGGCACCAGTACCATGCTGTTTTGGTTACTGTAGCCTTGTAGTATAGTTTGAGATCAGGTAGCATGATGCCTCCAGCTTTGCTCTTTTTGCTTAGGATTGTCTTAGCTATGTGGGCTCTCTTTTGGTTCCACATGAAATTTAAAGTAGTTTTTTCCAATTCTGGGAATAAAGACAGTGGTAGCTTGATGGGGATAGCATTGAATCTATAAATTACTTTGGGCAGTATGGCTATTTTCATGATATTGATGCTTCCTATTCATGAGCATGGAATGTTTTCTCATTTGTTTGTGTCCTTTCTTATTTCCTTGAGCAGTGGTTTGTAGTTCTCCTTGAGGAAGTCCTTCACATCCCTTGTAAGTTGTATTCCTAGGTATTTTATTCTGTTTGTAGCAATTGTGAATGGGAGTTCACTTATGATTTGGCTGTCTATTATTGGTGTATAGGAATGCTTGTGTTTTTTTTTTTTTTTTTTTTTTTTTGAGATGGAGTCTCGCTCTGTCACCCAGGCTGGAGTGCAGTGGCGCAATCTCGGCTCACTGCAAGCTCTGTCTCCTGGGTTCATGCCATTCTCCTGGCTCAGCCTCTCTGAGTAGCTGGGACTACAGGCGCCTGCCACCACGCCCGGCTAATTTTTTTGTATTTTTAGTAGAGACGGGGTTTCACCGTGGTCTCAATCTCCTGAGCTTGTGATCCGCCCGCCTCAGCCTCCCAAAGTGCTGGGATTACAAGCGTGAGCCACCGCACCCGGCCAGGAATGCTTTTGATTTTTGCACATTGATTTCATATCCTGAGACTTTGCTGAACTTGCTTATTAGCTTAAGGAGATTTTGTGCTGAGACGATGAGGTTTTCTAAATACACAATCGTGTCATCTGCAAACAGACACAATTTGACTTGCTCTCTTTCTATTTGAATACACTTCACTTCTTTCTCTTGCCTGATTGCCCTGGCCAGAACTTCCAATACTATGTTGAATAGGAGGCATGGGAGAGGGCATCCTTGTCTTGTGCCGGTTTTCAAAGAGAATGCTTCCAGCTTTTGCGTAGTCAGTATGATCTTGGCTGTGGGTTTGTCATAAATAGCTCTTATTATTTTGAGATATGTTCCATCGATATCTAGTTTATTGAGAGTTTTTAGCATGAAGTGGTGTTGAATTTTACCAAAGGCCTTTTCTGCATCTGTTGAGGTAATTCATGTGGTTTTTGTCATTGGTTCTGTTTATGTGATGGATCACATTTATTGAACTGCATGTGTTGAAGCACCATTGCATCCCAGGGATGAAGCCAACTTGATCGTGGAGAATAAAGTTTTTGATGTGCTGCTGGATTTGGTTTGCCAGTATTTTATTGAGGATTTTTGCATCTATGTTCATCAGGGATATTGACCTGGAATTTTCTTTTTTTGTTGTGTCTGTGCCAGGTTTTGTTACCAGGATGATGCTGGCCTCATAAAATTTGTTAGGGTGGCATCCCTCTTTTTCTATTGTTTGAAACAATTTCAGAAGGAATGGTACCAGGTACTCTTTTTACCTCAGGTAGAATTCTGCTGTGAATCTGTCTTGTCCTGGGCTTTTTTGGTTGGCAGGCTACTAATTACTGCCTCAATTTAAGAACTTGTTATTGATGCATTTAGGGATTCAATTTCTTCCTGGTTTAGTCTTGAGAAAGTGTGTATGTCCAAGAATTTATCAATTTCTTCTAGATTTTCTAGTTTATTAGTGTGGAGGTGTTTATAGTATTCTTTGTATTTCTGTGTTATCAGTGGTGATATCCCCTTTATTATTTTTTATTGTGTCTATTTGATTCTTCTCTCTTTTCTTCCTTATTAGTCTGGCTAGCATTCTATTTTGTTAATCTTTTCAAAAAATTAGCTTCTTGATTTATTGATTTTTTGAAGGGTTTTTCGTGTCTCTATCTCCTTCAGTTCTGCCCTGATCTTAGTTATTTCTTGTCTTCTGCTAGCTTTTGAATTTGTTTGCTCTTGCTTCTCCAGTTGTTTTAATTTTGATGTTAAGGTGTTGATTTTAGATCTTTCCTACTTTTTCCTGTGGGCATTTAGTGCTATAAATTTCCCTCCAAACACTGTTTTAGCTGTGTTCCAGAGATTCTGGTACATTGTGTTTTTGTTCTCATTGGTTTCAAATAACTTATTTATTTCTGCCTTAATTTCATTATTTACCCAGTAGTCATTCAGTAGCAGGTTGTTCAGTTTCCATGTAGATGGACATGCCCATGTGTGGTTTTGAGTGAGTTTCTTAATCCTGAGTTCTGTTTTGATTGCACTGTGGTCTGAGAGACTGTTTGTTATGATTTTAGTTCTTTTGCATTTGCTGAGGAGTGTTTTACTTCCAATTGTGTGGTCAATTTTAGAATAAGTGCTATGTGGTGCTGAGAAGAATGTATATTCTCTTGATTTGCGGTGGAGAGCTGTAGATGTCTATTAGGTCCACTTGGTCCAGAGCTGAGTTCAAGTCCTGGATATGCTTGTTAATTTTCTATCTCATCGATCTGTCTAATATTGACTGTGGGGTGTTAAAGTCTCCCACTATTATTGTGTGGTAGTCTAAGTCTCTTTGTAGGTCTCTAAGGACTTGCTTTATGAAACTGGGTGCTCTTCTATTGGGTGCATATATTTAGGATAGTTAGCTCTTTTTGTTGCATCTATCCCTTTACCATTATGTAATGCCGTTCTTTGTCTCTTTTGATCTTTGTGGTTTAAAGTCTGTTTTATCAGAAACTAGGATTGCAACCTCTGCTTTTTTTTTTTTTTTTGCTTTCCATTTGCTTAGTAAATACTCCTCCATTCTTTTATTTTGAGCCTATGTGTGTCTTTGCATGTGAGATGGGTCTCCTGTATACAGCACACCGATGGGTCTCGACTTTTCATCCAATTTGCCAGTCTGTGTCTTTTAAATTGGGGCATTTAGCCCATTTACATTTAAGGTTAATATTGTTATGTGTGAATTTCATCCTGCCATTGTGATGCTTGCTGGTTATTTTGCCTGTTAGTTGATGCAATTTCTTCATAGTGTGGATGGTCTTTACAATTTTACATGTTTTTGCAGTGGCTGGTACCGGTTGTTCCTTTCCATGTTTAGTGCTTCCTTCAGGAGTTCTTATAAGGCAGGCCTGGTGGTGACAAAATCTCTCAGCATTTCCTTGTCTGCAAAGGATTTTATTTCTCGTTCACTTATGAATCTTAGTTTGGTTGGATATGAAATTCTGGGTTGAAAATTACTTTCTTTTTTTTTTTTTTGAGACGGAGTCTCTCTCTGTCACCCAGGCTGGAGTGCAGTGGTGTGATCTCGGCTCATTGCAAGCTCTGCCTCCCGGGTTCATGCCATTCTCCTGCCTCAGCCTCCCGAGTAGCTGAGACTACAGGTGCCTGCCACCGCGCCCAGCTAATTTTTTGTATTTTTAGTAGGGACGGGGTTTCACTGTGTTAGCCAGGATGGTCTCGATCTCCTGACCTCATGATCCGCCTGCCTCGGCCTCCCAAAGTGCTGGGATTACAGGTGTGAGCCACTGCGCCCGGCCTTCTATTCAATAATTTTAAATTACTTATTTTCAGTGCATTTCTTCCATTCAATAATTTTAAATTACTTATTTTCAGTGCATTTCTTCCATTCAATAATTTTAAATTACTTATTTTCAAGTTCACTGATTGTTCTGTCTTTTATGTGATGGTTAGGTATAGCTGACTGGAGAGACTCAGGAAGGCAAGGCTTATTATACTGACAGCTGCTAGGAGAGGAGACACAGCGTGCCACACAAGGTCATGTGATTGGTCAGGAGGCAGGAGACAGGAGACAGGAAACAGGAATGAGGGGAATGAGGGGAAGGTTTGACTAGAGTCTTTACTGGGGTTTACGTGAGAAACAAAAGGGAGGGCAGACTAAATATCTTAAGTTTGACTATTTGAATAATTTTGGTGTCATCTAAGCTATAGGTTTGTCCCTAGTTGCTTGGTACCTGGTTGTGGTTGATTAAAGCATACCTCCTGGGGCATATGAGCTCGAAAGGGAAGTTAGGGCTTTAGATTTATTAGTTTGTATATCAAAGCCACTCTCCTGGCTGAGCCCTTGCTATTTCTAAGAATTGGCTGAACCCAGGAGGGGCAGTCTTTCCCCAAACAGGAAGGTTTTTAAAGATGTCAAGACATCATTACACACACACTTACTTTATATGCATTAAACTGGTTCTTCTGTCTGATGAAGTCTGCCTTTTTGAACCGTATGTGCATTTTCAAGTTTGGTTATTGATTCTTTGGCTCCAGAATTTGTTTGGTTGTTATAATAGTTTTTATCTCTTTGTTGATATTCTTATTTTTTCATGCATCATTTTCCTGATTTCATTTAATTGTCTTTCTGTGTTCTGTTTTAGCTCATTGCGGATCTTTACCATGGTTATTTTGAATGTCAAATTCTCTTTTAGGTAATTAGTAGATCTCCACTTCTTTATGTTAGGGGCAGAAGGCATCCAAGTTACCAGCAGTGAATCTGTACAGATCTGCAGCCACCTCAATTCTTGCCTCCTCGGAAGAAACAACTTGACTGAGGGGCATAAGGCAGAAAAAGAGACCGAGTTTCAGAGCAGGAGTGGAAGTTTATTAAAAAGCTTTAGAGCAGGAAAGGAAGGAAAGTACACTTAGAAGAGACCCAAGCAGGCACTGTGAAGGTCAAGTGTGGCATTTAACCTTAATCCTAGGACTTTACAGGATGGTTCACTTCTGGTATCTTGCACTCTTTTTCCCATGATTCTTCCCTTCAGGTGGGCTGCCTGCATACACAGTGCCCTTCTTACACTTGGGAAGTGAGCATGAGCAGTGTGTTTAGGAAGCTGTATGCATGCCCATCTGAGGCTTTCTTCCCTTTTCTGGTGGAGTCCCCTCAGAAGGTCATACTCTGCCATTTTGTCTCTTAATATGCATGCCTGGGCTTATTTGCCCAGTCCCTGAGATTTTAATACCAATCTCAAGTGTTTTTACCTCTTTGGGAAGTTGCTTCTCACTGGTGCCTGCATTCAATTAACACTTTAATGTGACAGCTGTGGACCATCAGTAGCTTGTCTCTCCCTGGTGCTGGCTGCCAAATGATCATTTTTAGAGAGTTAATGGGAGAACTGTTGAACCATTACCTGATGATGGCCCAACATTCCTGGTGGGTAGGGGAAGAAGTCTCTCCTGCCCCATGCGTGCGTGTCTAACTACCTGTAACATTTAGGGCTGGTTTCTGGAGATTTATTTTGTTCCTTTGGTTGGGCTGTGTGTTCCTGTGTCTTTGTATGCCTTGTGATTTTTTGCTGAGATTTGGGCATTTGAAAAAGCAGTCACCTCTACTGTTCTTTACAGACCGTCAGTTAAAGAGGTATGTCTGTTTTTCATCAGAAGCTCGTCATCTCTTGCTTTCCCTGGTGTTTGCTTCTAATAGTGCAGTTTCTCTGGTGCCGTAATGAGCCACCTTTGTTCTCAGTGGCACCCAACCTGAGTGTGCTGTTGTTTCTGTTAGCACTTCAAGTTAGGTGGTACAGAAACCATCTACTATGTAATTTTCTGTTTCGTGAGGTATTTCTAATTATAGGGTGAATTTTCATTTCTCAAATGCTGGATTTAAGTTTGAAACAGTATGATGTGTATTTATTTTTAAAATTATGTTCCCACTGGTTATTCAGAAATAAATAGGATCGAGATGGCCTCCTGAGGCCTTTCAGTTGTATAAAATCTCTTAACATTGCCAAAGTGTATGAGTTTCTAAATACTTTACATAGAATCATAATACTTATATTATTGCAGTAGGTTACCTCTTGCATCTCTACACACGAGCTTTGATTTCCTTTAATATTTTCTTGGTTCAAGTCCAGACCTCCTCCACAGAAGCCAAAGATTATTGCTCTGGTGTGGCAAAACACCAAATGTGTACCCTGTATTTACAGACTGAATGTATCAGAAAGGTTACAAAGTCTAAATGCATTATTTTAATTCTCTGATGAAATGGAAATAATCTTGAATAGATCTAGAATACAATATCTTAATCACTAGTTTCAAAAGACTTGAGAGAATAGGCCAAGTGAAGACCAAACCGAGTTGGTCTAGTTGGGGCTGGAGCTAAGTAACTAAACCACGGAGATTGGTTTTGCTTGCTGGGGGTATGGAGGGGATTTGCAGGAAAGTAAGAGGTAGGCTGGGCATGGTGGCTCATGCCTGTAATCCCAGCACTTTAGGAGGCCAAGGCAGGTGGATTGCTTGTGTCCAGCAGTTCAAGACCAGCCTGGGGCAACTGGCAAAACCTTGTCTCTACAAAAAAACAACAGAAACAAAAAATTAGCTACTCAGGTGGCTGAGGTGGGAGGATCACTTGAGCTCAAGGGTTTGAGATCAGCCTGGGCAACATGGTTGAAACTCTGCTCCACAAAAATTAGCCAGTGTGAACCTCTGGTCCCAGTTGCTTGGGATGGGAGGATTGCCCTCGAACCCAGCAGATGGAGGTTGCAATGAGCTGTGATCACACCACTGCATTCCAGCCTCAGCAACAGAGTAAGACCCTGTTTCAAAAAAAAAAAAAAAAAAAAAAAATCTTGTCCAATAGAAGGTTCTCTGATGTTAGAAATGTTTTAGAATCTGCACTGCCCAATATGATACCCTGTAGCCATTCGTGTCTACTGAGCAATTGAAAGTTGGCTGGTAAAAATGAAGAACTGAATTATAATTGTATTTTGTTTTAAGAAATTTAAATTTAAATAGCCACACGTGACTAGCGTGTAGCATATTGAACATCATAGCTATAAATTAGAGTGCCTTTAGGGACTGTCTACTTGAAATATATGAGTTAGCTTTTTAGAATTTCCCTGACATGTTTTTTCAGCCATTTATATTTGAGCATGTTATATACTGTTTGGCGTGCAATGAAATATACAGCAATATTGGAGAAAAAAACAAACAAAAATTAAAATAAGCAAAGAGAGACAATACAGAAACATGAGAGTTACAATAATACACTTTAATCTTCATCGCAAAAGAGTTACACCAAGAGTAGAGGACTTCGGAAAAGCAAGAGTGCTTTCCAGGTTGTAGTGTTTGTAGGAGGAAGGGACCAGTTATTGAAGCACGTTATATGTCTTCGGTAGGCAGAAAGAAAGGAAGGGAAATTTCAGGAGGAGGCTTGGTATAAATAAAACTGGGAGGGTAGGAAGCGGTAAGATGTGACTAGGACTCAGTATGTAGGCTAATTTGCTGGAATATGGAGGTGGTTTGGAAGGTAAAGCTGGAAGTGAAGGCTGGAGTCATTATGGTTATAGCTGCTTTTGAATGCATGGATAAAATCTTGGGATTTATCTTTCGGGCAGTGAAAATTCAGTCATTGAAGGATTTTGAGTTAAGGAAGAACATAATAAGAGTCTTTTTAAGGAAAATAACCTTGCCATCTGTGTGAAACAGAGAGAAATGAGTTAGGAAGCTATTATACTAGTTGAGGCAAGAAGTAAAAGGTTTCTGAATCAGAAGGGTGGCTATAGAAATAGAAGGAAAACAAAGAATGGTTAGATGGAAATATTGGTAAGAGATTTCATAGATTAAAACTGACAGATTTTGCTGACAGATTAGAATGGATTGTGGTGGCACTGGGAAAGATGAGTCAGGAGGTGACTCCAGGATTGTAGCATTAGCTGAGGGTGGGAGAGTGAGTCCAGTTAAATATATACGCCAGTGAGAGATGGGGACAGATGTATTACACTAGGACCCTGAAGTTTTTCTTGGAGGGTTCCAAGAGGAAACTGAATCACTTGATGGTTACTTCACCACCAAAAAATTGCTGGAACAGTCACTATTTACACGTTAGTGATGCATTTAAAAATGAACTTGAACCGGCTGTGCGCAGTGGCTCACGCCTGTAATCTCAGCACTTTGGGAGGCCGAGGCGGGTGGATCACGGGGTGAGGAGATCGAGAATGTACTGTCTAACACGGTGAAACCTTGTCTCTACTAAAAATACAAAAAAAAATTAGCCGGGAGTGGTGGCGGGCACCTGTAGTCCCAGCCACTCAGGAGGCTGAGGCAGGAGAATGGCGTGAACCCGGGAGGCAGAGCTTGCAGTGAGCCGAGATCGTGCCACTGCACACCAGCCTGGGCAACAGAGCAAGACTCCGTCTCAAAAAAAAAAAAAAAATTAACTTGAACCAAAACTTAATCTGAAAATGTTAGTGTATTATCATGTGAGGAATGAAGCATTTTCAATATGTTAAGAAGCACATGATTGTAGAAAATGTAAATATGATAATTGGCAATGATACCAGGATTGTAACTAGTGATTTATTGAGCTTCCCCCTTTCCATGTCGCCACCTTGCTGCCTGTCACCACCTTGCCTCCAGCCTTTTAAAATAATTTTTTAGTAGAGTGAACAAGAGCAAACACAATAAACTATTCTGATAATTAGAATCTGATATCATTTGTTGTGAGAATTAAACTTTCATTATTACCCAAATATACTGGGTAATAAACTAAAACATTTTTAGTTATTTTTCTTCCTTACTAGAACTGGAAGTGGAAAGTTAGTCTGGTATCAGCCATTTTCTTCTTGTAATCTTCATCAAATCTCTCATTCTGAGCCACGGTGAAGTGTTTCTTCCAGTCTCCCACTGCCCCTGAAATACAGTTATGTGGGAGAGGATCAATAGTTGTTGGAAGAGTCTGTGCTTCCCTATTCTCCTGTTTCTGTGTGATGATTTCTATGCCATGTTCCAGGAAGGGCAGTATTGGACAAAACGTTTCTCTTGCTATCCTGTCACTTTCTTATCCTGAAGAGAAGACGACTTTCCTGTCTGATTTGCGAGACAAGGAGAGCCTCTTGCCACCTTGCTGCATTAGTGGGTGAGCGAGACCACCATGTTACAACAGCAGGCCTGAAGGGCTTTCTTGTCTTTCTCTGTGCCCTGTTGCACATCGAAGCGTCGTAGGTGCTCATGACTATAGCTCCCATGCTGTAAACTGACCAAGAAGGGCCTATTTCTGGGAGGCCCAAGGTACCATTTGAAGAAGAAAAAATAAGACCTGCCCCCACCAACTTCTCTAATTGTAATCCCTGCTACCTTTCACAGCTTTATTTTTCTTAATGTTATCTATCTATGTATTCTTGTTTATTTTGCTTATCACTAGAATATAATTTCCATGCAGGAATGAATTTTTGTGTTTTGTTCACTGCTGCAAACAGTGGCTAGAACAGTGCCTGGCACATAGAAGGCCCTCAGTAAGTACCTTTGAGTGGCTGAATCTGATAGCATAGAACCATCTATAAAATGGATTCTTTGCCCTATCTGACTTAATTCTATATATTTTCATGTTATTAGCCAGAACTCTTAAGGGAAAGTGGGGATAAGTGGTTGGATTTAGACATCAAATCTTACTCTCTTAATCTTAATAATAATTGGCTAATTAAACACTATTTTCATTTTATCAGTGGTTTTTTAAATACTTCTTTTCCCCAAATGATTTATTAAAGATACTATTTTTCCTAGACATAGGAAAGAAAACTCCTCAAATGCTTTAAAATAGTTGACAGTTCTTTTAAGATTATAACGAAAATAAACTATAAAAACCTTTTCTCATGAATGGAGAAATGGAGTGGTCCATGATTTCAGCAGGAATCGATGAATAGTTTGCCATTGGATTCTGTTTCATGACATCAAATGAAGTGTAATGGACAATTTTATCTAGAACTTTGTCATCTAATTTCTTCCCAATAAATTCTGCCAGCTTCTGAATTTCGTGCTTTGGATTCTATGATCAGAGTCAAAAGAAAAGTAATGATTTAATAGAATTAGTTAGAATATTATGATGGATTAATGACAGTAACCAGTAACATATTACGAGCTAAAATAAAAAACAAATATTAACAAATGCTCAAGTGACTCATTTTAATGTGATGACCCATATTGTTCTTTTTTTGGTAATTGGAATCACTAATAATTTTTTCCCCTTAATATGTAATCAACTGGGTAGGGTTAGTGAAACACTCGCCAGACAATGACATACAGTGCCTAGTGAATGGTTCACTAAGGGAATGTGTCAGGGTTATGTCCACAAGCCCTGCTCAAGGCATTTCAGAAGCACAAGGGCAGAAGATTTAAGACCTGACCCAGAGGAAGCTACATCCT
This sequence comes from Nomascus leucogenys, assembly GCF_006542625.1. Taxonomy (NCBI): domain Eukaryota; kingdom Metazoa; phylum Chordata; class Mammalia; order Primates; family Hylobatidae; genus Nomascus; species Nomascus leucogenys. Next base: position 75,902,109 of record NC_044394.1, read on the forward strand.
GTTTCTGACATCGACAGAAATGTCCCCAGACTGCAGTCATGGCAGGAGGAGAGGAGAGAATTTTTTTTTTTTTGCATGCCTCAGGAGGCACCCATGGCTAGTAACTCTGGTACCAGACCACCAAGTCAAGTGGAACTGCTACTGATTTCTCATCAAAGGGACATACAACCTTGTGACATCACTGTGGCTGTGGGACTCCTCCATCTCTAGGAGCAGAGGGCGGGTGGGGAGTGAAAGTGGAAGCGCTTACCCTGACCACTGTGTCGATAGTGGGCTTCTGCTTTAAAAGCTTGTATGTCAAAAATGTTTCATTTGATTGACCTCACACAGGCTAGGAATCAGAGAGTGCTGAGAATTGGGAGCTTTGTGGGAACTACAGTGAGGGGACATTCAAGAACAAGATCACAGCAATATTTTTAAAAGTTTTAGGGACTCTGAGTTTAGATTACCTATTTCGATAAAGTTTCTTCCTGGCATGCATAATACGCTAGGGTCTACCTGAACAAAAGAGCCCCATTCCCAGAGACATATCCTTTCTCTGACATGGCTATGATACATGCTGTAGGCAAACATCATCTGCCCAGAGTCTTCGTATGGTGGCACAACACTTTTGTACCAAGTAAAAACAAAGTAAACACAAAGAAGGAGGGAATTTTATACTGATAACCTCATAGGTTGTTCTGCTGGTTCTTTGGTCATGCTTCTGAGAATCCTAGAGCTATAACAATTATTTTAAAAACCACATGAAAATAGTCTGTATTTTCCACTCCTTTGATATTTTGTAGAAATCACTCATATCACAAGGCCCAGCAGTGATTGAACCTTAGAGAAGTGCATCTAAATGGTGATGTGTGCTTGAATCTCCTGGGAATTTTATAAAACTCTAGACTTAGCAGGCCTACAGTGGGCTCCAGTAGCTCATGCAACTAGTCTGTGAAGCACCTATTGAGTATCAAGGCTTTCAATGACCAATTCAAGAACAGAGACTGTAATTCTGTATAGATCTCTGTATTTAGTGGGGTCACAGAAAGTAGCTGAGTAGATGATTATTTACAACAAACATCCCCTGATATTATCTCATTTAGTCCTCAAATAAATCTTGAATGGGTAAATATTTTTATCTTCATTTTTATATGTAAGAAATCTCCCAAGATGTTAAGTGTCTTTACCAAGAATTGACAGAACTTGATTTCAATAATTTTTTATCTAAATCATTAGTATTTTCCATTGCACCACATCTTAAAGTTTCTTAAAGCTATTGGCTGGGCGTGGTGGCTCACGCCTGTAATCCCAGCACTTTGGGAGGCTGAGGCAGGCGGATCACGAGGTCAGGAGATCGAGACCTGGCTAACACAGTGAAACTCTGTCTCTAGTAAAAAATACAAAAAATTAGCTGGGCGTGGTGGCGGGTGCCTGTAGTCCCAGCTACTTGGGAGGCTGAGGCAGGAGAATGGCATGAATCTGGGAGGCGGAGCTTGCAGTGAGCCAGAGATCGCGCCACTGCACTCCAGCCTGGGTGACAGAGCGAGACTCCATCTCAAAATAAATAAATAAATAAAGTATTATGTTCCTCAGTGCTAATAAAAAACAAAAACTCTGGGCATGGTAGCTCACGCCTGTAATCCTTTAGTAGGCCGAGGTGGGTGGAACACTTGAGATCAGGAGTTCAAAACCAGCCTGGCCAACATGGTGAAACCCCATTTCTACTAAAAATACAAATAATTAGCCGGGTGTGGTGGCAGGTGACTGTAATCCCAACTACTCCGGAGGCTGAGGCAGGAGAATTGCTTGAACCTGGGAGATGGAGCTTGCAGTGACTTGAGATCGCATCACTGCACTCCAGTCTGGGTGACAGAGTGAAACTCCTCTGTCTCCAAAAAAAAAAAAAAAAAAAAAAAAACCAAAGAAACCAAAATATGCTAGGATTTTTTTTCCTGCTAAACTGCATTTTAAAATAGATATGCAAGGGAGAAAATGACACCATCCATATTGTGTAATAACCTGCCTGTAAGGAAAATGTGCAGCATCCCTGGGAGCACCAGGAAGTTGCAGGTGAGACTGTGTGATACTTAAACTCATGATCAGCCATGCGCATTTTGACAAATGACAGCTGTAACCAACAAAGTGCAGCAATTTTCTGTTCCCCGCATCAATCTGAGTCCCTGATGGGGTCAATACATTATGACTTAAATGTTTTATGGTCCAGTGGGTACACATTAGGTGGCAATGTGCTCACCTTCTTCATGTCCTCATAGAAGAGGTAGAGAATACGGTGTTTGTCTTTGGCTTCCCACCATCCTTTCACATGTTCATGCCAGGAGCCCCAGCACACTGGAGGATAGGATGGAAAACAAGGCAATGAGTCACAGAGGTCCTATTATCCCACTGAAAGGAGAATTCCTGAAGAGAAGTGAGAGTGTTCCATTAAAGAAGGCAGAGCCCCTGCTGGTGAAAAGAAAAAGATTCTTTCCTTCTAGAGTGTTTGGAGATTTTGAGAAACGAAGGGAAACAAAGCTAAATTCTCTCACCTTTCCCAGCCAGAAAAGTCTCAAAATACTCTTCCCAAGTTCCTGGAGCAGGAAGTGCTTTATTCATTCTTTGGAAATGGTAATAGGACACCATGTTGTCCTTGGGATTTCTTGCTACATAGATTATCTGGGAATGATGAGGGGAGGGGAAGGGAAGAAGCAAAAAAAAAAAACAGGATTTTTTTTTTTTTTTTTGCTGTTACCGCCCAGACAAGTCATGTTAAGGTGGATACATTTCATACAGTTCATTTTTTCTGAGGCTGCATTCTTGTCATCCTGGTTATGGGAGACTTTTTTTTTTTTTTTTTTTTGAGATGGAGTCTTGCTCTGTCACCCAGGCTGGAGTGCAATGGCACGATCTTGGCTCACTCCAACCTCCGCCTCCTGTGTTCAAGCGAGTCTCCTGCCTCAGCCTCCTGAGTAGCTTGGATTACAGGCATGTGTCACCACGTCCTGCAAATTTTGTGTTTTTGGTAGAGATGGGGTTTCACCGTGTTGGTCAGGCTGGTCTCGAACCCCTGACCTCAACTGATCCACCCATCTCAGTCTCCCAAAATGCTGTGATTATAGGCGTGAGCCAACGTATCTGGCTAGGATTCGTATTTATTTGCATATTGATTATTGTGGAGAGGTATATATATATATATTTATTTATTTAACAAATGAAATGTTTTAAGAGGAAATGGAAGACTAAGGTTGTTTTAAGGAGTACAACTCTGAATTCCTTTTGCTTTTTACCTTACAGTTTTTCTCTAGCAAGGATGGTGGCAGCAAGTGAAAGGGAAGATGTGTTTTCAGGATCCGTGGTGAGGGCATTGCATAAGCTTGTTCCAAACCTGCAAAATTAGTTTTTGATCAATTTCTACTATTTTTTCTCTATTTGCTTCCAAGTCTTGCTGCTTCCATTATTACTACTACAATTCAAAGCATCTACAAGAACATTGTAACTGTAGATCTGGTGTGAGAGAATACATCTAGCTTATGAATGGATGTTTTGACTAGAACAATTCCTAACCATAACAGTCATCCAAATAAATAAGAACCTAAAAATTCAAACCCTTTCACCAGGATTATCTTACTTGAGCTTATCCTTTTGAAGTAAAATTAATTTCTAACTAGAGAAACAAAATTTAACTCACTTTTGTATAAACAGGAATTCCATTAGAAAATGTCTGGAATATAACAATGGCCAGATACAGTTAAAAAAAGACAAAACCATGAAACTCACCAATAATTGTTTGAAAGCAGATAATTTTGAAAGGTGCAAAGACAGTAAAAATCCTAAGTGCATTTTAGGACTGTAGTGAAGTGTGGCTATTCCATACTCACCAGATCCTAAGGATGGGATTTTCCATTCGAGGAAAGGAAATCGTTGATGAGTCGGTGCCCGTTTACTTTTCTCCACATCACCTTCATTTTGTATTAATTCCACTATCTCCTGAGTCCATGTTGTTCCTTATCCCACAGATAAAATGAAGATGAATAGACATCTAGTATAGTACATTCCTTAAAATATGATCAAATACTTGTTAGAACATCTATGTCTTTTGTTTTGTTTTTTGAGACAGGGTCTTGCTCTGTGTCAAGGCTGGAGTTCAATGGTACAATCTTGGCTCACTGCAACCTCTGCCTCCTGGGTTCAAGCGATCCTCTCACCTCAGCCTCCTGAGTAGCAGGGGTTACACACATGCCGAATCACCCCTGGCTAATTTTTGTACTTTTTATAGAGACGGGATTTTTACCATGTTGACCAGGCTGATCTGGAACTCCTGAGCTCAAGTGATCTGCTCGCCTCGGCCTCCTAAAATGCTGGGATTATAGGTGTAAGCCACCATGCCTGGACCATCTATGTGAATTTAAAAGCTAGGTTTTAAATGGGCTTCAGAAGATAGCATTCCTTATTTATATCTTATTATCATAATATGATTTTTAAAAAAATACTCCAATTTTGAATGGACATTAGACTGATAAATATACATTTATTTTTTTTCTGTCACAACTATTAATTTGGATTGTAATTGTTGTTCTATTTATTTAGCTGTATTGTCCTTAGAAAGGACATTCTCCCCAAATTGTGATCTCCTATAGAGAAATGACCACATGATTTTCAAACTCTCTTTTTCCCAGTCACATAGCATAGGAGACACTTAGTATTTGTTAGCTGAATGAATTAACCATTAGGGCTTGAACTTGATATTGACCATTAGCACTTAGTATTCATTTTTCACCTTTCTCTGTTTCCCCAATATCTCATTGGCTGAAAGGCTGTAAAAGGCCTTCCTGAAACTCCTTTGCCACTAAGATCCTGAAGGCTATTTAGATCCCTCCAGTGAGATGCATTAGCCTGAGTTTTGGAAGCCAGTGGAGAGATAGAAGTCATCCTTCCTGAGGTGGTGGCTGCTGATAGTAGCCCCAGCAGATAGAAATTTGGCAGAGACCATTCCATATTCCATGGCCCAGTGCCCTAGACCTAACCACTGCCACTGTGGCCATAGGTAGAATGGTATCCCCCAGCTTCAGTCTGTCTGTGTCTTGCACTGATCCTGACTGATACAGTGATATTGTGCTATCAACATAATCTTTACCCTTTGATGAAGATCTGTTGCACCAGATGTTCTGGCAAAATCCAGGTTAGGAGGATGTTGAGGTATTTTGGGATGCCTTTTTTTTTTTTTTTCCCAGAGACAGGGTCTTGCTCTGTTGCCCAGTCTGGAGTACAGTGGTGGGATCCTAGCTCAGTGCAGCCTCCAACTCCTGGGCTCAATGGTCCTCTTGCTTCAGCCTCCCAAATAGCTAGGACTATGAGTGCATGCCACCATGCCTGGCTAACTTTTAGTTTTTTTTGTACATAGGAGTCTCCCTATGTTGCCCAGGCTGGTTTCAATCTTCTGGCCTCAAAAGATCCTCCTGCCTTGGCCTCCCAAAGTGATGGGATTACAGGTGTGAGCCACCATGCCTAGCCAGGATGGCTTTCTGAATCCTGATCTAGGTTGATCTTTCCTGTATTATCTGGCTGAAACGTTATAGATTCCTTTGCCCATATTCTCAGTTTAGTGCTTTTAAAGGCCTAGAATAAGGGCATAGGTTAGAAAAAAATTAAATTACATTTTATATTTTATATTAGTTGGTGTCCCGTATTTTCTGGCAGCAACTTTTATTACAGGACGAAGGGCCAAGATGTCTTTAGCTATCCATGCAAAGAATATTCCAGCCATTTGTACTAGTTTTATGGGAATTTATAGCCATAGCACTGAATGTCTATAATGAATGAATTGAATGAATTTATAGACATGAGCCAACATGAGGGCAGATTCAAATGTTGCTAGAGGTTCCGGGGTGAGTGGAATGACTTCTCAATTTATTCTCTAGAGGTCAGTGATTCTATGATGTATTTTTTTCTTGTGTCAGAGTATTATTCTTTTAAAAATTTAGGGTGAACTATTTTTGCCATCTATGCTTGTTTCTTCTTCCTTCTAATAAAATAGGCTTCATTAATGTGTATGGTTTTAGTTATGATTAAATATTACTTTAGATGGCAAACATTTAATTTTCTTAGTGTGCTTTTTGAATTGCTTAAACCTCATTAATGCCATGAAAAACCTAAATGAACCATATCTTAGTACTTGCATTTGGCAGGTAGAGAAAAGATTGTTTATGTATTGAATTGATAATCAAGTGGAATTGTCGATGAAGTTAAGATGATGAGATGTGATCCTCACCAGTGGCTACTTTTAGAAATTTACATTCAGAAAAATTGGATCCTGAATGGGCTCCTGATGAGTTAGACTGGGAAATCAGGACCAACATGAAACAGATGGACAAAGAAGAGACCATGGCCTCCGTGTGCCTGCAGAATCTTCTGTCAGGATCTTGAGAGATAAGAACAAAAGAGGGTTTTGAACAGTCTCAGAAAATACTGAGGTTTAGATTTTTTGGTGTGTGTGTGTGTGTGTGTGTGTGTGTTCTTGATTTTGCAAAGAGCAAATGTATATACAATTTGTGTGTGGACTGAGTAATTTATTTCTAGTAGATATGTAGATATGCAAAAATATTTATAGAGAACTACTTCCACCTCATCGTCCCCCAATTTTTATGATGTGGCGGCTCGGCTCAAGCTAGTCCTACTTTTACAGACAACTTTGTTAAACTGATTGTTGAGATAAGGCAGTTGGTTCACAACTTACCACAAAGGAGGGTGGAAATCAGAAGGATGGTTCTCAGACCCTGAGATGGGAGGGCTGCTGAGGTGATATCAGCATTGCAGAACAAAAGCTCCTCTATTTCTTTCCCAAATCAGCCTCAGGATCCCCTTTCTAGCTCACACACTCAAAGCAGCTTTTTATAAGATCTGCAATACGGGCCTAGATTGGGAACGAATAAATAAACAAGTCTACCCTTTTGCTCTTAAATGTTTTCACTCTCTCCTGGGAAAGTAAAAAAAAAAAAAGAAAGTACATCATAGCATCACAAGAAGATTGAATTCTAAAAATTTGTATGTCATTTTAGTATGTTTTGGTTTAGCTTCAGTTTCCACTAGTAACTTTCCTTGGCCATATCACTGTGTCCAGCAGAGTTTTCCGGATCAACTTCTTTACTTCATGACGAATGCATCCTTCCCACTTACCTTCCTAACTCTCCTCTTCCCCTTCCCCTGCAAGCCCTTCCACCTACCTGCTTTAGGATAGGTAGAAATAAGCAGGTCATCAGGCTTGGCTTGGAAGTTCCAGATCTCATCCCAGATGTCACAGGTGGCTGTGGGCTGAAGAATTCCCTTCACGTAGTTGACACTTAAGCGCTTTGTTCCATCAAATGTAAAATCCTCCATCTTGTGTAAGGCCATTAGTGTAAGAAATCAGAGGGCTCTTCCAGACACAAAGTTATCTTTCAGTCAGCATATGGCTGCGTTGTGGATAGAGGCAGCACCCTTATCCACCACACTACCATACTATCCAGCCCTCTAGCACAGGACTGTCTGGGCCAGCAAACAGGGAGAAAGTGAGTTGCAGGCCTCCCGACTCAGGTTCCAGGGAACTGGAACTCTTGTTTATGATTTTGTCTACTGGCAGTTTCCTGAGGAACTGCAGCCCCCTCCTCACCAGGCTGTGACATCACAGCAGAGGCGGTCACAAACCCTGCTGGCTGGGTCCCGTTCCAGCCCTTCCGTTCTCTGTGAGTTAACAGGACGTAGTGTCATATTGTTTATATCTCTCATCTCTGTGTCCATTAAACCCTTCATAGATAATTTCAGTAATTGTTCCTTCTGGGAATTTTAGACAATTAAAAAGTTGCAGGACTTGCCTGTGAAATTACAGATTCTACACAGAATGACTTCCCTGAGAGACTGCAGGGACTTCTCGTGGGCTATTAACAGTGGGGGCCTTGATGGATCTGAACCTCCCAGTATTAACATCTGCCAGAGTCAGCTTTGTTATTTTTTAAGAGTAAAATAAATAATGCTAAACTGGAGAAGTCTCCTTCCTTTGTAGGGGTTTCATCACAGCTATGAAAACATGTATGCCTCATTTAAAGCAAAATGGATGCAGAAAACTCCAGAGTTAACAGAAGACAGTGGCTGCCTTAGGAATCCATTCTGCCCCTGATAATCAGAAATTTCACAACTTGCTTCAGTCCCTGCCCCCGGCCTGGCCTGCACCCCAGGGCCATGCCACACTTGCTCCCCATGGCAGCACTCCTTCTGGAGATCTTGTCGGCTCTTGTGTGTCTGGCTGTCTGATTCTCTTTCTGGATGTCCCAGCTTTGATGCCCCCTTTCTGGAGAAGTCTTCTTTGACTTTCTATGTCATCTCAAGTAGGTCCCTCCTATTTCCTTGCTCATAGCACTTTGTGTTCCTTTAGAGCAACCATTGACAGTTATTTTTGCATGTTTACTTCTTGGCATTTTCTGTCTCCTTCACTACACTCTAAGGCACATGAAATGGGGCCTGTTGTTTTCTCACTGCCAGCTGTATGCCTAGTGCCTGGCATTCTTCTATTTCTTGAAAGAATGAATGAGTAAAACTAAGCAAAAATTGAGGAAGTGAGTTTCTTGTGCCATCATTATGTGGGGACTAGGTGAGTATGGTGACTGTGGCTTGACATCCTTCAGACAGAAGTTAGGCTGCCTGTATTTGAATCCTGTGCCAACTCCCAGTAGCTGTGGGCAATGGCAGGTTACAGAATCTCTCTTTGTTTCATATCACGCTTTTCCTCAGGTCTGAATTTGGGATCTTAACTTTATCCACCTCATGGTTGTGGGGAGACAAAACAGCTTATTTAATGCTTGGCAACAGGGAAATGTTGGATAAATTGTAGCTATTAATAATAATGGGTGACTTTGTTCACCATTTCTCTGTGGTCCATGTTCTGGATGCAAACTCAGAAAAGATCAATTCTTTGGCTTTCCCTAGTCCTCATCCCCTCCCTCCTGGCCATGGTGAGGTTGATGGGCCCTTGAGATAGAGACTGCCAGGTGGAATGCCTGGGATGCATATGCATTTGCATTTAAACAGACTTATAAAAATCACCTATAATTTTTCAGTTAGATTTTATTCTATAATCTTTTTGGCCCTGTGTGCCATCAGAGTAGAGTGGTAGATATTCGGCAATGCCTTAGCAGTTTTGTCTAGTGCGTTGTGTGCTAGGGAGGGCTGGGAGATGGGGGAGGATATGCTCCCAGACCCAAAGATGACTGGGAGTGAAACTAGATCCAGGGAAGACGGAACATTCCAAATAATTTGAAAAGTGATCTTGACTACAAACACTGCTCTTATTCTCATTGAATGTTTTTATTCAATAGTACTTTCTCATGAGGTTAGGAGAATTAAATAAATGTATTTAGCAATTATAAGAATAAAGTTGGTGCTAAGTCTACATTTGACAAGCATTGCTTTGACATTCTAAATATATGGGTTTGAATTTAAACTGCCCCTTAATAGCTGTGTAACTTTTCTAGTACTTATGTCTTCTGAGCCTTTTGTTTTTTAATTAATCTCACAGGGTTAATGTAAAGTTGGATATAAATAAGGTATCCTGTAGTCTTGGGACATATTGGGTACCCAAGATAAAGCTAATACACTCTCCCCCTCTAATTCTTCCCTGAACCTCCTTTTCAACTGTCACTGTTTGCTTCTGAGCATGGAGAGGAGATTCCAACTCTCAACGCACTTTAGATGTCCTTGTTGCAAACTACTATCTTGTTCAGGCCTCAAATGTGATTCATTTGCAAAATTTATAACTGGAGTTTCCAAACTCTTTTTTTTGTTAGTAAAATCCAGAATGCTGGTTACTACCCTTAAACAGGTCTCTGTTTGTTTGCTTTTTCTAAAAGGAATATGTCGGCTGTGTGCAGTGGCTCATGCCTGTAATCCCAGCACTTTGGGAGGCCGAGGCGGGTGGATCACGAGGTCAGGAGATTGAGACCATCTTGGCTAACACAGTGAAACCCCGTCTCTACTAAAAATACAAAAAATTAGCCAGATGTGGTGGCAGGCGCCTGTAGTCCCAGCTACTTGGGAGGCTAAGGCAGGAGAATGGCATGAACCCAGGAGGCAGAGCTTGCAGTGAGCCGAGATCACACCACTGCACTCCAGCCTGGGCAACAGAGCAAGACTCCATCTCAAAAAAATAGATAAATAAAAATAAAAGGAATATGTCTAAAAAATGTTTTGACTCAGCACACTGTTTTAAAACACACCCGGCCAGGCACGATGTCTCATGCCTGTAACCCTAGCACTTTGGGAGGGCAGGGTGGGCAGATCACCTGAGGTCAGGAGTTTGAGATTAGCCAGGCCAACATGGTGAAACCCTGACTCTACTAAAAATAGAAAAATTAGCCAGGTGTGATGGTGTGCGCCTGGAATCCCAGCTACTCAGGAGGCTGAGGCAGGAGAATCGCTTGAACCCAGGAGGTAGAGGTTGCAGTGAGCCGAGATCGCACCACTGCACTCCAGCCTGGGTGACAGAGCAAGACTCGGTCTGAAAAAAAAAAAAAAAAAAAAAAAAGGACATCCATTGGAGAGTGAGCTAAGCCTGTGTTGAAAAAATTGAATTGTAATGGCCTTTGTTCTTTCAATCAATATTTAGTTTAGAGTTATTATAAATGACTTATTTGTTGTTCAATACTTGAAACCGAAGCAAGAGGAAGAACAAGTCCACATAATTAAAACTGGAATCAAATCCAGATTGTTCAGATATTAATAAATAGCTATGGTTTATTCGGAACTTCTTTTCTCCCTTCCTCTATTTAGATGGCCTTAGGGCCATTCTATTTGCAGTGCACTATTCCAGAAGCTGAGTAGGGAGAAAATGAAACTCAAATGAATTATATTACTCTTTGCTATAATACTTTAATCAGCTTCAGAGATTGGAGGTAACTGTGAGTGCTTAGGGAGATGAAGCAAGGATGCAGGCAATCTATAATTTCAGACAATTCCTTAAAACATAACCTAAGAACCCCTTACATTCTTAGAAAAATGAAAAGCTGTGTCAAATGCTGGGTCATGTAGAACTTCCAGCTGTAGCAAATATAGATACAGGATGCCCAGTTAAATTTCAATTTTAGATAAACAGTGAATTAATTTTTAGTACATGCATTTTCTGTGCAATATTTGGAATATACTTATTCTTCAAAAGAAATCACTGGTTGTTTATCCAAAATACAAATGTGAGTGGGCATCCTGTATTGCATCTGTCAACCATGAGTAGGGGAGCAGTTCTGGCCAAGTCTAACTCCAAAACAGAAAAACTCTGGGAGCTTAATCAGTGGGATTAGAAACATGCCTGAAGCAGAAAGCCTTTCAGAATTGCACATGAGCTGGGTGACCACCTGCCTCTTTTCCCTGGCTCATGGGGAAAACTTCATACTTTTCAGTTGTTAGCATCTCTGCTGGCCTCTCCTCTGGGCTTGGAGATACGCCCAGCTTGTTTGGTGGAGATGGCACCACCTTTATCGGGAACCTGCACCCAATAATTCAACATGAGTCCTTTTCTATTTTCCCTAAGTGTTGGCTGATCTGAGAAATAAAGGGAAAGGGTACAAAGAGAGAAATTTTTTTTTTTTTTTTTTTTTTTTTTGAGACGGAGTCTCGCTCTGTCGCCCAGGCTAGAGTGCAGTGGCGCAATCTCGGCTCACTGCAAGCTCCGCCTCCCGGGTTCACGCCATTCTCCTGCCTCAGCCTCTCCGAGTAGCTGGGACTACAGGCGCCCGCCACTACGCCCGGCTAATTTTTTGTATTTTTAGTAGAGACGGGGTTTCACCGTGGTCTCGATCTCCTGACCTCGTGATCCACCCGCCTCGGCCTCCCAAAGTGCTGGGATTACAAGCGTGAGCCACCGCGCTGGGTGTCTGGGGGAGACATCACATGTCGGCAGTTTCCTTGATGCCCCCTTAGCCACAAAACCAGCAAGTTTTTATTAGTGATTTTCAAAAGGGGAGGGAGTGTACGAATAGGGTGTGGGTCACAGAGATCACATGCTTCACCAGGTAATAAAATATTACAAGGCAAATGGAGGCAGGGTGAGATCACAGGACCGGGACAAAATTAAAATTGCTAATGAAGTTTCAGGCACGCATTGTCATTGATAACATCTTATTGGGAGACAGGGTTTGAGAGCAGACAACCAGTCTGACCAAAACTTATTAGGTGGGAATTTCCTCATCCTAATATGCCTGGGAGCGCTACGGGAGACTGGGGCTTATTTCATCCCTTAGCTGCAACTGTAAAAGACAGACGTCCCCAGAGTGGCCATTTTAGAGACCGCCCCCTAGGAACGCATTCTCTTTCTCAGGGATGTTCCTTGCTGAGAAAAAGAATTCAGCGATATTTCTCCTATTTGCTTTTGAAAGAAGAGAAATATGGCTCTGTTCCACCCAGCTCTTAGGCAGCCAGACCTAATGGTTACCTCCTTTGTTCCCTGAACATCGCTGTTATCCTGTTCTTTTTTCAAGGTGCCCAGATTTCATATTGTTTAAACAATCTGTGCAGTTAACGCAATCATCACAGGGTCCTGAGGCGACATACATCCTCAGTTTACGAAGATGACGGGATTAAGAGATTAAAGACAGGCATAGGAAATCACAAGAATATTGATTGGGGAAGTGATAAGTGTCCATGAAATCTTCAAAATTTATGTTCAGAGATTGCAGTAAAGACAGGTGTAAGAAATTATAAAAGTATTAATTTGGGGAACTAATAAATGTCCATGAAGTCTTCACAATTTATGTTCTTCTGCTATGGCTTCAGCCGGTCCCTCCGTTTGGGGTCCGTGACTTCCCACAACACCTTGAAGATGCTTGTGGATAAGGAAACAACACATAAAATCCTCGTGTGGTCAAAGTAGTGAATTAACAGAAACTGGCATCAGTTGAGTGTTGCAGCTAAGACTTCTTTCTGCACTCTTCCCTGACCTCTCCTCATTAGCTTTCAGGGGGTTTAGGGGTAGGGAGAGATGGTGGGTACCAATGGGGCTCATGCTGCTGCTGTTTCATGAGAAGCTTAATTCATTGCACTACAGTATAATCCAATAGTAGCATGTTCCCCTAAACCCAGCTTTCTTAATGAAAAAGGAGAAATAATTGTTTTGGTACCAAAAAAGAAGTTCTTGAGCTCCCAGCATCAATGAAGAAAGCCAAGAAGAGCTGAACATGCTGCGAACTCTCATTGACTGGTGAATCATGGGAGACCTACTTCTCTGGACCCAGGTGGCTGCTTTTGCCTTGTCAGTGTTCCTGGGTGCTTGGGTGATTTTCTTTCTTCTGTGACATGGCTGCTCCCTTTCTCTCTTCCCTAGAAGACAGTTTAGAGGTGGGGTGGACTCTTGCTGTCCTCTTCTCCTTGCTCACCTGAATACAAGAGCACAAGCCTTTACCATTTTCAGCTTTAATGTTTATTGCCAGAAGGAAACAGAAGGTTAACAAAGAAGTGTAGACATACAGATTTGAGAATTTTACTGGTCTATATTTCCTGATTTCTTTGCTGAGTTTCTCCAAACCTTCATGTGCTCCTTGACCAGGATTTAGCTGCTTTCAGAGATTAGAAGCTTGGGAAAGATAGTGGGCACCAGTGGCAATGGGAAGAAGGGATGGAGACTGACAGCAGCTGAGACTGACCAGAAGCTGGAGTTAAATACTGTGTATATAGGAAAGAGATCTCCAGAGATGAAGAGGAGAGAGAGAACTCCCATTTAATAAGTGCCTTCTATATGCAGGATCTCATGGCTGCCACAGTGGAAAGACACAGCCTCTGCTCTCAGGGGATTTGCAGTCTGATGCAGAGGTCACTATGTAAACAAACAATTAGAATTGAGTATATTATTTCTTTAATGGAAGTGTGGGCAAAGTGTCCTAGAATAAGCTTGTCCAACCGGCAGCCCATGGGCCACATGAGTGTGGCCCAAGGAAGCGAAAAGATTGGACACCCCTGTGCTAGAGCATTGGAGAAGCAGTATGGAAGTCAACCTGGAATTCGGAGAGGTCTTCCAGAGGAGGACACTTAAACTGAGGCTTGAAGGATAACTGAGGTTGCCAAGTGGATGAAGGAGGGCAGGGCATTCTGGGCAGAGGAGCCAGCATGTGCAAAAACACGGAGATAAGGTGTGGTCAGGGAGTGTGGGGCAGTGTTGCTGGAGGGTCGGGAGGAGTGTGAGAGCAGAGAAAGAGAAGGAAGAGGAGGGCAAGAGGCAGTCTTGGAAGACCTTAGATGTTGCAAAGAAGCTAGAGTTAAATACCATGTAGATAAGGGGCATCCAGTGAAGAATTTTTAGTATGGGAGCAAATATCACATTTCATCTTTATACTAATTTTTCAAGATCAGAAGTTGTATTCTGAGTAGGTGGAGAGGTGGAAGCTCAGAGAGATAAAATAAAGGGCTCGACTTCAGAGAGCAAATGGGAAAGTGAGGACTCAGTTTTATTTGTTTCTGACTGCAGTGTCCATGCACTTCCCCTCTGGCAGAGCTCTACAGTCTGGAGAAGGAAGGATATGGGAGTAGGAGTCTCCAAGCTTCTGTGCCTTGCTGAAAGCATATCTGCTAATGGGTCAGCCCTGGGGCTGAGGGCTCACTGCCACCAGGAAGACAGGCCAAGTCATTCAGGTCTCTGGTCATGTTTTAGGTATCCATGGCTTTGGCATGGAAGCACAGTTGAGACAGTGAAGTAACTGCACATTTTAGAAAGATTTCAAACAAAACTCAGAATTGGTATGTTAACTCCCAGCTGTCTGGAATGTTTGCTTAGGGTCAATGACTTATTTGAGGAGAGAGAGCTCTATAGCCTCTATGTTGGTGGAGGCACTTTCTGGCAGGATACATAAAATGAAAGCCTTTGCAAAGTGTGGCTACAAAAGGTCTTTAAAGTTTGGGATAGTTAATTAAAGTCATGCACAGCATATGACTATTACAAATAGCTGTTTCACCCAGGTTAAAGTCATCAACATTAACATTTTGATCTCTGGCAAGATGTGTGATAAAACCAGGCCAAATAAAGTAGGAAAAGTGTGCCAAAACCAAAGTCCTCTAAGGAATTCACTCTTCCTTTGGGTCCCCAACATTTGAAATTGCAGACTATTAGCAAGAACTCTCTGGCTGATAGTAACTGTTTCAGGTGCACAGATGATGCACAAATGAAACCCTAAGTGGGTCTCAAACCACATAGAGCTTTACTGAATGAGAATAAAATATTGAATATTAATGAAAACATATGGATAGTCTTTATACTTGTGTACCAGTCTAGGCAAGACTTTTGTGCTCTGATGAGGAAAGGAATACCAAAAAAGTTGCTAATATTATGACTTTTTTTTTTTTTTTGAGATAGAGTTTTGCTCTGTTGCCCAGGCTGGACTGCAGTTGTGCAATCTTGGCTCACTGCAACCTTCACCTACCAAGCTCGAGCAATTCTCATGCCTCAGCCTCCTGAGTAGCTGGGACTATAGGTGTATGCCACCACACCCAGCTAATTTTTTTGTATTTTTAGAAGAGACAGGGTTTCACCATGTTAGCCAGGCTGGTCTCAAACTCCTGGCTTCAAGTTGATTTGCTAGCCCCAGCCTCCCAAAGTGTTGGGATTACAGGCGTGAGCCACCATGCCTGGTTGGCTCTTATTCATGAAGATATTAATTGCATGTTGAAAATATGGTGGCCCTAATTTTTGGTCAGAACTGGGCAGCAGAATCAATGAATTTTTTTTTTTTTTTTTTACTATTTTTGTTTTATCCCACTAGTTACAAGTAAATGACTTATCATAACAATTTTATCAAGAAGTGTTTAACATAGTTAACTTGAAATGTTTTAATACTTAAATACCAAAGCAAGGACTTTAGTCTTTCCTGTCTCTGTCTCCTCTCTTCTTTTCTTCTTGCCCTGTGGATTACCATGTGGGCCCTGGTACTGAATTGCTGTGTTGCAGTGTTTACTTATCTGGATGTTCCCTATTGCTGGCCTCACAGCAACAGGGCAAGGTCAAAATTAATTTGGTATTTTTGGGGACTTTCCAATTCCCAGGCATATCTCATTATTTCTTTAGTCATGTCTTATGATTGGAGAGAATGTGTGCGGAATTGAGAGAGCAGTGAATGATGTTCAGATCAAGTAGTAATGTGGCTGAGACCTGGTCACAGTGCCTTTAATTTGTATAGTGCTTTGCCTCACTCACATGCTCTTACATATCCACCTGAAGACATGACAGCATAGGCCTTGGGGGTAGCAGAGCATGGAATACTCAGAGGAATTCTAAGTGGAATGGCACCCAAACTTGGAAGCAGTACCCATAGCAGATGTCCTTGATGGAGGATCCAGGCAAGGAGAATGTCTTGTTCCTCCTCATCACCACTTTCCAGTGTTTATGAATGAGACTCACGGGCATGTAAAGATTGAGATTGCCTGGTGAGCTGATCAGTGTCCATTCTTACAGTTTTAGGGATTGCCATCTGTGCATTTTCTCTATTTAGACCTGTTCCAATAGACCCAGGAGTGCTGGGAGGTGGAAGAGGTGGAATTATCCACACAGAAGGTAGAGAAGCTTGAGGTGATGGTTTAGGGCAGGGGTCCCCAACCTTTTTGGCACCAGGGACCAGTTTCATGGAAGACAATTTTTCTTCAGATGGAGGGAGGGGGCAGTGCAGAGGATGGTTATGGGATGATTCAAGTGCATTACATTTGTTGTGCACTTTATTTCTATTAGTATTACATTGTAATATATAATGAAGTAATTATACAACTCATCATAATGTAGAATCAGTGGGAGCCCTGAGCTTGTTTTCCTGCAACTAGGTGTTCCCATCTAGGGAGGATGGTAGACAGTGACAGATCATCAGGCATTAGATTCTCATAAGGAGCAGGAAACCTAGATCCCTTGCGTGTGCCATTCACAATAGGGTTTGTGTTCCTATGAGAATCTAATGGCACTGCTGATCTGACAGGATATGGAGCTTGGGCAGTAATGTGAGCAATGGAGGGAGGCTATAAATACAGATGAAACTTCACTCACTCACTCACTCACAGGCTGCCTACTTCTTGCTTTGTGGCCCTGTTCCTAACAGGCCATGGACTGGTACCAGTCCCATCTCTCATCTCTCTCCTTCTATTACAATTCATGACATTGGGCTGGGTGTGGTGGCTCACGTCTGTAATCCCAGCACTTTGGGAGGCTGAGGCAGGCAGATCACGAGGTCAGGAGATCGAGACCATCCTAGCTAACACAGTGAAACCCCGTCTCTACTAAAAATGCAAAAAATTAGCCGGGCATGGTGGTGGGTGCCTGTAGTCCCAGCTACTCGGGAGGCTAAGGCAGGAGAATGGCGTGAACCTGGGAGGCAGAGATTGCAGTGAGCCGAGATCACGCCACTGCACTCCAGCCTGGGCAACAGGGCGAGACTCCGTCTCAAAAAAAAAAAATAATTCATGACATTGAACATGTATCTTTTGGTTTGCATGTTTTCTTGAACGATGAATATTTTTATTTTGAGTGCATGTATTTTTAAATTTATATAAATTATATTGAGTTAGGTTTAGTCATTTGTTAGGTTAGCCATTTATTTACTTTCTTTCTTTAAGCACAATATTTTAAAGATACCTGCACGCCAGTATGTATAAGTCTGTTGCTTCTAACAAATTGCTTTTTAATATCCCAAGATGTGCGTCCACCACATTTTTACCTATTTATTCTCCTAGAAGTGGGAACCCAGAAAACCTTCAACTCCCATCCAGCACAAATAAGGCTGCAAAAAACATGAATATGAATATTTTTGTACGTGTTGTCTTACGGAACTGCTTACACATGTTTTTGGAGTATGTAGCTACAGGTGGAATTTCTGGGTCAAAGAATGTTTGTTTACTTATTTTGACTAAGTGTTGCCAGAGTGCTCTTCTGAATTGCTGTGCTTTTCTACAGTTCACCAGCAGGGTATTACCTGGCTTCCTAACTTTTGCTTGTTTAACAGATATAAAGTTATAGCTCATTATTTTCATTTGTATTTACCCTTACTCATGATTTTGAGCATCTCTTCAAAGGCTTGTTCATTTTGGGGGTTTTATCTTCTGAAAATTGCCTTCCCCTAGGTCTTCTTTGCCCATTTCTCTGGATTATTATCTTTTCCTTACTGATTTGAGAATTTCTTGTGCATTCTGAATATTCTCCCTTTTTGGTTTTGGACATCACAAATAACTTTTTCCATTCTGTCGTCTATGAACATTTTTCATGGTGCTTGTTGCTAAACAGAAAATTTTAATATTGATGTATTCGTTAAGTATTTTTGCATCATGTTTTGTGTGTTTGAAGTTTTGCTTTAAAAAATCTCTTTTGTCATTATATTACAAAAATAGGTTATCATCTTTTTGAATGGAATACACTCTTTCTTTTTTTTTTTTTTTCTTGAGATGGAGTCTCACTCTGTCATCCAGGCTGGAGTGTAGTGCTGCCATCTTGGGTCACTGCAACCTACACCTCCTGCGTTCAAGCGATTCTCCTGCTTCAGCCTCCTGAGTAGCTGGGATTACAAGTGCATGCCACCATGCCCAGCTAATTTTTGTATTTTTAGTGGAGATGGGGTTTCACCATGTTGGCCAGACTGGTCTCTAATTCTGGACCACAAGCAGTCCACCCGTCTTGGCCTCCCAAATAGCTGGGATTACAGGCATAAGCCACCACACCTGGCTAAATGGAATACACTCTTATCCCTACACTTTTACTTCTCACATTTAGTCTTTACCTAGATTCCACCTTTGCATAAGTCGATAGACTGGAATTCAGCTTTATTTTTTCCATATGTTAAGCCAAAGCCATTTTTAAAAAATATGATCTATTAGCCATCAGTGCTTTCCCCACTGATTTGAGATGCCTACTTTATTAGATACAAAATTTCCACATATTCAGCCTCCAGTCTCTGGGCTCTCTGTTCTGTTCCCTGACTGTGTGTCTGCTTTGGTGACATGCCACCCGGGGGCATTGGTCCTGCTCTGGGGCCTTCCTGCTGTCTGGCAGAGCAGGTCCCATAGCTGCTGCTTTTTCAGGTTGGCTTGGTTGTTGTGAGGCTTTCATTCCTTCTTGTACATTTTACATTAAGATTTCTTAAGCTTGACTGGGGATGTGCTGAATTTGTGTTAATTTAGAAATTATGGCCGGGCGTGGTGGCTCACGCCTGTAATCCCAGAACTTTGGGAGGCTGAGGTGGGCGGATCACAAGGTCAGGAGATTGAGACCATCCTAGCCAACATGGTGAAACCCTGTCTCTACTAAAAATAAAATTAGCTGGGTGTGGTGGCACGTGACTGTAATCCCAGCTATTTGGGAGACTGAGGCAGGAGAATTGCTTGAACCAGGGAGCTGGAGGTTGCAGTGAGCCGAGATTGTGCCACTGCCCTACAGCCTTGTGACAGAGCAAGACTCCATCTCAAAAAAAAAAAAAAATTACTAGTAGATATAATTCTTTTTCTAAAATGTTTTAAAGTAATTACCATATTTAGAATTTCTCTTTGGCTTTCTTCTTAAACATATAGATTTTTATCTATGTGAGTTTTTTTCATCTCTGTTCTGTCCATCACCAGAGTTCCTCCTGCTCCTTTCCACTAGTCTGACCATTGAATCCTCTCCCTAGTACCCGTTTCCCGCTTTTCTCATTAATCCAGTAGTGTGGGACACCACCACCCCGTCCTTAGCTGCTCACCATAATCCCATCAAAATCCAATTAAAAGACCTCTCCAAATTTCCCAATGTACCCCAATACCCCATCTTTCTCACCCACCAAAAAGGCCTACAGCCCATTATAAACAAGTTCTGCTTGTGTGGTCTCCTTAGACCAACTCACTCTCCATATAACACCCCCAGCCTCCCTGTTAAGAAATCAGATGGCTTGTACCGACTTGTCTGTTACCTCCGAGTCATCAGTTAGGCTGTCCTCCCTATTCATCCTGTAGTCCCTAACCCCTATACACTTCTCTCTCTTGTCCCCTCCAACACCACCCACCATACCACCATTGACCTAAATGATGCCTTCTTTACCATTTCCCTACACCCTGATTCCCAAAACCTTTTTGCTTTCACCTGGACTGACTCTGAGACCCTTCAATCACGTGGACTGTCCTCTCCCAAGGCTTCAGAGATAGTCCTCATTTCTTTGAACAAGCCCTAGCCTGAGACCTCACCTCCTTAGACCTTTACCCCAGCCGTCGTCTTCAATATGTGGATGACCTCCTTCTCTGCATCCCCTCCCTATAAGACTCTCAAACTCACACTATTACCCTTCTAAACTTTCTTGCTAACAAAGGATATAAGGTCTCCCCAAAGCACAACTCTCCACCCCAACAGTAACGTACTTAGGAGTCCAACTCTCCCCTGGGGCCCGAGCCATGACTCCAGCATGGGCGGCCTTAATAGACAGCCTACCTCCACCTTCCTCTAAGAGTAAAATTCTCTCTTTCTTAGGACTGGCAGGCTTCTTTAGGATATAGATTCCCAACTTTGCCCTCCTAGCTTGCCCCCTCTATAAAGCAGCCAAAGCCCCACTCAATGAACCCCTGAGCACCTCACATAACATACTCCCCAGTTTCTGCAAGCTCCAAACTGCTCATGTGACTGCACCAGCCCTGTCCTTACCTGGTATCTCCCAATCTTTCACTCCATATACTACCGAAAGCCAAGGGATAGCCCTCGGTGTCTTAGGACAACAGAAAAGAAATCCTCCGTCCTTTGCCCCTATAGCTTACCTCTCTGAACAACTAGACAACACAGTCAAAGGGTGGCCAGCCTGTCTTAGAGCACTAGCAGCAGTGGCCATTTTAGCTCTGGAAAGCAAGACACTTACATCCAGCCAAAACACCACTGTCCATAGTCATCACAATTAACCGAGATCTCCTCTCCTCCGGAGCACTAGGTGCCCTTTCTCCTTCCCGGATCCAATCACTCTGTGCCCTCTTTATCGAAAATCCCGAATTCTGTCTTGCCAAAAGTGCTCCCCTCAACCCAGTATCCTTACTCCCCATATCCTCTTCCTCTTCTACTCATTCTTGCACTGACATCCTAGACCACCTACAGCCACATTTCCCAAACATCTCTGAGCCTCTCACCAACCCCGATGACCAGCTATTCACAGGTGGCTCCTCCTGCGGGCCCACTGGCTCCTCCAAAGTGGCTGGATATATGGTCGTTTCTCTTAACCGAGTAATTAAAGCCAAGTCCCTACGTCCGAAACCTCCTCCCAAAAGGCAGAACTCGCAGCCTTCACTAGGGCCCTAACTCTTTCCAAAGGCAAATGAGTCAACGTTTACACAGACTCCAAATATGCCCATCACATTCTTTATCCCCATGCCACCATCTGGCAGGAGCGAGGATTCCTTACTGCCAAAGGCACCCCCATCACTAACAGACCCCTCATTTACCAATTCCTTCAGGCTGCACACCTCCCCATTAAAGTAGGAGTTATACACTGTCAGGGACATCAAATAGGATCAGATAAGATCTCAAGAGGGAACAGAAAGGCCAATAAGGCAGCAAAGGAAGTCTCCCTTTCTTCTGCCCCTGCCTCCCTCCTCATTACTCCCACAATCCAACCCCAATATTCTCCCACCAAAAAAGCTTCACTACTACAACAAGGAGCTTCCTTCCAAGGAAACTGGCTAGTGAAAAATCAAAAACCCATCCTCCCCCAAGAACAAACCAAAGAAATTCTAACATCCCTTTACTAATCTTTCTATATTAGTGCATGCCCCCTGTATCTTCTCCTTCGCCCATATTTCTCTTCTGCGCGCCTATTTGCCTCACTAAAAGACATAACCAGTTCTGTCAGCCCAGCCAAAGTATATTTTTCTTGTGTGGAACTTCGACCTATGTCTGTCTCACTACTAATTAGACTGGCACCTGCACCCTAGTCTTCTTAAGCCCCAAAATTGACATTGCCTCTGGAAATCGGAGTTTACCAGTCCCTATTAAAGCTCAGATCCGTCAACACAGAGCCGTACAGCTAATACCCCTGCTTACAGGACAAAGAATTGCCACTGCAACAGGAACAAAGATAGCAGGCTTGTCCACCTCCCTGTCATGCTATCACTCTCTCTCAAAAGATCTCTTGGACAGCCTAGAAGACATAGCCAAATCCATCCTTACTCTCCAATCCGAAATAGACTCTTTAGCAGCAGTAACACTTCAAAACTGGCAAAGTTTAGATCTCCTCACTGCCGAAAAAGGTGGACTGTGCATCTTTTTAAGAGAAGAATGCTGATCCTGTACTAACCTGTCAGGAATTGTATGAGATGCTGCCCGACAGTTAAATAAAAAAGCTTCTAAAATCAGTCAACGCCTTTCAGAGTCCTGGCCCTAGTAGTTTCGTAACTCCTAGGCACCTTGGCTACTGCCCCTCCTAGGCCCTGCCATAATCCTTTTTCTCATTTTAGCATTTGGCCCCTGCCTCATACGTCTCCTTACCCAGTTTTTACAAGACCGTATTAGAGCCTTCACCCATGGAACGGTACAAGATATATTGCTACTCCAAGGATACCGACGGCTCCAGGAACAGCAGTCCCTACCATCCAGCCTCTCCCCCTAACCGTCGTCCCTACCCAGCAGGAAGCAGCCAGATGACAACGGTGCCCCTCTTCTATTACCTATTAAAAGGCTGGAATGTTAAGGATCCCTTGTCCCCAAAAGAATGCAACAAGCCCCCTTCTCTAAATGCCCTGCAGTTTATTTTTCTTCTGAAAAGTTGCCCCGCTCCAAGTTCCCAGAATGACAGGTACAGCTATAACCACTCCCAGTCTAAACCACATCCCGGTACCCTGAACCAATTAAGGCAAGAACTGCAGGATGTAGACACACCCAAAAAGCCCCTAAACACCCCCCCACACCCTCTTAAGAAAATACTTATACCCCCTAGCTTGTAAGCTCAGATGCTGCCTCCTCTGACTGTTAAGGAGCAGCCCGGCAGGTTAATAAATTTGCTTGCCTGACTTTAGGTCTTCTCGTCTTTTCTCTCGGCTAACCTTACACTTTCTACTTAACTCAGCTGTGCTTCTGCATTTCCCATCTTTTTTTTTTTTTTTAATCATTTCCTGCTATCCTCTGTCTGCAAGAATTCCTCCATCTGACCTTTTACCTCATTAATAACTTGTTTTTAAGATGTAACTATTCTATGTATTTGATCTGTTGTGTACCTCAACTATTCTATCTTTCATACTTCATTTTGGGTAGCATGTGATTTCTTATTTTGTTCCCATACTTTGGTAAGTGCTCTCTGGTTGTCTTTGTTTTGAGGTGACTGTGTTCCCCAAGGGTAGAGTTTTTCTGACTTGTGAGCTTCTGTTGCTGGTTTGTCTCTATCTCTGTGTGTGTGTGTGTGTGTGTGTGTGTGTGTGTGTGTGTGTGTGTGTTTGACAGAGAGTGAGAGAGAGAGAGAAAGAGAGAGAATGAGAAAGAGCTCTGCTGTCTGGTAAGTGGTAGTGTGTTGAGATGGTCTGCAGAGGTTGGGGCCTGGGCTGTGTCTGCTCCAGTGAATTTGAGGAAAGGAGAAAGGAGAGGAGCCCCAGCTCAGAGAACCCCTGCCATTTCTGACTCCTTCACCAGACAATTCTGCTGATCTTCACAATTGGACCACTGCACTCCAGCCAAGGCCACAGCGTGAGACCCTATCTCTATTTAAAAAAATTCAGAATACTTTAATTTTATAAAATTGTTATGTTTCCCTTGTTACAAAAATAAACTACATTCATTGAGAACATATACAAAAATTCCCACAAGTACAAAAAAGGTTGAAATTAGAGTTCCCTTTTAAGCCCTTAGAGTGAAGCAGCCTGGGAGGAGGCGCCTTTCGTGGTCACCAGCAGCTCTGGGGCTTTGCCAGGGTGAACTGCTCTGTCTGCATCTGTTTTATCAACAGCTATCTGCAGCAGGGCTTTTGGCCTCTGCTAATCTTGCAAGAAGGGTGCAGGCGTGGTTGGTTGGCTTGCCATCACTGACTCTCACCCTTCAGGGGCAGGTCATAATGGTTCCTGGCGGGAGTGTGAGACAGGCAGAGCAGAACATCAGCAGCTCTCCTCTGCCTGTCCTGTCCTGCCCCATCCCAACACTCATCTGAGTGTAGGTTAGTTAGTGGAGGGGCTCTCCAGGCTTTCACAGGACTTATTGTTTGTTCCTAGAATCCACAACTCCTTTCACTTGGATTTTTCTCCAGAGTTGGCTTTAGGGAGGTAGTTGGTAGTCTAATGGGAATCAGAGACTTTGGGGTCATTTCAAAGCTGACAACCTAGGAATTCATGGAAAACAAGACAGTGCTATCAGGCTTAATAAAAATAACAGACTTCGGGCAAGCCTGAAAACATGTTCTTACTAAATGGAGTTAGGTCTACATTTTTTTTCTTTTTTTGAGACGGAGTCTCACTCTGTTGCCCAGGCTGGAGTGCAGTGGCGCGATCTCGGCTCACTGCAACCTCCACCCTCCGAGTTCAAGCAATTCTATTGCCTCAGCCTCCTGAGTAGGTGGGATTACAGGCACCTGCCACCGCTCCTGGCTAATTCTTTGTATTTTTAGTAGAGACGGGGTTTAACCATCTTGGTGCCCGGCCAGGTCTACATTTTTCAAACAAGACCTTTAATGTGTGAGTCTGAATTCCAGTTCAGCCACTCTGTAGCTGTGAGGCCTCAGGAAAATTATTTAACATTTTGGCTGGGTGCAGTGGCTCACACCTATAATCCCAGCACTTTGGGAGACCAAGGTGGGTGGATCACGAGGTCAGGAGTTCGAGACCAGCCTGACCAACATGGTGAAACATCGTTTCTACTAAAAATACAAAAATTAGCTGGGTGTGATAGCATGCACCTGTAGTCCCAGCTACTCGGGAGGCTGAGGCAGGAGAAACACTTGAACCCGGGAGGTGGAGGTTGCAGCGAGCCAAGATCACACCACTGCACTACAGCCTGGCAACAGAGCAAGACTCTGTTTCAAAAAAAAAAAAATTAACATTTTAAGCCTTAGTTTTCTTATCTGTAAAATGGGAGTAATATTACCTTCCTCATGTATTGCTGAACATTCGAATGTGTTTGAACTGTCAGACATATAAATGCGTAGCACAGTGTCTGGTGCAAAGACTCCTTACACTCTAAGTTCTTTCGTACTTGGCATGGGGCACATCCATCTTCCCCTTTAGCAAGGGGCACCCACTCTCAGTGCTGCTTTCTGCAGATGCCCTGATTCATGCAGTAGGTTTCACTACCCTGAGCTTAGTGGGATATTTAGCATCCACAAGAAAACATCCATTTTTCAAATGTATCCCCAGGACTTTCAAACACAGTTATGAGATAAGTTCTTCAGTTGGCAAATGGTATATTGTTAAGCTCATCCTCAGGTTGAAGTGAAAGTTCAATTGTTATTCACTATGTCATCTAGCCTTGCTTACTTCTCAAGCTAGAAAAAAATGTGCATCTAACTTAGCAGAGACAAGGCATCTGGGCAAATTTTCTCTGCACAAAGTGTCTGCTGTTGTCCCATCTCTATTCCTGGGGAAGAAACTAGATAAAGTGGGAGGCCAGGTCCTACCATGTGAGCAAAAAATGAGGGGAGCTGGGGTACAGAGGTCAGGGGACACAATGGCAAAGAATGCCTTAAAGCAGTGCTAGAGCACATGCTGGGGCTGAGGTGGAGAGCTACGTGCCTGTGTGTGCACATGCATGCGCCCGGAGGGATTGAAGAGCCAGCCAAGAAGGGCAAAGGGCAATGACTGGAACAGGAAGAAAGGAAGACTGCCTGGTTAAATATGACAGGTAGCGCCTCCAGCTGAGTTTGTGCCTGCTCCTAGCTACAGGTACAAAATCAATGTTCTGGAGCAAATAAACACCTGTGAGAAGGTTCTGACTGTTCTTCATTTCAAGAACATTCAAGGCTTCCTATTTTGGAGGCTGTCGTCTTTCACTTTCAAAGTGTGTCTCTCTTCTCCCCCTCTCTGTTATTTCCCTCCTGCAGGGCTAAGAAAGGACCTACTTGCCTCTGGTTGCCTGGAGCTCAGACCCATTTTCGATTCTCTCCTAGCCTTACTATCAGGCTGACCTGTTAGCTATTGGTATCTATAGTGCAGACAGGCTTTTCAAACCCTCATGGGGGTGGGGGGACCACTCTGCAGACTCAAACCCTTTTGGTCCAGTTGTTTAACTTCCCCTGTGTGTTCATCACATAGTCAGAGATAAACTCTCAGAGAATAAAACATGTCCTGTTTGACACTTGATGGCATGAGCTGGGCCCCTGGCATGGTCTGCTATGGCCCATTTGTGGAAGCCCGCATGCGTAACCTAACCAGAGAGGGGATGAACAATTTGCAGCATCAGGAATTCTGCTCTGAATAGACTTTAATTCTAAGACTATTCATTTAGTGAAGTAATAATTTTTGCTTTGATTACTGGATTAGCAAGTTGGTGTGTTTTGCATTTTTACCAATATTCTTGAGGTATGTCTTAGGAAATATTAAATACTTGGCCAAAATTGCAGTATTAGCTATTATTCATTAGGAACTAAGAAGAGTATTAAAGGTCTTGTATATGCCTCATGGGAGACAGCAGTACTCCACCTGCTTTAAACATTTAATATATGCTAAAATGTACTTTTTTTGGTCTACAGGTTTATGAGTTTTAACAGGTGGTGTAACCACCACCATAGTCAGGAAACTGGTCCTACCATCCCCAAAAACTCCATTGTACTTCCCTTTGTAGTCACATTTCCCCCTGGCCTCTAGCCCCTGGACACCACTGATCTGTTCTCTGTCATTATAATTTTATCTTCACAAATGTGTTGTAAATGGAATCACACAGCATGTGACCTTTTGAAACAGACTCCTATCACTCACCGAAATGTTTTTGAGATTCATCCAAGTTGTTGCCTATATTACTAGTTTGTGCATTTTTATTGCTATAGTATCCCATTTTATGGATGTACTACAGTTTATATATCCATTCACTAGTTGAATGATGTTTGGGCTGTTTCCAGTTTTTAACAATCATGAACAGATGTGCTATAAATATCCATGTACATATATTCTTTTGTAAATATGAATTTTCATTTCTCTAGGGAAGAGGTTGGCAAACTTTATAAAGGGCCGGATGGTAATTTTTCTGTTTTTTAAAGACGCGGGGTCTCACTCTGTTGTCTGGGCTGGAGTGCAGTAGCTATTCATAGGTGTGATCATGGTGCACTACAGCCCCAAACTCATAGGCTCATGTGATCTTCCTGCCTCAGCCTCCAGAGTAGCTGGGGCTATAGGTGCATACCACCATGCCTGGCTCTCAGATGGTAAATATATTAAGATTTGTGGACTTATGGTCTCTGTTGCAGTTACTCAACTCTGCTGTTACAGTGTAAAAGCAGGCAGAGATAATATGTAAATGAATGAATGTGGATGTGTACCACACTCTTTTATTTATTTATTTTTGAGAGGGAGTCTCGCTCTGTTGCCCAGGCTGGAGTGCAGTGGCGCGATCTCGGCCCACTGCAAGCTCTGCCTCCTGGGTTCATGCCATTCTCCTGCCTCAGCCTCCTGAGTAGCTGGCACTACAGGCACCGACCACCACACCTGGCTAATTTTTTTTTTGTATTTTTATTAGAGACAGGGTTTCACAGTGTTAGTAGCTAGGATGATCTTGATCTCCTGACCTCGTGATCTGCCTGCCTTGGCCTCCCAAAGTGCTGGGATTACAGGTGTGAGCCACTGCGTCCGGCCATACCACACTCTTAAAATAAGTTGGATTTGACCGGTGGAAGTAGTTTGCCAACCACTATTCAAGGTAAATTTCTAGGAGTGTGATTGCTGGGCCACGTAGTAAGCGTGAGTTTAATGTTATCAATGCACTGCCAAATTACTTTCCAAAGTGGGTGTATCATTTTGTATTCCCACTATTAATGTATTAGAGATCCAGTTAAATTGTATTTTTGTATTCGGGTATTGTCCGTATTTTTTTTACTCATTCTGATAAGTGTTCTATGGTATCTCATTGTGGTTTTACTTTGCATTTCTCTAATGGGTAATGAGATTGAACATCTTTTCATGTGCCTATTTGCCATTCACATGTCTTCTTTGGTGAAGCATATGTTCAAATCTTTTGCTTCTTTTTAAATTGTAAGGGAATTTATATTCTCAAATTTTTTATTCTGTTGAAAAGCAATTCTACTCTTCAGTATTGGTAACAAATAGTCCTGATGTTTCAGTGGCTACTAGCATCAGTCTATTTCTCTCTCGTGGTGCCTGTCTATCATGGGTCACCTGAGATCTGTTCCCAATCCCTTAGTCCAGGCTTCTCACTGTGAAACCCAGCCTGGCACCTGGCCCCATCTGGAGTGTTGTTGGTTGGCATGGCAAAGGTAAGCCATGCTCTAACTCTTAACATTTCTACCCATGATAAATACATGTAACTTCATCTTATATTTATTTAACCAAGCGGGCCATCTGGCATGTCTTAACTTCAGAGGTGGGGATGTCCAATCTTTCCATGTCCCTAGGAGAAGAATGTAGCCATAGTGACAACAGCAACATTGTCACTAACAAACAATAAGGTATTTAGGCAGTTCTCATGTATGTCATATTCTCTTACCGTTTCTTTTCAATTAAATTTCTAAAATATACCTGTAATCTCAGCGCTTTGGGAGGCTGAGGTGGGCAGATCACTTGAGGCCAGGGGTTCGGGACCAGCCTGGCCAACATGGTAAAACCCCATCTCTGCTAGAACACAAAAATTAGCCGGGCTTGGTGGCACACACCTGTAATCCCAGCTACTTAGGAGGCTGAGACACGAGAATCGCTTGACCCTGGGAGGCGGAGTTTGCAGTAAACCAAGATTGTGCCACTGCACTCCAGGCTGGGTGACAGAGAAAGACTGTCTCAAAAAAAAAAAAAGAGAAATTTCTAAAATGTAAAAGCACTACTAAAAGAAGATATCTCTTAGGGGAGGCTCACTGACTTATGTATTTCATAAATTAATGTAAAAAACGTGGGGCCTGATGTTTATTTTCCCAAGTAAGGGTATTTCCAAAAAAATTTACAATCACACTTCCATTTCATTAAGAAGGACATTTTAACATCAAGTGTGAGAGCGTAATCTCAGAGTAAAAAGAAAATTGAATGTACCTAGCTGTATGAAAAACTTGTATTATCCTTAACTTTTACATCTCTTTAGTAATCATACCATTGAAGGATGACATTTGGGATTTCTTAGTAGTGGATTCTGGATTAGGAATTACAGGGAAATGGTCCCGGGTATGTGTCCAGGATCAGGAAGGACTGTGCCATGATCAAATTGTGGCCTCACAGAGGTTTAGAAAGGCCATTAGAGAGAAAACTAATGCATATTTCTTTTACTTTAGGTTATTATTTTAAAAAGTGTTACAAGGAACCACATGGGTTATTAATTGCATTGAAAACAAAATGTTCTTTGGCTACATTGTAACTGGTCAATGTGAGTGATGAGGTAGTCTTTATCACTTGTCTTGACATCTAGCTTTACTTTTCAGAGCCCTGCAGAAAGTACAATACCTTTTCATAGTCATTTAATTGCTTGTTCTGAACCACTATGAAGTGACTTTTTCCAGCCTCCAATGGTACTTAAAACGTAGCAATAAAAAATACTTTACCATAAAAATACATGTGTAGTGGCCAGGCACAGTGGCTCATGCCCGTAATCCCAGCACTTTTGGAGGCCGAGATGGGCAGATCATGAGGTCAGGAGATCGAGACCATCCTGGCTAACACGGTGAAACCCCCTCCTACTAAAAATACAAAAAGAAATTAGCTGGGCCGTGGTGAGCACCTGTAGTTCCAGCTACTTGGGGGGAGGCTGAGGCAGGAGAATGGCATGAACCCAGGAGGTGGAGCTTGCAGTGAGCTGAGATCACGCCACTGCACTCCAGCCTGGGCGACAGAGCGAGACTCTGTCTAAAAAACAACAACAAAACAAAACAAAACAAAACAAAAACAAAAAAAGTGTAGAAAATCTTGATAAATGTATGCTGAAACGTTAAAGTTATCTCTAGAAGATGGGATGACATAACTTAATATACATCCGTAATCTTCAATAAGTATATGTTATTTTATAATATGAAAGTTATTTAAAAATTAGAACAGTTTATAATTTAAATATAATGGGAAACTTTTTTGGAGATTCAAAGTGTCTCAAAGTTGATTTTCTTCTAACATCTTAGTGAGAAATGAATTATTATGAGGTCCCTATAATATATCAGGAAACATGAGCTAGGAAAGTTCTGTAATTTTGTTCTGGACAAATGAATGAGAGATCAGAAGAGTCTGGTGTTCGGATTCCTACCTCTGTGTTAATTGTATCTCTTTGAGGAGGGGTTGTGATGTTGCAGGCGTCTTCCTAAACTCTTTACATGTAATAATTCATTTACTGTCCACAACATCTACTTGAAGTGGATACTAATATTCTTCCCATTTTATATAAGATACAACAGAAGAACAGAGAAGTTGAGTAACTTGTCCAAGGTAATACACCCCATCAGTGGCATTACCGGTATTTGAATGCAGGAAATTTGGCCACTGCCCTAAGTATCAACAGCTGCCTTTCACAAAGATTCTTACTTCTTAATTTGACTTCTGTGATGACCAAGGATGCTCACAAATGACATGTATGATAAATGCTGACAGAATGACAATATGTTATAATTTCATGGAGTCCACCTATAACAGTTTTTATAGCCATTTTATTGGGAGCCCTAGGCCTCCATGTATTGTCTTCCAGAGGTTACTGTGCATAGGGATGGGAGGAGGAACAGGGCGGGGAATGGCCAGGGATAGTGTCATTGGGTAAGATCATATACTTAATATTATTATTTACTATTTATTACATGAGGTTCAATTATTTGTTACACACTGCTGCCTTGCACCACACTCATAATCTTCACAAGGGCAACCACTATGATTTATTTCTTTCCACTCCGTCATTACCTTAGAATATACTTGATACATAGTAGACAATATGGTTAAGTATAAATGAAGGAATGAGTTACATTCGTACCTTTCTATCCTGTTGTCCTCAAAACAGAAAAAGCATACTAACTGTAACGCCCCAGGTGACTCATCTCAAGCTTATGCTATGTCAATATTTATAGGCCCCAGGTGATTCATCTCAAGCTTACGCTATACCAATATTTATTTTACAAACTGGTCTTCAAAGTAAAACAGTTTTTAAACAAATAGAACCCCTTATTTCTCTGCTCTTCAGCCCCATCTTCAGAGGTATTGGAAGTGCAGAGAGCTGTGGCTGGAGCCACTGTCTGATTCTTTTTTTTTTTTTTTTTTTGAGACGGAGTCTTGCTCTGTGCCCCAGGCTGGAGTGCAGTGGCGCGATCTCGGCTCACTGCAAGCTCTGCCTCCCGGGTTCACACCATTCTCCTGCCTCAGCCTCCCGAGTAGCTGGGACTACAGGCGCCCGCCAACACACCCGGCTAATTTTTTGTATTTTTAGTAGAGATGGGGTTTCACTGTGTTAGCCAGGATGGTCTCGATCTCCTGACCTCGTGATCCGCCCGCCTCGGCCTCCCAAAGTGCTGGGATTACAGGCTTGAGCCACCGCGCCCGGCCTCCACTGTCTGATTCTTTAGTTCAGATGAAATTTCCAGCACCACTGATGTTCTGAAGTCTAATTTTAAAATCTACACCTTCTCCCTGAACATTTAATCCAGAGGGAAAGTAATGTGAAGAAGAGATAGAATTGGCCATATTTGTTTCAGACATACTCAATATTGCCCTAGGAGCTTCCAGCTTCTCTTGTTATTGAAGAATTTATGAGCCAGGTAATTGGGAATTGGTTGTTATATTAAAAGAAAAAAGCAAGATGTAAAGCTTCATGTGGTGTGATCTCACTTATGTAAAAAATACATATGATGCTGAAAGGAAATTTACAAATAGAACATTTCTGGGTGCAGTTAGAGGTGGTTTTACATTTTAATAAATAATCATGGATTCATTTTAAATTTGGGGAGAATTAAGCTTCTGTTGTCATCTACTGCCACCTCCTTACTAATGTGCCGGGTGATGTTCAAGACAGGGTTTTTCATTATGGATAGAAACAAAAGAACTTCCCATCACATCCTTTGCACAGGACTTTCAGCTGGAGCTTTGTTTGTGAAATCTCTTTATACCAAAGCCCCTGTCCTGTTCCCTAGGAAGACCACTGCTGTTGCCTGCAGACTCACCTTTCCATCATTTACTCATGAACACTTCCTGTGTACCTGATGTATGTATGGCATGTATAGAGCGAATGCTACTGTGCTTTTCACTTGCTTCAAAATGGAAGACATCTGGAGAGCATCACCTACTGTGCATCACTTGCTGTTGCTAGGAAAGGATGCTTCAGAGTGTTCACGGTCCTAGATTAGGAAGTACATTATTCATCCTGTGATTATGGCAAAAAGATATAATATCATCATTGACATTTCTTATCTCATAAACTAGCTGGAATAGATTTTTGAAAATAGAGCAAGAGACTGTAAAATGGAAAAAGATATATATGAAATGGCATTATATTTATTATGCTTTGTCTCTTTTGAGGACAACAGGATAGAAAGATATGAATGTAGAATGTAACTCATTCCTTCATTTATACCTAACCATATTGTATCAAGTATATTCTAAGGTAATGAGGAAGCAGAAAGAAATCATAGTGGTTGCCCTTGTGAAGATTATGACAGTGCGGTGGGAGGCAGCAATGTGAACAAATAATTGAACCTCATGTAATAAATAGTAAATAATATTAAGCATATGATCTTACCCAATGACATCGAATTACCACAATGCAAAGAATTTTTGGTGCTCTCACCTTAAATTACTTGGTAAATATGGTATCAACTCAAAATAAGAGGCATATATGGTTTAGGGGAAGCACTTTGTAAATTCAGAATTTGTGAAGTATACATTTCTAATTGTTACACCAAGAAGGACATGACAAAAAAATAATGGGAAGTGTGCTGTAGATTTTTTCCTAGGAATAGGAATGGATACTTAGTTTTCCTGTATGTTGGGAAAGTTTTAAAACAATTGATTTTAGATTGCTTCAAAAAGAATCAAGCTCTAATCTACTTTTGGGGCAATGGATGCCATTTGCTAGGTCAAAAAGGTAGAATATTAATGTGATCACTCAGGTGATCAAAGGGACTGTGCTGGCCTGTTGGAACTGGTGTGCCAGATCAACATCCTGGAGAGAGACAATGCTTTAAATTTGTACCAGCTGGCCAGGCGCAGTGGCTTATACCTGTAATCCCAGCACTTTGGTATGCTGAGGCGGGCAGATCACCTGAGGTCAGGAGTTCGAGACCAGCCTGACCAACACGGTAAAACCTGTCTCTACTAAAAATACAAAAATTAGCTGGGCATGGTGGTGCACGCCTGTAATCCCGGCTGCTCAGGAGGCTGAGACAGGAGAATTGCTTGAACCGAGGAGGTAGAGGTTGCAGTGAGCTGAGAGTGTGCCGCTACATTCCAGCCTGGGTGACAGAGCAAGACTTTGTCTCAAAAAAAAAAAAAAAGGTGTACCACAATGTACCATGCACACTGTGATATTTGCCTATGTTCTAGTTCTTTCTTTGTTTAAATTCCACATCCATAAAGACATGCCAAAAATAATACAGCAGCTACTGTAGCGACTGAGATCCTGTTTTGCTTCCTGACATATGCTATTGACATATGCTTCCTGACAATGTTTATGCATTTCTGACATTCATTGTATTTTTTCTTTTGGAATGTTATTTATAGGAAATTACAGCAGATACATAAGAGAAAAATGAGAAGTTTCCCATTCATTTTCATCACCCTTTATTCCTGGTTATTTTTAAGGGTGAAGATATGATATTTACTAGTTCCAGTGCAAATAAATTTCTCACTGCTCTGGAAGAATTCCAGATGTACTCTGCTACATGATGATTCTATGTGTTGTACTTGAAACTAATGTTGCAGTTGATACGTGGCAGGAAGTCAAGGCTGAATTTAAACTCTGTTGTCTACCAGCTGAGCTCCCCAGCCTTGGCATGCTTTTTACAACTCATACTTTCTTTTCAAGGTGTTCTTAATTTGACTTTCTCATTTTCAACGTCATGGTCTTCTGCTCTTTGAACATGGCAAACCATTGCTGTTTGTATATGGAGGATGCCTAGGTTGAGGATTCCAGGGATGACAGATCATTGATAATGTGACCTAATCTGATTTGCCTCACCAGTGAAATGCTTTTCCTTCTTTGGTTTTACGGAAGACATGGTCCTCAAAAAATTAAATACACCTGGGAAACCTGGCATCTGCTTCATTTAGAGGCAGCATTAATGATTTATTTCAAGACAACACTAGAAGAAAGAACTGCACTATTTCCTTACGTTATAAGTGGGTTAGAACACAGAGGAGTTGCTGCATGAGATTTTACAATGTTTTCCAAAAAGTTCCACATGGGTGAGTCACCAACTTGTTTAGAAGCCATTTAAGACACATTTTGCACCTTTCTAAAAAAAATTGAATTGAGTCATACCTCTCTATTGATGTGTGAGAGCCACAAATTGTTTTCTTATTTTTTTATTTTTATTTTGTTTTTGAGACGGAGTTTTGCTCTTGTTGCCCAGGCTGGAGTACAATGGCGCAATCTCGGCTCACCACAACCTCCGCCTCCCGGGTTCAAGTGATTCTCCTGCTTCAGCCTCTTGAGTAGCTGGGATTACAGGCGCCCACCACCACACCTGGCTAGTTTTTTTTTGTTTGTTTTTTTTTTTGTATTTTTAGTAGAGACAGGGTTTCACTGTTGTTGGCCAGGTTGGTCTCAAACTCCTGACCTCAGGTGATCCACCTGCCTTGGCCTCCCAAAGTGCTGGGATTACAGGCATGAGCCAATGCACCCGGCCACAGTGGTTTTCTTATTAATCATGTATTTCATTTCTCACTACATTGCTGAGTTAAGCTATTCTGCTACCAGCATATGAGCTGCTGCTCAAATAGCAGTAACTTCTCTGGCTTTCGTTAAGACGTCACCTTGATTCAGTGAGCCAAATGCCACCTTAAGCCATTCAGTTTTCTTTAAAGACATATTGTGGTGGATGGTCTCTGGTACCCTCATCCAGCTTCCTTAGAGTAGGGGATTTCAGCTACCAGGCCATCATTGCCACTGGGCCTTCTCTGTGTCCTGGCCTATGGCCTGCTCTTGTGGCTTGGGCTCAGTAAGTCTGTGGGTTGCTGGTACCATGGCACTCTAGGATGCCAGCTGCCCCCTTGAGCCCACTCCATAGCCAGCCTCTGACCTCACACCAACCCCTCCTCAAACACAGCCTCCAGTTCCACTACTAGAGTGGGAGAAGCCTCCTGCCCAACCTCACTTGCATTTATCACACATTTTGAAATCTGACATTTGGGGAGCATTCTTTCTTTCTTTCTTCTTTTTTTTGAGATGGGGGTCTCACTGTGTTGCCCAGGCTGGTCTCAAACTCCTGGGCTCAAGCCATTCTCTTGCCTCACCTCTCAAGTAGCTGGGACTACAGGTGCGAGCTAACCATGCCTGGCCATTTTATTATTTTTTTTGTAGAGATAGGGTTTTACTATGTTGCCTAGGGTGGTCTGAAACTCCTGGGCTCAAGCAGTCCTCCCATTTCAGTCTCCTGAGCATCTGGAATACAGGCATGCACCATGATTCCTGGTTGTATTTATTTCTTAGTAATGAGGATTGCTAAGATTGAGTTACTTGTCCAAGATTACATAGCTTGAGTGGTAGAGCTAAGATCCTGATCATCTATCTTTATGTTTATTTAACTCATGCCTACTTCCCAAACATTAATAAATACTAACATTTCAAGTGCTGCAAATCATGGAACTGTTTGTGTGGCAGATGTATTCTATCTCCCAACTTTGAACGCTAGAGATAAATATCTCCTTTTGTTTTGTGGAAGGAATGGGGCAGAAAATTTATTAAATAAACAACAAGTACCAGTCTCTTGGTTGTTGAAGTTAGTATCTACAGCTGATAAGCCACTTCCATATATGAGTTACTCCTTTGCATTCACTGAAGAAGGGTAACAAGTAATGGATGCTGGTCATTTCTAGGTGTTCTGACTGGGGCGTGGATTCAGGGTGTGAATGTTTTCCTTGCTGGTTCCTGTGGCTGAGTTACTTATAAGTCAGATGATTTTGTATGGGAAACTGCTTGCTTCAGATACCAAAGTGGACTGGTCTTACCCACTCAAGCACTGAATGCTGAGGTTGAATGGGAGCTTGCCTTTTTCCAGTATTTTCATTATTCTGTGCCATATTTATAATCTCATGTCCAAGTGATTCCTGATGGGATACAAGGAAAAAAAGGTACTTTAATTATCTATAAAATAGTAGTTAGAGAAACTTTCTATAGTAAAAAGTGAAATCTATGATGGCAATTTTAGCAAAAGATGAACAGAAAAACTAAGTTATAAGTGGGAATAAGGAGCAAGGCTGGCAAAGATAACTCTAGAAATTTGCAGAAAATCTGTAAGTCTAATTTTAGTGATCGTATTATGTCGGGAATGGGTGCTCGGTGTCGCAAAAATCAACACTGAGACAAAGGATCTCTCAGCAAGGCTAGTTTACTTTCTGCAGAAAGGGTGCTGCTCTCTAGCAGTCTTGCCATGAGAGCACACATGAACAAAGGAGACGGGGTCATTTATAACCTGACGTGTCCGCTCTACTGCTGTGTCTGGTTTCCTTTGGCTGGAACAGGACCTCACATTCTGTATTCCACTCGATTGGCTAGCAACCTAGAACTTCCCAAAACAGGCAAAGGCAGAGGCGAACAAAGGAAGAGAGGAAGTAACTTGCAGAATGCTGAGAGAGGCAAAAACACTTCCCAATAAGAAAGAGAAATTCGCTATGACCTAATGCTTGCTTGGACTGGTTCAGGCATGCCAGGGCAAATATCTAGGCTAGAATGTGGGAGCTGAGAACACAGAGTATATTGATTTCTTTATTATGGCTAGCAGATATTTAAGAATATTAGCACAGGTCTTTGAGTAAATTTTGCTTCTAAGAGAGGTTACTATCTATTCTCAATTAGACTGGGAGGAAAGTACCTTTGAAGAGGAACCTCTACTTATTTCATTTTCTACATATTAGCAAATAGTAAAACAGATCTGAGATTCCCCTTGCTTTTCTTCCTGTGTCCTCTCCTTTAGATTACTGCCATGGTCAAACAAAGGAAAGTGATTCATGTTAGAAAAATTGCATATATTGGAAAATAATTAACATTTTAGGGGATGAGAATTTGCAAATCTTTCTTATTAAAAGCAGATTTTAAAAAAATTAGATAATGAAGGATAACAGGATTAGGATTCTGAGGCAGCCTCTAAGTGAGAACAACTTTTGGTTGTTTTTGGATGTTTACTTTTTCTCTCTATAGGTTCTTTTATCAGAATCACTAAAGAACTATGAATATGAGAAAAAAAATCCAAGAATGTTTCCTGTTCAATTAAGTCTTCCTGAAGCTCATTTATTTATATTGTAAATTGATAAATGGTAGTTATATATATTTTGGGGATATAGTAGTAATCAGACACTCTTGGGTGCCTGAACATTAAAGATTTTTGGGCAGGAAAAATGTAACAAGGCAGTGCTTAAGACAACAAGCTTTTCAAAGAATTGGAGAAAAACCTTGGAGTAAGGATAGCCAATGAAAAGACAATTGTTAAGGCATGAGTCAGTGAGGGCCTGGATTTGACTTTTGACAATGGAATTGAAAGGAAAGAGAGATCCAAAACACAGGACACAAGAAGAACACACAGGATTTTATGACTGACTGACTGCGGAAAGAAAAGTAGATGTTGCTAACAGAGCTGATTTAGAAGCCAGCTTCATGGAAAAAGGAGAAAAGGAGAAGCTAGCACGAAGCTTTGAAAGCCAAGGCAATGAAAATATCGTGAAGACCAAAGCAGAAGTGGTTTTCAGGAAACTGTAGTGAAACACTTTAAAAGCTGCGGATAGGTGATATCAGCAAAATTGCAGAATAGGTGGTCCCAGGCTTCACTACTGCCAACAGAAAGTTCAACTAACAACAAAGAACACCTTGGTAAAAATCCCAAACTTTGGGTATAAGCTGAAGTTTCCTGCATTATCCACAGAACTGAATAAAAACGACATTAAAGGGGTAATAGAAATAGTCGCACATTAACCATATCACCCTTTCCACTCCCCCAAATTGGCACAGTGCCACACAGAGGGGATTCCCCAGGGCCCATGATTTCTACAGTGGGAAGTAGAGCCAGAGGAGGACATCCAGCTTCCCTAGTCTTCGGAGATGCTTCCCAGAAAGCCCATTCCAGTTTTACTTCATAGGAAATACAGCGGGAAACAGCATGGCTAGAACACTTGGGGTTAGGTAGAAGCAAAGCAAGGAGGTGGTAACAAAGCAGTGTTGGTGGTAACTCTGTGTACCTGTCAGTGATGGAGCCCAATCAGAGGTACCAGCTAACAGATGTGATGTAATGCTCTACCTAGCTTGATGGTCAGCCTCCATGACCCACCTTAGACCCTACCCAGGGATTCCACTCAAGGAGGAAGATGATCACTGCAGCAAATTTCAGTAAAGGGTAGGGACTAGTTCTGCCACACCCAGAAGTTCAAACAGCATTTGAAGCATCCTCAAAGCCCATCCCCAAACCCCACCCACAGAGGGGGACAACTGCTGCAGCAAACTTTGGCAAAGAGCCAAGGCTAGATCTGCCACACACAGGAGTTTAAACAGTTCTCAGCCCAACCTCAAAGCCCACCCCAAGGACTCATTTAGGCAGGGCAGCAAACCTCAACCATCCACTGCTATTAAGCATAGCAGCTGGTTCATCCATCCCAATCAGTGACTCCACCTAACCTCAGGGTCCCTCCTGCAACACTATTTAGCTGCTGAACTCAAATATCAGTACTATCTGACCAGGGAATACAGCATGTGGCCCTGCCTGATCAGAAGCCATTGTAGTGCCAATTGACCGGCTCAGCTTGATGGCAGAGCTCAGCCAGTAGTTTTGCCAGATAGCAGAGCCTAGCCATCTGTCCCATTTAAATTCAGAGCAAAAACAGGAGTCCAGCCATCTAGAGAAGCTGAAAGTAAGCTCTGCCTTCCCTGAGTCATTACCAGCTGACCCATCCAGGGATGGGTCCTGTTCTAATTTTTTTTTTTTTTTTTCAGAATGGAGTCTTGCTCTGTCACCTAGGCTGGAGTGCAGTGGCATAATCTTGGCTCAGTCCAACCTCTGCCTCCCGGGTTAAAGAGATTCTCCTGCCTCAGCCTCCTGAGTAGCTGGGACTACAGGCGCCCGCCACCAGGCCCAGCTAATTTTTGTATTTTTAGTAGAAATGGGGTTTCACTACGTTGGCCAGGCTGGTCTCGGACTCCTGACATCAGGTGATCCGCCCACCTCGGCCTTCCAAAGTGCTGGGATTACAGGCGTGAGCCACTGAGCCTGGCCCTAATTTTGAAAGAGTTTGAGAAGAATTGGTGTTAATTCTGTGGTTATTTGTTAGAATTCACTAGTGAAGCCCTCTGAACATGAGTTTTTCTTTGTTGGAAGTTGTGTCACTACTGACTTTTTCTTTGCTTATTATAGATTTATTTAGGTTTTTTATTTTTTCATGAGTCAGTTTCAGTAGCATGTGTATGTCCAGCAATTTGGCCATTTCTTCTGGGTTATCTAGCTTGGTATAAATTTGTTCATAGTTTTCTCTTCTAATCCTTTTATTTCTGTGAATTCAGTAGGGACTTCTTTCATCTCTGGTTTTAGTAATTTGAATCTTCTGTCTACTTTTCTTGGTCAGTCTCTCTAAAGGTTTGTTAATTTTGTTGATATTTTCAAAGAACCAACTTTTGGGGTCATTGATTCAATTGTTTTTCTATGTTCTATTTCTTTTATCTCCACATTAATCTTTACTATTTTCTCCCTTCTTCTTGCTTTAGGTTTGGTGTACTCTTATTTTTCTGTTTTCTCGAGGTGCGAGAAAGGTATGTAGTGATGCAGAGGTGATCCACCAGTGGTGGTGGTAGGTGGGAAGGAATAGGAATAGACTGAAGGAGTAGGGTCATGCTGAAGCATTTTAACTTCATCCTAAGGAAAATGGCAAGCTACTGAAGGGATTTAAGTGGAAAAGTGAGAAAATCAGAGTTCTGATTTAGACAAATCATCCTAACTGTAGTGAAAAAAACAAACAAAAAACAAAAAACAAAAAAACGTCGGAGTGGGGGAAGATGGGAGCCAGAGTCCAGAATCTTGAATCTTAGGGTTGGAAAGGACATTGCAAGTGTTCTAATCTTACTCCTACTTCCCAGATGGTGTAAGCGTCTCCTCTACCACATCTCTGTAGTTGCTGTTATACTTTTTCAGCCTAGTTATCACCACCTAACAGGTTGTCTATTCCATTTTTATCAGCTCTATTTTTAGAACTTTTTTTTCTTATCCTGAGCTAAACTCCTCACTGCAGCATACATCCATTGTCCAACTCTTGTTCATTGGAGCCATGTAGAATAAGCTCATTCTGCTTTTCATGACAACTTTTTTAACAGTTGAAGAATTATATCTTCCCCAAGTCTACTTTTTTCTAAGATTCTTTAAATGTTTCTTATGCTACATAATTTTAAGATACCTGTCACTTCAGTTACCTTCCTCTGGACACACCCTGGCAGGTCAAGATCTAACTTATTCTGAAGTGCCAAGGAGCTTTCTGGAGGAGTCTTAAGGGTTTTCAAGGTAAAGAATCCTATCATCAGCAAACAGTGACAGTTTGACTTCCTCTTTACCGATTTGGATGCCCTTTATTTCCTTCTCTTGTCTGATTGCTCTGGCCAGGACTTCCAGTACTATGTTGAAGAGGAGTGGTGAGAATGGGCATCCTTGTCTCATTCTCATTCTCAGAGAGAATGCTTTCAACTTTTTTTCCATTCAGTGTTACATTGGCTGTGGATTTGTCATAGATGGCTTTAGTTACATTGAAGTATGTCCCTTCTATGCCAATTTTGCTGAGAGTTTTAATCCTGAAGAGATGATGAATTTTGTTGGATGCTTTTTCTGCATCTATCAAGATGATCATGTGATTTTTGTTTTTAATTCTGTTTATGTGGCGTATCACATTTATTGACTTGCATATGTTAAACCATCCCTGCATCCCTGGTGTGAAACCCACTTGATCATGGTGGATTATCTTTTTGATATGTTGTTGGATTTGGTTAGCTAGTATTTTGTTAAGGATTTTAACATCTATGTTCATCAAGGATATTGGTCTGTAGTTTTCTTTTTTGGTTATGTCCTTCCCTGGTGTTGTTATTTAGGGTGATGCTGGCTTCATAGAATGAATTAGGGAGGGTTTCTTGTTTCTCTGCATTGTGGAATAGGCTCAATAGGATTGGTACCAATTCTTCTTTGAATGTCTGGTAGAATTCTCCTGTGAATCCATCTGGCCCTGGACTGTTTTTTGTTGTTAATTTTTAAATTACCATTTCAATCTTGCTGCTTGTTATTGGTCTGTTCAGGGTATCTAATTCTTCCTGATTTAAGCTAGGAGGGTTTTATTTTTCCAGGAATTTATCCATCTCTTCTAGGTTTACTAGTTTATGTGCATAAAGATGTTCATAATAGCCTTGAATGATATTTTATATTTCAGTGGTGTCAGTTGTAATATCTCCTATTTCATTTCTTAGTGAGGTTATTTGGATTTTTTCTCTCTCTCTCTCTTTTTTTTTTTTATAATGAAGTCTCGCCCTTGTTGCCCAGGCTGGAGTGCAATGGCGCAATCTGAGCTCACATCAATCTCCTCCTCCTGGGTTCAAGTGACTTTCCTCCCTCAGCCTCCCGAGTAGCTGGGATTATAGGCACCTGCCACCATGCCCAGCTAATTTTTGTATTTTTAGTAGAGACAGGGTTTCACCATGTTGGCCAGGCTGTTCTCTAACTACTGACCTCAGGTGATCTGCCTGCCTTGGCCTCCCAAAGTGCTGGGATTACAGGAATGAGCCACCACTCCCAGTCTTCTCTTTTCTTGGTTAATCTTGCTAATGGTCTATCAATTTTATTTATCTTTTCAAAGAACTAGCTTTTTGTTTCATTTATCTTTTGTATTGTTTTTCTTTGTTTCAATTTCATTTAGTTCTGCACTGATCTTGGTTATTTCCTTTCCTCTGCAGGGTTTGGATTTAATTTGTTATTGTTTCTCTAGTTCCTTGAGGTGTGACCTTAGAAGGTCAGTTTGCACTCTGTCAGTCTTTTTGATGTAGGCATTTATGGCTATGAACTTTCCTCTTAGCACCACCTTTGTTGTATCCCAGAGGTTTTGATAGGTTGTGTCATTATTGTTCTTCAGTTTGAAGAATTTTTAAATTTCCATATTAATTTCTTTTTTGACCCAATGCTCGTTCAGGAGTAGGTTATTTAATTTCCATGTATTTGCTTGGTTTTGAAGGTCCCTTTTGAAGTTGATTTCCAGTTTTATTCCACTGTGGTCTGAGAGAGTGGTTGATATAATTTCAATTTTCTTAAATTTATTGAAGCTTATTTTTTTGCCTATTATATGGTCTAACCTTGGAGAAAGTTCCATGCACTGTTTAATAGAATGTGTATTCTGTGGTTGTTGGATGAAATGTTCTGTATATATCTGTTAAGTCCATTTGTTCCAAAGTATATTTTTAATCCATTGTTTCTCTGTTGACTTTCTGTCTTATGACCTGTGTGGTGCTGTCAGTGGAGTATTGAAGTCCCCAACTGTTATTTTGTTGCTGTATATCTCATTTACTATTATTGTGTTGCTGTCTATCTCATTTACTAATCCCGTTAGTAGTTGTTTTATAAATTTGAGAGCTCCAGTGTTAGGTGCATATATGTTTAGGATTGTGATATTTTCCTGTTGGATAAGGCTTGTTACCATTACATAATATCCCTTTTTGTCTCTTTTAACTGCTGTGCTTTCATGTTTGTTTTGTCTGATACAAGAATAGCTACCCTGCTCACTTTTGGTGTCCATTTGCTGGTGTCAGAGTATTCCTTGACATCCCTTCAATCCCTGGTCACAGAAGTGTGTGGAGTGCAGGTATAGAAAAGGAAAAATAGGGCCGGGCGTGGTGGCTCACACCTGTAATCCCAGCACTTTGGGAGGCCGAGGCGGGTGGATCATGAGGTCAGGAGATGGAGACCATCCTGGCTAACACGATGAAACCCTGTCTCTACTAAAAATACAACAAATTAGCTGGGCATGGTGGCGGGCGCCTGCAGTCCCAGCTACTCAGAAGGCTGAGGCAGGAGAATGGCATGAACCCAGGAGGTGGAGGTTGCAGTGAGCCAAGATCGCACCACTGCACTGCAGCCCAGGTGACAGAGCGAGACTCCGTCTCAAAAAAAAAAAAAAAATGTATATATATATATATATATATATTTGCATCTAACAACAGAGCCCCAAGATACATGAAGCAAAACCTGACATAATTTAGAGAAAAAGACAGTTCAACAGTGATAGTTGGAGACTTCAATATTCTATTTCCAGTAATGAACATAATAGCTAGATAGAAGATAAGTAAAAAAAAAAAATTATACTTGAAAAACACTATAAACCAACTAGGCCTAACATATCTATAGAACACTCTAGCCAACAACATTATGCACATTCTTCTCAAGTGCACATGGAACATTCTCTAAGATAGACTATATGATAGATCGCAAAAAAAGCCTCAGTAAATTTAAAAGGATTGACATCAGGTAAATATATTCTCCAGCCACAATAAAATGAAATTAGAAATCAATAACAGAAGGAAATTTGGAAAATTTACAAGTATGTGCAAATTAAACAACACACTCTTGAATAACCAATGGGTCACTGAGAAATTCACAAGGGAAATTAGAAAATACTTTACTATAAAAGAAAGTGAAAACACAACATACTCAAACTTATGAGATGCAGGAAAAGTAGTGATCAGAGGGAAATTTATAGCTATAAATTCCTACATTAAAAATAAAGATCTCAAATCAAATTACCTAACTTTCTACCATAGGAAATTAGAAAAATAAGAGCACACTAAACCTAAAGCAAGAAGAAGGGAGAAAATATTAAAGATTAGTGTGGAGATAAATGAAATAGAACATAGATAAACAATAGAATCAATGACCCTAAAACTTGGTTATTTGAAAATATCAACGAAATTGACAGGCCTTTAGTGAGACTGACCAAGAAAGAAAGAGGGAAGACTCAAATAACCAAAACTATGAAAAATTTTGTGCCAAGTTAAATAACCTAGATTAAATGGTCAAATTGCTAGAAACACACATCCTCCTGAAACTGACTAAAGAAGAAATAGAAAATCTAAATAAATCTATAATAAGCAAAGAAGTCAGTAATGACACAACTTCCAATAAAGAAAAAACTCATGTTCAGATGGCTTCAATAGAGAATTCTACCAAATATTCACAGAATAAACACCCATTCTTCTCAAACTCTTCCAAAAATTAGAAAGGGAGAGAACACTTTCTACTTCATTCTATAAGGCCAACATTACCCTAATACCAAAGCCAGAGAAATACATAACGTGCAAAGAAAACTGTA
This sequence comes from Nomascus leucogenys, assembly GCF_006542625.1. NCBI lineage: Eukaryota > Metazoa > Chordata > Mammalia > Primates > Hylobatidae > Nomascus > Nomascus leucogenys. The sequence goes on from NC_044394.1 coordinate 75,946,650, forward strand.
GACCCATATTCCTTATTAATATAAACGCAAAATCCTCAAAAAATAAAATAAACTGAATCCAGCAGCACAGAGAAATGATTATACACCATGATGAAGTGGGATTTATTCCAGGAATGCAAGATTAATTCAACATATCAAAATCAATGTAATGTACAATATTAATAGAATTATTAATAATTTGAAAAACATAATTTTCTTAATGTAGAAAAAGCAATTGACAAAATCCAACATCTTTTCATGAACAAAATAAAGCAAATTAGTAATAGAAGATGTTCTAGACTGAATAATGGTCTTCTTAAAGATATCCATGTTCTAATCTCTGGAACTTGAAAATACTACCTTGTGTGCCAAAAAGGAGTTTGAAGATGTGATTAAATTAAGGATCTTGAGAAGATTTTCCTGGATTCTGGGTGGCCACTAAGTGCAATCACATGTATGCTTAAAAGAGGGAGACAGAGATTTGTCCACAGAAAATAAGAAGACAATGTGACCATGGAGGCAGATTAGAGTGATGTGGCTACAAGACAAGGTATGCCAGTAACTACCACATGCTAGAAGAGGCAAGGTACAAATTGTCTCCTAGGGCCTCTGGAGGGAGCCCAGCCCTGTTGCAATCTTGATCTTGGCCCAGTGAAACTGATTTTACACGTCTGGCCTCTGTAAAAGAGTAAATATGTATTGTTTTCAGCCACCAAGTTTGTGGTAATTTGTTGAGGGTTTTGCAGCCATAGGAAATGAATGCAGATCTGTTAGTCACATTACAAAATCCAACGTATTTCCATGATAAAAACACTCACCCATATAGGAATAGAAGGGAACTTGTTGATTCTTATAAAGGGCACTTATGAAAGTCCCACAGTTAACGTTATACTTATGGTGAAAGAGAGATATTTGCTTTTAAAATCTGGAATGAGGCAAGGATGTCTGCTCTCACTATTTCTAATCAACATTTCACTTGAGGTCCTAGTCAAAAAACTTGCATAAGAAAAAGACATCCAGATTGGAAAGGAGGAAGTATAACTATCTCTATTTGCATATGACATGATCTTATATCGTCATGAGCCATATGACATTTTGGTCAACAATGGACTGCATATATGAGAGTGGTTCCATAAGATTATAATGGAACTATATAATGGAGAAGGGTATACTATCCAGGTTTATGTAAGTACACTCTATGATGTTCACTCAGTGATGAAATTGTCTAACGACACATTTCTCAGACATTTCCCCATCATTATGCAAGGCACGACTGTATACAGAAAACCCTAATGAATCCCTTCAGAACCATTAGAGCTAATAAATAAATTTAGCAATGTTGCAGATTACATGATCAATATACAAAAATTCATATTTCTTTACACTAATAATGAACAATCCAAAAATGCAATTGAGAAAATAATTCCATTTATTATAGCATTGAAAAGAATAAATATTAAGAAATGAAACCATAAAACATTGTTGGCCAGGTGCGGTGGTTCACGCCTGTAATCCCAGCACTTTGGGAGGCTGAGGCGGGTGCATCACGAGGTCAGGAGATAGAGACCATCCTGGCTAACATGGTGAAACCCCGTCTCTACTAAAAATACAAAAAATTAGCTGGGCCTGGTGGCGGGAGCCTGTAGTTCCAGCTACTCAGGAGGCTGAGGCAGGAGAATCACTTGAACCCAGCAGGCGGAGGTTGCAGTGAGATGAGATCGCGCCACTGTACTCCAGCCTCGTGACAGAGTGAGACTCCATCTCAAAAAAAAAAAAAAGAAAAAAAGAAAAAAAAAGAAAAGACCTCTAAGAAGAGCCTGTGGTGTGTGTGTGAGGATGCGTCAGCAGAGCAGCTGCACTTTAGCACTTTCTCCTGACGAAGTTTGATCACTCCTTTAGTCTTTGCATTTTCTCCTTAATGGCTATCATCATACAAAATTTTCCTTTCTCTAACTTAGGTTGAGAAAGTTTTACAAAACTAACTTTATCAAAGGGAAACAAAAATGTGAAATAAAATTAAGTACATGGAAATGGGTGATTTTATTCATCTGAAGATTATTACTCAGTAGTCTGCCTCCATTGGCTGGCACAATCCCCTGGCTCCAAGGCTTTGGATCTCCTTTCCTGCATGGGTCCTGTTAAAGTCTGTGTCCTTCTAGATAGGATTTATGCATTTCAATCACGAACTCTGAGCCACATCGTTTGTTAGAGTCGCAACCCCAATGCCTGCAAGGGCAGGGCAGTAAGCAGGTGGAGTGAACTTGTTGGCATCTGGTGAGTGTCAGCCCCATTTACAGCAGGAGGCTATGGAGCTCTGGGGGCCATTGGTGCCAGAAATTGGGAGTTTATGGAACATCTCCTGACTTTTACATGTTGACAACTAATTCAAAATTTTTTAAAAACAGCACATCTGCAAGCCATATTCAACCTAAAAGCCACTAGTTGGAGACCTCTGCTCTAAGTGGAGAGCTAGGTGGAATTTTGTCTTTGAGACCAAGATATTTTCCCTAGGTGGAGTTTAGCCTGGCTCCCACAGCTGTGATGTTACCAAGCAGTATTAGTTTGCTATTTCTGGGTCCAGAGTTTGAGCTCCTTAAGGGCAGAATCTAGAAGCTTCTCACCTTTATACTCTCCTCAGCTCCTAAGGCATATGCTTATTGATCGAAATCATGAAATTGTGCATTAAGAAACAGACCCAAAACGTTGTGAGAAGGCTCATATTCATTTCTCTGTAAGGAGAGACCAGCAAATTGCCACATGCTCCCCCTTCCTGATGTTTTCAAAACAAAACAGTTATGTGTGAGAACGTGTGTGGCAATTCCAAAGTTCTGTTTTGAGACGATCCTTAGTAACACAGGACTTGGTGTCAAAAGATTTTAGTACTCACATTGGGTTACATAAAATTAGAATTCTGCATGTTGCCTAACCATTTCAATGCCCAGTGGTCAGAGAGAAAATAAAAGCAAGAACAAGATTTATAGTTCATTCTGTGTCTCCCCACAGAAGCACCTCGAGGGTAGGGGCTGTGTCTGATTCCTCCTTTCCTCTCCAGTATCTGGCACTAGGTCTACAGAGTCAGCTGTGAACCTGTAATACTCATTATTAAAAGTGTGAATACTTTTAATACTCATTATTAATACTATTAATATTTTTAATTCTCATTATTAGAAGTATTATCGTAGGCTAGTGTCCTTAATCTCTTTTTGACCTGCCTCACAGCATCCATGGCCACAGAAGCCTCCGATTGATCTCAAAGCACCCCCATCTGACTTTGTATAGATCTTCAAAGCCCCCCCATCTGACTTTGTACAGATCTAGAGAAGCTACCATGTGTGGGTAGACAGCATGACCAGAGGACTCCCAACACACAGAAGACCACAGTCGTTTCCTTAGATCAGCTTTAATCAGAAGTTAGCTCAGAGGTGAAGAGCCAGATGTGGATAAGTCAGCCCCACCTTCCAGGTTAAGACAGGTTTTACATTTTGCTGACTGGTCTGCTGCTTGCTCCCTCGACATGCTCGGTCCCCAGAGGGACACAGGGAGGGATGAAGAAAACCTGACTTACTTGGGACCTGTTGGTGCCAACCTTATCTTTGGATACTCTGAGAACAGCTTATAATGTCCATTTCTGAGTTAAAATTTACAATTCTATAAATAGCAAGAACAAATTTTACTGCTTATTCAGACTTGTAATTAGATTTTGCAAAGAATTTGGGCATCCCTCAAACAGGAAGGCTATCATTTTATTGACTTACCGTGAAGTGAGAACAGTCTGACTAGGGTCAGGGGTCAGTATCTCTTGGCAGATTCCTCCCCCTAGAAGCAACCTATAGCATCAGCCTATCCACACCTTTAACATTCCTAGATATATATAAAATTAGATAGGGAGAGCAAGCTTCAAGATCAATATAAAAAAAGGTAGGAATCTGAGGAAGTTAGGTGGGTGATGACTTTTCAGACCCAAGCTTTCATGTCCTGCTGATATTTATTTAAAACAGTACCATTTGCATGAGATGGAGGTGTTTGTGATTGGGCAGGCTGGCTTTGCTAATTTTAAATCCACCAAAATATATCATTTTGGCATTGACAGGTGTATTAGTCTGTTCGCACGCTGCTGTAAGGACATACCTGAGACTGGGTAATTTATAAGGAAAAGAGGTTTAACTGACTCACAGTTCCGCATGGCTGGGGAGGCCTCAGCAAATTTACAATCATGGTGGAAGGGAAGCAAACATGTCCTTCTTCACATGGTGGCAGCAAAAGGAAGTGCTGAGCAAAAGGGGAAAGGCCCCTTAGAAAACCCTCAGATCCCATGAGAACTCACTATCATGAGAACAGCATGGAGGTAACCACCCATGATTCCATTATCTGCCACCAGGTCCCTCCCACAACATGTGGGGATTATGGGAACTACAATTCAAGATGAGATTTGAGTGGGGACACAGTCAAACCATATCAACAGGAGCAATCAATTTCTCTGATGTGGCAGTAACTCATTACACCCATTGTAGTGTGCTACTCTACCTTCTCAAGATAGGCAGTTTCCAGGATTGTTAATTAATTGATTCATTCATTCAGTTACTTACTGAATGGGGACAAGGCTCTTCCAGGCCCTGTGCTCACGTGGTGGCCTCCTTCATGTGATGGTGGGGTTGAGTTGTTTGCACATCCAACTTTGCCCAAACCCCTCTTCATCTTGGGGTATGCCTGCTATGCCCTCCTGATGCTTTCTCCTCTGTATTCCTTCCGTTGTTGACCTCCTGGGTGAACAGGATTTGGTTTTTTATTTGTTTCCTCTGGTGTCTCCTCTCCTCCATCCCTCTGCCACACCTGCCATACCATACCCCTGAAAATATGGGATCGGAGTGGATGACCTCAGGAAAGTGGGACTCAGATTCTCCCTCTTGGACACTGGAGCAAAAATACAGAAAGCTTGTCAATTTGTAGTGAAAATGGCCCATCTAAGGAAAGTGTCGGGGAGACAGAAAATAGGAAAAAGTAGAAGAAATGCTGGGGAGGAGCAAGAGGAAAATGGAGTCCCTACTTGGCTGGAAGCAGCAGTGAAAGGGAGCCAGGCAGACCACAGAGAAACAAAGTTTCATCAGCCTAGGCTACCACTTCCAGTTCAGCTGCCCTTGTCCTGTCTCCTCCCATGAGTGCCTCTTTTGCCAGGATAAACTGAGAAAGTCTGTAGCTTGCAACCTGTCTAAGCAGGGCAGCTGGGTGTAACCTCCGAGAGTTGTTGTGGGTTCTCTCTTTGCAGAAAGATGTTCCCACATGGGTCTGCTTATCTTAAGAGATCATATTTTAAATAATCTTTATTTTCTCTGGGTGAAAGCCACCTTCTCTGGAATCCTCTCCTTTATATTTGCCAGCCTTTGGCCTTGTTTCTGTTGTATATAATTAGCCATAGACATTTTACCTTACTTCAAAGTAGTCTGACAAGAAAGAGAGAAGATTGGGGTCCTGAACTTGGGAAAGAAAGAATGGAGAGAGGGTCTTAGCAGAGCGAGAGAAATGGCAGCAAGCCAGGGACCCAAGAGGAAGAGGACTGGGTAAGGAATTTCCCAGCAATTATTGACTGATGAATTGAAGAATAATGAGGTCTGTGTTAGATTTTATTTCTTCTTATTTGATGCAAGTACCTTAGATTTGTCCCGATCTTCAGCAAAGGTCTGCTATAATAGTTTTGCATTTGTGGTTCCCTGGCAGTGCGGGGAGGTTGTTCTCTATTTGGCTTAAGAGGAGCAAGCATGTGGTCCAAAATATGTAGGACAAGTGGCAGGCAGGCAAAGGGGATTGGGGGTTGAATCAGCTGCAAGACTTGAGAGCAGGAGGTGAAGAGCCACCTCCAGCAGAATGGTAGCTCCCTCCATCTCCACTTCTTCTTTCCTCCACTGGAGTCCTTGGAAGTCTCAGAGAGGTTTACCTGTTGAGCATCCTCCTTTTCTTTTTCTTGGTATTTTATTGTTGCAGACAGGAGTAAATTGTTGGTTTTGAAACATCTTCATAGGGGGCTGTTTAGACCAACCCTGGGCAGCTAAATCTGGATTTAATATTAGAGATTAATAAACTTCTATCAAAATTTTATCTTGTTTTAACCACTGGATTTTCTGTTAACTACAGACAAACCCAATACATTGAGGAGAATACTGGATCTCCTGTCATGTGCGATGGGTGCCTGAGTTATTTTCTTTTACATTATTCCAAATTTAAACCCTATGTATTAAGCAGTGTTATTTAAAATAATGGTTAAGTAATTTTCCAAATACAAAATAGCTTTTTAATGGCAGCTTTATTTCAAACCAAGGAATGTCAGCTTTAAACCTACAGTGTTTCCAGCACGTGAGAATGTCTCTCATGAATAAAATATCTGATGCTGGGCACAGTGGCTTACACCTGTAATTCCAGCATTTTGGAAGGCCAAGGTAGGTGGATCATTTGAGGTCAGGAGTTCGAGACCAGCTTGGCCAACAGGGTGAAACCCTGTCTCTACTAAAAATAACAAAAATTAGGCTAGGCGCAGTGGCTCACGCCTGTAATTCCAGCACTTGGGAGGCTGAGGCGGGTGGATCACCTGAGGTCATGAGTTCCAGACCAGACTGACCAATATGGTGAAGCCTTGTCTCTACTACAAATACAAAAATTAGCTGGGCATGGTGGCACATGCCTGTAATCCCAGCTATTCGGGAGGCTGAGACAGGAGAATCACTTGAACCCAGGAGGCGGAGGTTGCAGTGAGCCGAGATTGCACCATTGCACTCCAGCCTGGGTGACAGAGTGAGACTCCATCTCAAAAAAAAAAAAAAAAAAAAAAAAAAAGCCGGGTGTGGTGGTGCACGCCTATGATCCCAGCTACTCAAGAGAATCACACTCTGACTTAACGTGGGAGATGGAGGTTGCAGTGAGCCAAGATTGCACCCCTGCACTCCGTCTCAAAAAAAAAAAAATCTGACAATAACTAAATAACTATACCAATTAAGCCCATATTATATGCCAGGCACTTTATACACATTAACTTATTTAATGCCTCCAACAACCCAGTGATAAGGTCAATCACCAACCTACTTCTCCCAGATGTTATAGAAGGACTACGAGGTGGATAATCTAGCCAAAGATGCCACCTAGTGGGTAAAGACAACTGCCCTGGAGCCTGGAAGGCCAGTTCAGCACCATGCCCTGCTGCTCCTGAGAGCCTCAGCCTGGCCACAGACCCACAAGACCTCCCTGGATTTTTGTCGTTTTGTATTCCTGTCTGTGGAACTGTCTGCTGAGCCTGTCTGGAAAACAGGGCAATTCTTTGCCCTGGATGTTGCTGTCTTTCTCTCTGAGGAGAAGTAGAAGGTGAGTTGTTTTCTCTGGCTCTTTCTGGGTGTACCATGGGTGGAAAGTGCCAGGAACTGTGCTGATTCTTTTTTTTTTTATACTTTAGGTTTTAGGGTACATGTGCACAATGTGCAGGTTTGTTACATATGTATCCATGTGCCATGTTGATTTCCTGCACCCATTAACTCGTCATTTAGCATTAGGAATATCTCCTAATGCTGTCCCTCCCCCCTACCCCCACCCCACAACAGTCCCCAGAGTGTGATGTTCCCCTTCCTGTGTCCATGAGTTCTCATTGTTCAATTCCCACCTATGAGTGAGAACATGCGGTGTTTGGTTTCTTGTCCTTGCGATAGTTTACTGAGAATGATGTTTTCCAGTTTCATCCATGTCCCTACAAAGGACATGAACTCATCATTTTTTATGGCTGCATAGTATTCCATGGTGTATATGTGCCACATTTTCTTAATCCAGTCTATCGTTATTGGACATTTGGGTTGGTTCCAAGTCTTTGCTACTGTGAATAGTGCCGCAATAAACATACGTGTGCATGTGTCTTTATAGCAGCATGATTTATAGTCCTTTGGGTATATACCCAGTAATGAGATGGCTGGGTCAAATGGTATTTCTAGTTCTAGATCCCTGAGGAATCACCACACTGACTTCCACAATGGTTGAATTAGTTTACAGTCCCACCAACAGTGTCAAAGTGTTCCTATTTCTACACATCCTCTCCAGCACCTGTTGTTTCCTGATTTTTTAATGATGGCCATTCTAACTGGTGTGAGATGGTATCTCACTGTGGTTTTGATTTGCATTTCTCTGATGGCCAGTGATGATAAGCATTTCTTCATGTGTCTTTTGTCTGCATAAATGTCTTCTTTTGAGAAGTGTCTGTTCATGTCCTTTGCCCACTTTTTGATGGGATTGTTTGTTTTTTACTTGTAAATTTGTTTGAGCTCATTGTAGATTCTGGATATTAGCCCTTTGTCAGATGAGTAGGTTGCAAAAATTTTCTCCCATTCTGTAGGTTGCCTGTTCACTCTGATGGTAGTTTCTTTTGCTGTGCAGAAGCTCTTTAGTTTAATGAGATCCCATTTGTCCATTTTGGCTTTTGTTGCCATTGCTTTTGGTGTTTTAGACATGAAGTCCTTGCCCACGCCTATGTCCTGAATGGTATTGCCTAGGTTTTCTTGTAGGATTTTAATGGTTTTAGGTCTAACATTTAAGTCTTTAATCCATCTTGAATTAATTTTTGTATAAGGTGTAAGGAAGGGATCCAGTTTCAGCTTTCTACATATGGCTAGCCAGTTTTCCCAGCACCATTGATTAAATAGGGAATCCTTTCCCCATTTCTTGTTTTTGTCAGGTTTGTCAAAGATCAAATAGTTGTAGATATGCGGCATCATTTCTGAGGGCTCTGTTCTGTTCCATTGATCTATGTCTCTGTTGTGGTACCAGTACCATGCTGTTTTGGTTATTGCAGCCTTGTAGTATAGTTTGAAGTCAGGTAGCATGATGCCTCCAGCTTTGTTCTTTTGGCTTAGGATTGACTTGGCAATGAGGGCTCTTTTTTGGTTCCATATGAACTTTAAAGTAGTTTTTTCCAATTCTGTGAAGAAAGTCATTGGTAGCTTGATGGGGATGGCATTGAATCTATAAATTACCTTGGGCAGTGTGGCCATTTTCATGATATTGATTCTTCCAACCCATGAGCATGGAATGTTCTTCCATTTGTTTGTATCCTCTTTTATTTCATTGAGCAGTGGTTTGTAGTTCTCCTTGAAGAGGTCCTTCACATCCCTTGTAAGTTGGATTCCTAGGTATTTTATTCTCTTTCAAGCAATCGTGAATGGGAGTTCACTCATGATTTGGCTCTCTGTTTGTCTGTGATTGGTGTACAAGAATGCTTGTGATTTTTGTACATTGATTTTGTATCCTGAGACTTTGCTGAAGTTGCTAATCAGCTTAAGGAGATTTTGGGCTGAGACAATGGGGTTTTCTAGATATACAATCATGTCATCTAGAAACAGGGACAATTTGACTTCCTCTTTTCCTAATTGAATACCTTTTATTTCCTTCTCCTGCCTGATTGCTCTGGCCAGAACTTCCAGCACTATGTTGAATAGGAGCGGTGAGAGAGGGCATCCCTGTCTTGTGGCAGTTTTCAGAGGGAATGCTTCCAGTTTTTGCCCATTCAGTCTGATATTGGCTGTGGGTTTGTCGTAGATAGCTCTTATTATTTTGAGATACGTCCCATCAATACCTAATTTATTGAGAGTTTTTAGCATGAAGGGTTGTTGAATTTTGTCAAAGGCCTTTTCTGCATCTATTGAGATAATCATGTGGTTTTTGTCTTTGGTTCTGTTTATATGCTGGATTACATTTATTGATTTGCGTATGTTGAACCAGCCTTGCATCCCAGGGATGAAGCCCACTTGATTATGGTGGATAAGCTTTTTGATGTGCTGCTGGATTCGGTTTCCCAGTATTTTATTGAGGATTTTTGCATCAATGTTCATCAAGGATATTGGTCTGAAATTCTCGTTTTTGGTTATGTCTCTGCCAGGCTTTGGTATCAGGACGATGCTGGCTTCATAAAATGTGTTAGGGAGGATTCCCTCTTTTTCTATCGATTGGAATAGTTTCAGAAGGAACGGTATCAGTTCCTCCTTGTACCTCTCATAGAATTCGGCTGTGAATCCATCAGGTCCTGTACTCTTTTTGGTTGGTAAGCTATTGATTATTGCCACAATTTCAGAACCTGTTATTGGTCTATTCAGAGATTCAACTTCTTCCTGGTTTAGTCTTGGGAGGGTGTATTTGTCGAGGAATTTATCCATTTCTTCTAGATTTTCTAGTTTATTTGCATAGAGGTGTTTGTAGTATTCTCTGATGGTAGATTGTATTTCTGTGGGATCGGTGGTGATATCCCCTTTTTCATTTTTTATTGCATCTGTTTGATTCTTCTCTCTTTTCTTCTTTATTAGTCTTGCTAGCGGTCTGTCAATTTTGTTGATCTTTTCAAAAAACCATCTCCTGGATTCATTAATTTTTTGAAGGGTTTTTTGTGTCTCTATTTCCTTCAGTTCTGCTCTGATTTTAGTTATTTCTAGCCTTCTGCTAGCTTTTCAATGTGTTTGCTCTTGCTTTCTAGTTCTTTTAATTGTGATGTTAGGGTGTCAATTTTGGATCTTTCCTGCTTTCTCTTGTGGGCATTTAGTGCTATAAATTTCGCTCTACACACTGCTTTGAACGTGTCCCAGAGATTCTGGTATGTTGTGTCTTTGTTCTCGTTGGTTTCAAAGAACATCTTTATTTCTGCCTTCATTTCATTATGTACCCAATAGTCATTCAGGAGCAGGTTGTTCAGTTTCCATGTAGTTGAGCAGTTTTGAGTGAGTTTCTTAATCCTGAGTTCTAGTTTGATTGCACTGTGGTGTGAGAGACAGTTTGTTATAATTTCTGTTCTTTTACATTTGCTGAGGAGAGCTTTACTTCCAACTATGTGGTCAATTTTGGAATAGGTGTGGTGTGGTGCTGAACAAAATGTATACTCTGTTGATTTGGGGTGGAGAGTTCTGTAGATGTCTATTAGGTCCACTTTGTGCAGAGCTGAGTTCAATTCCTGGATATCCTTGTTAACTTTGTGTCTCGTTGATCTGTCTAATGTTGACAGTGGGGTGTTAAAATCTCCCATTATTATTTTGTGGGAGTTTAAGTCCCTTTGTAGGTCACTCAGGACTTGCTTTATGAATCTGGGTGCTCCTGTGTTGGGTGCATGTATATTTAGGATAGTTAGCTCTTCTTGTTGAATTGATCCCTTTACTATTATGTAATGGCCTTCTTTGTCTCTTTTGATCTTTGTTGGTTTAAAGTCTATTTTATCAGAGACTAGGATTGCAACCCCTGCCTTTTTTTGTTTTCCATTTGCTTGATAGATCTTCCTCCATCCCTTTATTTTGAGTCTATGTGTGTCTCTGCACGTGAGATGGGTTTCCTGAATACAGCACAATGATGGGTCCTGACTCCTTATCCGGTTTGCCAGTCTGTGTCTTTTAATTGGAGCATTTAGCCCATTTACATTTAAGGTTAATATTGTTATGTGTGAATCTGATCCTGTCATTATGATGTTAGTTGGTTATTTTGCTCGTTGGTTGATGCAGTTTCTTCCTAGCCTCGATGGTCTTTACAATTTGGCATGTTTTTGCAGGGGCTGGTACCGGTTGTTCCTTTCCATGTTTAGTGCTTCCTTCAGGAGCTCTTTTAGGGCAGGCCTGGTGGTGACAAAATCACTCAGCGTTTGCTTGTCTGTAAAGTATTTTATTTCTCCTTCACTTATGAAGCTTAGTTTGGCTGGATATGAAATTCTGGGTTGAAAATTCTTTTCTTTAAGAATGTTGAGTATCGTCCCCCAGTCTCTTCTGGCTTGTAGAGTTTCTGCTGAGAGATCAGCTGTTAGTCTGATGGGCTTCCCTCTGTGGGTAACCCGACCTTTCTCTCTGGCTGCCCTTAACATTTTTTCCTTCATTTCAACTTTGGTGAATCTGAAAATTATGTGCCTTGGAGTTGCTCTTCTCGAGGAGTATCTTTGTGGCGTTCTCTGTATTTCCTGAATCTGAATGTTGGCCTGCCTTGCTAGATTGGGGAAGTTCTCCTGGATCATATCTTGCAGAGTGTTTTCCAACTTGGTTCCATTCTCCCCGTCATTTTCAGGTACACCAATCAGACGTAGGTTTGGTCTTTTCACATAGTCCCAAATTTCTTGGAGGCTTTGTTCATTTCTTTTTATTCTTTTCTCTCTAAACTTCCCTTCTGGCTTCATTTCATTCATTTCATCTTCCATCAGCGATACCCTTTCTTCCAGTTGATCGCATCTGCTACTGAGGCTTCTGCAATCTTCGCGTAGTTCTCGAAACTTGGCTTTCAGGTCCATCAGCTCCTTTAAGCCCTTCTCTCCATTGGTTATTCTAGTTATCCATTCTTCTAATTTTTTTTCAAAGTTTTTAACTTCTTTGCTATTGTTTTGAATTTCCTCCCATAGCTCAGAGTAGTCTGATCGTCTGAAGCCTTCTTCTCTCAACTCGTCAAAGTCATCCTCCATCCAGCTTTGTTCCATTGCTGGTGAGGAACTGCATTCCTTTGGAGGAGGAGAGGTGCTCTTCTTTTTAGAGTTTCCAGTTTTTCTGCTCTGTTTTTTCCCCATCTTTGTGGTTTTATCTACTTTTGGTCTTTGATGATGCTGATGTACAGATGGGTTTTTGGTGTGGATGTCCTTTCTGTTTGTTAGTTTTCCTTCTACCAGACAGGACCCTCAGCTGCAGGTCTGTTGGAGTTTACTAGAGGTCCACTCCAGACCCTGTTTGGCTGGGTGTCAGCAGTGATGGCTGCAGAACAGCGGATTTTCGTGAGACCACAAATTCAGCTGTCTGATAGTTCCTCTGGAAGTTTTGTCTCAGAGGAGTACCCGGCCAAGTGAGGTGTCAGTCTGTCCTTACTGGGGGGTGCCTCCCAGTTAGGCTGCTCAGGGGTGAAGGACACACTTTAGGAGGCAGTCTGTCCGTTCTCAGATCTCCAGCTGTGTGCTGGGAGAACCACTACTCTCTTCAAAGCTGTCAGTCAGACAGGGTCATTTAAGTCTGTGGAGGTTCCTGCTGACTTTTTGTTTGTCTGTGCCCTACCCCCAGAGGTGGAGCCTATAGAGGCAGGCAGGCCTCCTTGAGCTGTGGTGGGCTCCACCCAGTTCAAGCTTCCTGACTGCTTTGTTTACCTAAGCAAGCCTGGGCAATGGCGGGCGCCCCTCCCCCAGCCTTGCTGCCGCCTTGCAGGTTGATCTCAGACTGCTGTGCTAGCAATCAGCGAGACTCCGTGGGCATAGGACCCTCTGAGCCAGGTGCGGGACACAATCTCCTAGTGTGCCGTTTTCCAGGCCCGTTGGAAAAGCACAGTATTAGGGTGGGACTGACCCGATATTCCAGGTGCCGTCTGTTACCCCTTTCTTTGACTAGGAAAGGGAACTCCCTGACCCCTTGCGCTTCCCGAGTGAGGCAATGCCTCGCCCTGCTTCGGCTCACGCACAGTGCACTTCACCGACTGTCCTGCACCCACTGTTTGGCACTCCCTAGTGAGATGAAACCGGTACCTCAAACAGAAATGCAGAAATCACCCGTCTTCTGTGTCACTCAGGCTGGGAGCTGTAGACCGGAGCTGTTCCTATTCGGCCATCTTGGCTCCACCCTCCAGAGATATTAATATTAATACCCTGGGAAAGGAATGCATTCCTGTGGGGAGGTCTATAAATGGCCACTCTGGGAATGTCTGTCTTATTTGGTTGAGATAAGGACTGAGATAGGCCCTGGTCTCCTGCAGTATCCTCAGGCTTACTAGGGTGGGGAAAAACTCCCCCCGGTAAATTTGTAGTCAGACCAGTTCTCTTTTCTTGAACCCTGTTTTCCGTTGTTTAAGATGTTTATCAAGACAATATATGCACCACTGAACATAGACCCTTATCAGTGGTTCTGCTTTTTTCCCTTTGTCCTGTTCCATCAGAAGCATGTGATCTTTGTTAGACCCTTATTAGCAGTTCTGCTTTTTGCCCTTTGAAGCATGTGATCTATGTACCTACTCCCTGTTCTTACACCCCCTCTCCTTTTGAAACCCTTTATAAAAACTTGCTGGTCTGAGACTCAGGTGGGCATCATGGTCTTACCGATATGTGATGTCACTCCTGGCAGCCCAGCTGTAACATCCCTCGTTTTGTACTGTCTCTCTTTATTTCTCAGCTGGCCGACACTTACGGAAAATAGAAAGGACCTATGTTGAAATATTGGGGGCAGGTTCCCCTAGTAATAAATCTCTTTTCTTTATAACCTTCTTTGCATAGCTAGGGGCCATGGATAATTCCACATGTCCCCAGGCCTTATCTAGACTTCAATGCCCTTAAATAAATTGAACAAGTTTTAAAAGTCAAAGGAGCAGTTTATGACCTTAAAGCATTCAATAAACTTAATATCTGACCTGAAAAATTTAGGCCAAATGTTTACATTTTTGAAGATATTTATATTTTACCTATCTTTTTTTTTTTTTTTTTTTTTGAGATGGAGTCTCGCTCTGTCACCCAGGCTAGAGTGCAGTAATGCAATCTTGGCTCACTGCAAGCTCTGCCTCCTGGGTTCATGCCATTCTCCTGACTCAGCCTCCCAAATAGCTGGGACTACAGGCACCCGCCACCATGCCCAGCTAATTTTTTTGTATTTTTCGTAGAGACAGGGTTTCACCATGTTAGCCAGGATGGTCTCGATCTCCTGACCTCGTTATCCACCCGTCTTGGCCTCCCAAAGTGCTGGGATTACAGGCGTGAGCCACCACGCTCAGCCAATAATCTTTAAAAGTGTCTTTATTTCCCAAAGATTACTTAAGTCACATGAACTAAAAGGCATTACACTCTTTACTTTTCTGACAAAACATTTGATTTAAGATCTTATTATTTGTAAAGCAATTAATTAAAGCTCTTTCATGTATAAACATCACACACATAATACATATAAATACACAGACAAAAGATAAAGGATCATCTTCTAAGCCAAGAATTGTACCCTGAGCCTGGGCTACCATTGTAAAAAGAGAAAGTATGGCCACATGGTTACAGGGGCAACCTCCCAAGACAAGAGGGAAACCTCATTCAGTTTTTTCAGGGACGTGCAGCAAAGTCTGTAACTGATCAGTTTGCTGGGCCATCTTGAAAAGTGGGCTTACGGGTGTCCTAAGCCCATATTCTATCATAAGGTACTCCTCTCCATTATAGAACACAGAAAGACACAAAAAGCACACCAAATTCACTGCAGCTTAAGACTAGCCTCATAAGTCGTTTTTCCCATTAATTAAAACTTTACAGGAGATAACCAGTGATTTTTTTTCCATTTATTCAACCAGTTTGCACAGAGAAAGAGAGAGATATTAAGAAAGAGGAGGCCGGGCACAGTGGCTCATGCTTGTAATCCCAGCACTTTGGGAGGCTGAGGCAGGCAGATCACGAGGTCAGGAGATTGAGACCATGGTGAAATCCCGTCTCTACTAAAAATACAAAAAAATTAGCCAGGCGTGGTGGCGGGTGCCTGTAGTCCCAGCTACTCGGAAAGGCTGAGGCAGGAGAATGGCGTGAACCCAGAAGGCGGAGCTTGCAGTGAGCCGAGATCGCGCCACTGCACTCCAGCCTGGGTGAGAGAGCGAGACTCTGTCTCAAAAAAAAAAAAAAAAAAAGAAAGAGGAAAGCATTGCCTGAGGCAGAGTGGGGAAGACAAGGCACTCAGGAAGGCCAGAGAAAAGAGCCATCCATTACAGCTGACACTGAAAAGTTCAGGCAGCTCCTTGAAGGAATCTTTTCCAGCAGTCCCATTAGCTCTCAAGTTTCCTCTTTTAGGGAGGAAAAAGCTCCCCATGTCCCATGGTCCTGTCCATGCCTAATCCTGTCACCCATAACCATCAGCAAGCAGTGCAAGGCAGATTAATCCAAAGAGAATAGCAGTTAACATCCCATAGTGCCAAACATGTTCTTAGCTGAAAGGGACTTTACCAAGAGGGGCCTCTAAACCTCTAAGTTGGGCCTCTAACCCAAGATCAGTCAAGTGTCCTTGCCTTTTATTAAGAGGAGCCTCTAACCCACTCTGTCTTAGGAGAGACTCTAACTCCCCTAAGTTGGGCATCTAACCCAATCCCATCCTTTACCCAGGTACCCCGCCACTTATCCAAATTTGGCCTATCAGCGCTGCAGTCTGTTTCCTTTGGGTCGGAGGGGTCTTCTTAGTATCGTCCCTTTAAGGTTAGCCAGAAGGATGTTACTTGAGCCCACCACTTACCAAAAGTTAGTCATTGGTTCAGGGATTTTGGCACTATTGTCACTTCCATGGTTGTCAGAAAGATGTTACAGGAAAGGGGTATCGATCCAGACCCTCAGAGAGGGTTCTTGGATCTTGCACAAGAAATAATTCAGGGTGATTCCTTAGAATAAAGTGAAAGCAAGTTTACTAAGAAAGCAAAGGAATAAAGAATGGTTACTCCATAGACAGAGCAGGGCCAATGGCTGCTGGTTGCCCATTTTTGTGGTTATTTCTTGATTACATGCTAAACAAGGGGTGGATTATTGATGCCTCCCCTTTTTAGACCACATAGGGTAACTTCCTGATGTTGCCATGGCATTTGTAAACTGTCATGGCACTGGTGGGAGTGTAGCAGTGAGGATGACCAGAGGTCACTCTTGTGGCCATCTTGCTTTTGTGGGTTTCAGCCGGCTTCTTTACTGCAACTTGTTTTATCAGCAAGGACTTTATGACCTGTATCTTTTGCCAACCTCCTATCTCATCCTGTGACTCAGAATGCCTCAGCAGGTCTCTGCCTCATTTTACCCAGCCCCTATTCAAGATGGAGTTGCCCTGGTTTACATGCCTCTGAGAGAGGGGTTGGGGGAGATGATAGAGCTACATTCCCTTCCTAAATATCGCTCTGCTTCTTGCTGCCTTTGGGCTTTCTCACTGGTGACTTACTTCATTGGGCCTTTAAAGGATTTCTGGGTTTCAGGAGTGACCTCTGAAATGAGTG
The DNA here is from genome assembly GCF_006542625.1 of Nomascus leucogenys. NCBI lineage: Eukaryota > Metazoa > Chordata > Mammalia > Primates > Hylobatidae > Nomascus > Nomascus leucogenys. The sequence goes on from NC_044394.1 coordinate 75,963,549, forward strand.
TCCCTAAGGTTTTTAAAAGTAAACTATTAAGTAGGGCAAACTTGAACTCTTGAGGATGAGGAGACATGAATGTTGACTGTGCTAAATGTGGGATGTGTGCTTTGAGGCTGGAGCATGGGATGTTGAAAAACATCCAAGGCTGCAAATCTTAATTCTGCTGTTGCTTTCCTGGGCTCCATGCCATACAACTTTGTTTATTCTCCTCTTTGATCCCTCTGCACCAACAGTCTGGTGTAGTGCTTACCTGGTAATAACTGGGCTGTGCTCATGCTGTGATCTCTTATTAGGCTGTAACTTTCTTAGGGGTAGGGATCTTATTCTTATCATCTTTTGGTGCTGCCCATTGCCTAGCATGAATAAGGTGCTCAAAATATGTCTGCTTTCAAATCAGTGGGGCTGGCATTTTTGCTAAGTAAGATTGTATTGCACAGAACTTTTGCAAGTAATGAAAGAAATGTTTTAATTCAATTAAAATTATAATAAAATACAGAAGAAGGATATATAAATGGAACAGAAATGATTAAATGTTTTATATATATTACATGTTGAGATATTGAAATTCACCTAAACCCTGAAAATCTGCAGAGAAGGGAGAAAAACACAAAACATAATAATTATATAACAAGTCAGATTGTGGGTAATCCAAAAAGCAGATCAGAAATTCAAGGATAAAGAATGTTCATGCCCTTGTTTAAAAACTCTTACACTGAGTCAGACAAACCATTAGTGGTATTTGGAAACAGATTTCCTTTTCACTTTACAGAAGCTGGTGAGAGAATATGTTTTATTCTCTCACTGTGTTTTTTAGAGTTCCATGCAAAATGACAGTGAAGTGTCAGCCATATTTTTCTCATAGTATTCATTAAATTGCTTGTTCTGAGCTTCAGTGAACTGATTTTTCCAATCTCCCACGACTCCTGCAAAGAGTAATGCAGAGCATATTCAATGATATTTTCATAAACTTTGACCATTTTGGATTTAGATAATCTCATTCCTCTCAATACTTAGATTGCTTATATAGATATTAATACATTGTCCTGCTGACATCGAAGTGAGAAAAGAAGCCACAGGTATGAATACTCCATTTCACAAGTGAGGTATTTGTAAATAGCAAGTTTTGTACTGAAACACAAAACTTGCTGGGTAAGGCCTGAACTCTAGACCACAGGTTCCCTAATTCTCTGCATTTCTCTGCTGTACCAGCACTTTCTTAAACCTCAATATATCTAACATTCTATCCAAGTTAGTGAGACCTAATTTGCTTACCCTATCTTCAGAGGTCACCGAATGACCACATTCTCAGAGTATCATGTGCTCCTTCCATCTGTGCCTCTAGTTCAGACAAAATTCTCAGTTGAACACAACTGAGAACTCTCTTTTCCAATCTAAATTCTCATTGCTGTAAACATATAATTAAGTTAAAGCAATAGAATATGAAGCAATGGTAGGGTTGGCTAACTTTGTTTTATATTTATGCAATAGAGTATTCAAATTTTTTTTTAGCTTCAATAGCAAAAAATGGTCAGATAACCATTAGCAAGCTATTTCTCTTCTGTTTGCTCCAGAGTATTGAATGTATTTAGGCACTTTGAGCTGTATAACATAATTTTCATGTGTGCCATGTAAATTTGCTTGTCTATGAGTAATATCGTCATATTACTTATCAGTTGGTTTAAAAGAAAACTAGGCTAATTGATTAAATTAGAGAGGATACTTCTCCAGTAAGCCTTAGATTTTTGCTTTTTTTTTTTAAAAAAAGTACTAGATAATTTTTTAAAAAGTTACCAAAATAGGCCGGGCGCGGTGGCTCAAGCCTGTAATCCCAGCGCTTTGGGAGGCCGAGGCGGGCGGATCACGAGGTCAGGAGATCGAGACCATCCTGGCTAACACGGTGAAACCTCGTCTCTACTAAAAATACAAAAAATTAGCCGGATGTGTTGGCGGGCGCCTGTAGTCCCACCTACTTGGGAGGCTGAGGCAGGAGAATGGCGTGAACCCGGGAGGCAGAGTTTGCAGTGAGCCGAGATCGCGCCACTGCACTCCAGCCTGGGGGAACAGAGCAAGACTCCGTCTCAAAAAAAAAAAAAAAAAAAAAGTTACCAAAATAAAGAGAATGAAACAAAATTAGTCTTCATTTAAGGAGCCAACTGTTGGATAGTGGAGGGTGCTCAATGGGCTGGAGGCTGAATCCCAGTCTGGCTAGGCTCTGACAATGATGACTCATAGTCCTACCTTGGCCATTCTGTGAGATGACACAGACTGAGTGACAGCCGAAGTGCCACCCTCTGACTCCTAAGGCCAACGACATTTGCCACTGTCTCCCAGAATGTATTGGGAGGAATATTTGTTTCATGGAGATTAATAGGCTTTACTGGAGAAAGAGTTTCTGGTCACATACATTTTTGAAGCTCTGAGTTATGCGGTTAAACCAGTTTCCTTGCAGAAACTATAATATGCTTCAAAGGGTGTAGGGCATGGTGTGTATTGTCCCACACTTCTCTGATGGTGAAGCACATGCTCTTGGAATAAAGCTTTAAACAACTCACTTCAGGAAACACTGTAAACAGTGGTTTCAACTAGCTTGAAGGTGAGAAGACATTGATAAATTGATACTTTTTTCCATTGTCAGGAAAGAAAGCAAGTATACATCACCTTTTCTCAAGAATGGGGAGAGATTATGATTCATTCTAATTTCATTTATGTAGTTGGTCATGGGGCTCTTTTTCATTACATCAAATGAAGTATTATAAACGATTTTGTCTAAAATCTCTTCTTTGAGGTTCTTCCCCAGGAATTCCATTATCTTTCTAATTTCACATTTTGGATCCTGTTGGGGAGAGTAGAAGAAAAGAGAGCTCTCTAACAAAGGAAAATATATAACAACAGTCCAACCTTGAAGAACTATGGGAATGAGGGTTAAAATATTTTAAACGATGTCAGTTTATGTTTAAAAGTAATTTTGAAATGCTTTGCTTATTAACATATGCAGATTTGTAAATGTCATTCAACAAATACGGCAATCTTAAAGTGCAGTGATATGAAAACAAGTGTGTTTGTTCCTGTGCTGTAGCTGATGTTAAGAGGACATGCTGAGAAGGGTTTCATCTGGGAAGTTTAGTATTTTCCTCACTTTCATTGTTAGCAGATAAGAAGTTATTTTGGAAAAACATCACGAGATGGCTGAAAAACTCTGAAGACAAAAGACATAAACTATTGGGAGCTCTATCACCTGAGAAACCCAAGTACTCATCCTGGAAGATGTAGGGCAAGATTATATTGCCTTTCTACTACTGCAGCTGGTGCTCGCTTGAAAGGATCACCTCCTGGCTGGAGGCCAAGAAACTCATTATAGCAACTCATAACAGAACAACCCTGCTCCAAAGAAGGAGAAAAAACAATAGCTAATTCCACTGCCTGCAACACTCTGGCTAACTAGAGATCTTGAGTCTGTCCATGTGACAACTGCATTGCTAGCATAACCAGCATTCAAGAAAACCAGTGAACTAAACAAAACTACAAACAGGGACTCCCAGAGTTTAGTTGTAGTTTAATTGTGATGTGACACCCTAACATCACAATTAAAAGAACTAGAGAAGCAAGAGCAAACACATTCAAAAGCTAGCAGAAGGCAAGAAATAACTAAGATCAGAGCAGAACTGAAGGAAATAGAGATCTGAAGATGGGTCACATCACAGGACTCTCTGCAGACACTCCCCAGTGCCAGCCCATAGCCTAGTAGCTCTACTGGGTGGCTAGGCCCAGAAGGGCAATAACAGTCACTGCAGTATGGCTCTCCAAAAGCCCTAATCCTAGAGGAAAGCAGGGAGAGCACCACATAAAGGAGTTAGCCTGTGGGACAAAAGAATCTGAACAACAGTCCATGGATTCCAGATCTTTCCACTGAAACAGTCTACCCAAATGAGAAGGAATCAGAAAAGTAATTTTGCCCTACATCTTCCAGGATGAGTACTTGGGTTTCTCAGGTGATAGAGCTCCCAATAGTTTATGTCTTTTGTCTTCAGAGTTTTTCAGCCATCTCATGATGTTTTTCCAAAATAACTTCTTATCTGCTAACAATGAAAGTGAGTAAAATACTAAACTTCCCAGATGAAACCCTTCTCAGCATGTCCTCTTAACATCAGCTACAGCACAGGAACAAACCAATTTTGGTAATATGGCAAAACAATGTTCTGTAACACCCCTAAAAGATCACACTAGCTCTCCAGCAATGGATCCAAACCAAGAAGAAATCTTTGAATTGGCAGAAAAAGAATTCAGAAGGTTGATTATTAAGCTACTCAAGGAGATATCAGGGAAAGGTAAAAACCAATTTGAAGAAATTTATAAAATTAGGGGATATGAATGAAAAAATCTCCAGAGAAATAGATACCACAGGGAAAAGACAATCAGAACTTCTGGAAATGAAAAACACACTTAGAGAAATGAAAAATACACTGGAAAATTTCAATAATAGAATTGAACAAGTAGAAAAAAGTAATGCAGAACTTGAAGACTAGGCTTTTGAATTAACCCAATTCAACAAAGACAAAGAAAAAAGTACCAAAAAATGAACAAAGCCTTCAAGAAATTTGGGATTATGTTAAACAACCAAAAATAAGAATAATTGGTGTTCCTGAAGAAGAGAAATCTAAAAGTTTGGGAAAGTTAATTAAGAGAATAATTGAGGAAAATTTCCCTGGTCTTGCTAGAGATCTAGATATCCAAATACAGGAAGCTCAAAGAATACCCAGGAAATTCATCATGAAAAAGATCTTCACCTAGGTACATAGTCATCAGGTTATCTAACGTCAAGACAAAGTAATGAATTTTTTTTGGGGGGACAGTATTTTGCTCTTGTTGCTTAGGCTAGAGTGCAATGGCATGATCTTGGCTTACTGCAACCTCCACCTCCCAGGTTCAAGCGATTCTCCTGCCTCAGCCTTCCAAGTAGCTGGGATTACAGGCATGCACCACCACGCCCCACTACTTTTGCATTTTTAGTAGAGACAGGGTTTCTCCATGTTGGTCAGGCTGGTCTTGAACTCCCAACCTCAAGTGATCCACCTGCCTCGGCCTCCCAAAGTGCAGGGATTACAGGCATGAGCCACCACACCCAGCTAGAATCTTAAGAGCTGTGAATCAAAAGCATCAGGTAACCTATATAGGAAAACCTATCAGATTAATGCAGATTTCTCAGCAGAAACCTTACAAGGCAGAAGGGATTGGGGTCCTATCTTTAGCCTCCTTAAACAAAATAATTAACAGCCAAGAATTTTGTATCTAACAAAACTAGCTTTGTAATGAAAGAGATAAAGTCTTTTTTAGACAAACAAATGCTCGGGGAATTCAGTGCTTGCAGAGCACTGGCAAGCTCTGCAAGACATGCCAAAAGGAATTCTAAACCTTGAAACAAAACCTTAAAATACACCAAAATAGAACCTCCTTAAGGCATAAATCTCACAGGACCTGTAAAACAATAACACAATGAAAAAAGCACAAAGTATTCAGGCAACAACTAGCATGATGAATAGAACAGCACCTCACATCTCAATACAGACATTGAATGTAAATGACCTACAAGCTCCACTTAAAAGATACAGAATGGCAGAATGGATAAAAATCCACCAACCAAGTATCTCCTGTCTTCAAGAGACTCACCTAACACATAAAGACTCACATAAACTTAAGGTAAGGGGATGGAGAAAGATAATCCATGCAAATGGAAACCAAAAGTGAGCAGGAGTAGCTATTCTTATATTGGACAAAACAGACTTTAAAGCAACAACAGTTAAAAAAGACAAAAGGGAAGATGGTCAAATAGGAACAGCTCCAGTATACAGCTCCCAGTGAGTTCGACGCAGAAGATGGGTGATTTCTGCATTTCCAACTGAGGTACATGGTTCATCTCACTGGGACTGGTTGGACAGTGGGTGCAGCCCATGGAGGGTGAGCCGAAGCAGGGCAGGGTGTCACCTCACCCAGGAAGTTCAAGAGGTCAGGGGATTTCCCTTTCCTAGCCAGGGGAAGCCATGAGTGACTGTACCTGGAGGAGTGGTACACTCCTGCCCAAATACTGCACTTTTCCCACTGTCTTTGCAACCAGCAGACCAGGAGATCCCCTCCTGTGCCTGGCTTGGCAGGTCCCACGCCCATGGAGCCTTGTTAGCTGCTAGCACAGCAGTCTGAGATCGACCTGGGATGCAGTAGCTTGGTGGGGGGAGGGGCATCCTCCATTGCTGAGGCTTGAGTAGGTGGTTCCATGCTCACAGTGTAAACAAAGTGGCAGGGAAGCTGTAACTGGGTGGAGCCCACCACAGCTCAGCAAGGCCTAATACCTCTCTAGATTCCACCTCTGGGGGTAGGGTGTATCTGAACAAAACGCAGCAGACAGCTTCTCCAGACTTAAACGTCCCTGTCTGACAGCTCTAAAGAGAGGAGTGGTTCTCCCAACATGGTGTTCAAGCTGCGATAATGGACAGACTGCCTCCTCAAGTGGGTCCCTGAGCCCCATGTAGCCTGACTGGGAGACACCTCCAAATAGGGGCTGACAGACACCTCATACAGGCTGGTGCCCCTCTGGGATGAAGCTTCCAGAAGGATCAGGCAGCAATATTTGCTGTTCTTCAGCCTCTGCTGGTGAAACCTAGGCAAACAGGATCTGGAGTGGACCTCCAGCAAACTTTAACAGACCTGCAGCTGAGAGGCCTGTCTGTTGAAGGAAAACTAACAAATAGAAAGGAATAGCATCAACGTCAACAAAAAAGAGACCCACACCAAAACCCCATCTGTAGGTCACCAACATCAAAGACCAAAGGTAGATAAAACCACAAAGATGGGAAGAAACCAGAGCAGAAAGGCTGAAAATTCCAAAAACCAGAACACCTCTTCTCTTCCAAAGTATCACGACTCCTCACTAGCAAGGGAACAAAACTGGACAGAGAATGAGTTTCACGAGTTGACAGAAGTAGGCTTCAGAAGGTGGGTAATAACAAACTTCCCTTAGCTAAAGGAGCATGTTCTAACCCATTGCAAGGAAGTTAAAAACCTTGAAAAAAGGTTAGATGAATGGCTAACTAAAATAAACAGTGTAGAAAAGAGCTTAAATGACCTGACGGAGCTGAAAAACACAGTACGAGAACTTGGTGAAGCATACACAAGCTTCAATAGCCAATTTGATGAAACGGAAGACAGGATAGCAGTGATTGAAGATCAAATGGAATAAAGTGAGAAGACAAGATTAGAGAAAAAAGAGTGAAAAGAAATAAACAAAGCCTCCAAGAAATATGAGACTATGTGAAAAGACCAAATCTACGTTTGCTTGTTGTACCTGAAAGCGACAGGGAGAACGGAATCAAGTTAGAAAACACTCTTCAGGGCCGGGCGCAGTGGCTCATGCTTGTAATCCCAGCACTTTGGGAAGCCAAGGCGGGCGGATCACAAGGTCAGGAGATCGAGACCATGGTGAAACCCCGTCTCTACTAAAAATACAAAAAATTAGCCGGGCGTGGTGGCAGGCGCCTGTAGTCCCAGCTACTCGGAGAGGCTGAGGCAGGAGAATGGCATGAACCCGGGAGGCGGAGCTTGCAGTGAGCCAAGATCGCGCCACTGCACTCCAGCCTGGGTGACAGAGCGAGACTCCATCTCAAACAAACAAACAAACAAACAAACAAAAAACACTCTTCAGGATATTACCTAGGGAACTTCCCAGTGAAGGAGAAATAAAATCCTTTACAGACAAGCAAATGCTGAGAGATTTTGTCACCACCAGGCCGGCCTTACAAGAGCTCCTGAAGGAAGCACTAAACATGGATAGGAACAACTGGTACCAGCCACTGAAAAAACATGCCAAATTGTAAAGGCCATTGAGGCTATTAAGAAACTGCATAAATTAATGGGCAAAATAATCAGCTAGCATCATAATGACAGGATCAAGTTTACACATAACAATATGAACCTTAAATGTAAATGGGCTAAATTCCCCAATTAAAAGACACAGACTAGCAAATTGGATAAAGAGTCAAGACTCATCGGTGTGCTGTATTCAGGAGACCCATCTCACATGCAAAGACACACATAGGCTCAAAATAAAAGGATGGAGGAAGATCTACAAAGCAAATGGAAACCAAAAAAAAAAAAAAAAAAAAAGAAAAAGCAGGGGGTTGCAATCCTGGTCTCTGATAAAACAGACTTTAAACCAACAAAGATCAAAAGAGACAAAGAAGGCCGTTACATAATGGTAAAAGGATCAATTCAACAAGAAGAGCTAACTATCCTAAACATATACGCACCCAATACGGGAGCACTCAGATTCATAAAGCAAGTTCTTAGAGACCTACAAAGAGACTTAAACTCCCACACAATAATAATGGGAGACTTTAACACCCCACTGTCAATATTGGACAGATCAATGAGACAGAAAATTAACAAGGATATCCAGGACTTGAACTCAGCTCTGGACCAAAGTGGACCTAAGAGACATCTACAGAACTCTCCACCCCAAATCAACAGAATATACATTCTCCTCAGCACCACATTGCACTTATTCTAAAATTGACCACATAATTGGAAGTAAAACATTCTTCAGCAAATGTAAAATAACAGGAATCACAACAAACTGTCTCTCAGACCACAGTGCAATCAAATTAGAACTCAGGATTAAGAAACTCACTCAAAACTGCACAACTACATGGAAACTGAACAACCTGCTCCTGAATGACTACTGGGTAAATAACGAAGTGAAGGCAGAAATAGAGATGTTCTTTGAAACCAATGAGAACAAAAAAACAATGTACCAGAATCTCTGGGACACATTTAAAGCAGTGTGTAGAGGGAAATGTATAGTACTAAATGCCCACAAGAGAAAGCAGGAGAGATATAAATTGGATACCCTAACATCACAATTAAAAGAACTAGAGAAGCAAGAGCAAACAAAGTCAAAAGCTAGCAGAAGACAAGAAATAACTAAGATCAGAGCAGAACTGAAGGAGATAGAGACACAAAAAACCCTTTAAAAAATCAATAAATCCAGAAGCTGTTTTTTTGAAAAATCAACAAAATAGAAAGACCACTAGCAAGAGTAATAAAGAAGAGAGAAGAATCAAATAGATGCAATAAAAAATGATAAAGGGGATATCACCACCAATCCCACAGAAATAGAAACTACCATCAGAGAATAGTATAGACAACTCTATGCAAATAAACTAGAAAATCTAGAAGAAATAGACACATTCCCGGATACACACACCCTTTCAAGACTAAATCAGGAAGAAGTTGAATCTCTGAATAGACCAATAATAGGTTATGAAATTGAGGCAATAATTAATAGCCTACTAACCAAAAAAAGTCCAGGACCAGACGGATTCACAGCGGAATTCTACCAGAGGTACAAAGAGGAGCTGGTACTATCCCTTCTGAAACTATTCCAATCAATGGAAAAAGAGGGAATCCTCCCTAACTCATTTTATGAGGCCAGCATCATCCTGATACCAAAGCCTGGCAGAGACACAATAAAAAAAGAGAATTTTAGGCCAATATCCCTGATGAACATTGATGCAAAAATCCTCAATAAAATACTGGCAAACTGAATTCAGCAGCATATGAAAAAGCTTATCTACCACGATCAAGTTGGCTTCATCCCTGAGATGCAGGGCTGGTTCAACATATGCAAATCAATAAACGTAATCCATCACATAAACAGAACCAATGACAAAAACCACACGATTATCTCGATAGATGCAGAAAAGGCTTTCGACAAAATTCAATAGCCTTTCATGCTAAAAACTCTCAATAAACCAGGTATTGATGGAATGTATCTCAACATAATAAGAGCTATTTTTGAGAAACCCACAGCCAGTATCATACTGAATGGGCAAAAACTGGAAGCATTCCCTTTGAAAACTGGCACAAGACAAGGATGCCCTCTCTCACCACTCCTATTCAACATAGTATTGGAAATTCTGGCCAGGGCAATCAGGCAAGAGAAAGCAATAAATGGTATTCGAATAGGAAGAAAGGAAGTTAAATTGTCCCTGTTTGCAGATGACATGATTGTATGTTTAGAAAACCCCATCATCTCAGCCCAAAATCTCTTCAAGCTGATAGGCAACTTCAGCAAAGTCTCAGGATACAAAATCAATGTGCAAAAATCACAAGCATTCCTATACACCAATAACAGACAGAGAGCCAAATCATGAGTGAACTCCCATTCACAATTGCTTCAAAGAGGATAAAATATCTAGGAATGCAACCTACAAGGGATGTGAAGGACCTCTTCAAGGAGAACTACAAACCACTGCTCAATGAAATAAAAGAGGACACAAACAAATGGAAGACCGTTTGATGCTGATGGATAGGAAGAACCAATATCATGAAAATGGCCTTACTGCCCAAAGTAATTTATAGATTCAATGCTATCCCCATCAAACTACCACTGACTTTCTTCACAGAATTGGAAAAAAACTACTTTAAACTTCATGTGGAACCAAAAAAGAGCCTATATAGCCAAGACAATCCTTTGCAAGAAGAACAAAGCTGGAGGCATCACACTACCTGACTTCAAACTTTACTACAAAGGCTACAGTAACCAAAACATTATGGTACTGGTACCAAAATAGATATATAGACTAATGGAACCAAACGGAGGCCTCAGAAATAATACCGCACATCTACCACCATCTGATGTTTGACAAACCTGACACACACAAGCAATGGGGAAAAGATTCCCTATTTAATAAATTCCATTGGGAAAACTGGCTAGCCATATGCAGAAAACTGAAACTGGACCCCTTCCTCACACCTGATACAAAAATCAACTCAAGATGCATCAAAGACTTAAACATAAGACCTAGAACCATGAAAATCCTAGAAGAAAACCAGGCCAATACCATTCAGGACATAGGCATGGGCAAAGCCTTCATGTCTAAAACACCAAAAGCAATGGCAAGAAAAGCCAAAATTGGCAAATGGGATCTAATTAAACTAAAGAGCTTCTGCACAGCAAAAGAAGCTATCATCAGCCTGAACAGGCAACCCACAGAATGGGAGAAAATTTTTGCAATCTATCCATCTGACAAAGGGCTAATATCCAGAATCTACAAAGAACCTAAAAAAAGTTATAAGAAAAAAGCAAACAACCCCATCAAAAAATGGGCAAAGGATATGAACAGACACTTCTCAAAAGAAGGTATTTATGCAGCCAACAGACATATGAAAAAGTGCTCATCATCACTAGTCATTAGAGAAATGCAAATCAAAACCACAATGAGATACCATCTCATGCCAGTTAGAATGGTGATCATTACAAAGTCAGGAAACAACAGATGCTGGAGAGGTTGTGGAAAAATAGGAACACTTTTACACTGTTGGTGAAAGTGTAAATTAGTTCAACCACTGTGGAAGACAGTGTGGCGATTCCTGAAGGATCTAGAACTAGCAATCACATTACTGGGCATATGCCCAAAGGATTATAAGTAATTCTGTGATAAACACACATGCATACTTGTGTTTATTGCAGCACTATTCAAAATAGCAAAGACTTGGAACGAACACAAATGTCCATCAATGATAGACTGGATTAAGAAAATGTGGCACATATATACCATGGAATACTATGCGGCCATAAAAAAGGATGAGTTCATGTCCTTTGCAGGGACATGGATAAAGCTGGAAACCATCATTCGCAGCAAACTATCACAAGATCAAAGAACCAAACACCACATGTTCTCACCCATAAGTGGGAGTTGAACAATGAGAACACATGGACACAGGGAGGGGATCATCACACACCCGGGCCTGTGGGCGTGGGGGGCTGGGGAGGCATAACATCAGGAGAAATACCTAATGTAGGTGATGGTTGATGGGTGCAGCAAACCACCATGGCACATGTATTCCTATGTAACAAAACTGCACATTCTGCACATGTAACCCAGAAGTTAAAGTATAAGAAGAATAATAAAAAGACAAAAGGGACAGTATACAATAATAAAAGGACTAGTCGAATAGGAAAATATCACAAACCTAAATATATATGCACCTAACACTGGAGCTCCCAGTTTTATAAAACAACCACTACTAGACCTGAGAAATGAGAGAGATGGCAACACAATAGTAGTGGGGGCCTTCAATACTCCACTGACAGCACTAGACAGGTCATCAAGACAGAAAATCAATGAACAACGGACTTAAACTATATCCTAGAACAAATGGACGTAACAGACATTTACAAGACATTCTATGCAACAACTGCAGAATATAAATTCTTTTCATCTTCACATGGAACATTCTCCAAGACAGACCTTGCAATAGGCCACAAAATAAGCCTCATTAAATTTAAGAAAATTGAAATCATATCAAGTACTCCCTCAGACCATAGTGGAATAAAACTGGAAATTAACTTCAAAAGGAATCCCCAAAACTATACAAATACATGGAAATTAAATACTCTTTTCTTGATTAAATACTCTTTTCTTGAATGATCCTTGGGTCAACAATGAAATCAAGATGGAAATTAAAATTTGAATAAAATGATAATAGTGACACAACCAACCAAAACCTCTGGGATACAGCAAAAGCAGAACTAAGAGGAAAGTTCATAGCATTAAATGCCTGCATCAAAAAGTCTGAAGGAGCACAAATAGACAATGTAAACTCACATGTCAAGGAACTAGAGAAAACAGAACCAACCAAATCCAAACCCAGGAGAAGAAATGACCAAGATCAGAGCATAACTAAATGAAACTAAAGCAAAAAAGATAAATGAAACAAAAAGCTAGTTCTTTGAAAAAATAAACAAAATCGATAGACCATTAGTGAGATTAATCAAGAAAAGAACAGAGAAGATCCAAATAAGCTCAATTAGAAAATGGGAAATATTACAACCAATATCACAAAAATACAAAAGATCATTTAAGACTACTATGAACATCTTTAAGCACACAAACTAGCAAACCTAAAGAGATGGATAAACTCCTGGAAATATACAACTCTCCTAGATTAAACCAGGAAGAAATAGAAAATCTGAGCAGACCAATAGCAAGTAGTGATATTGAAACAGTATAAAAAAATTGCCAACAGAAAAGTCCAGGAACAGATGAATTAAGAGCTGAATTCTATCAGACATTCAAAGAATAATTGTACCAATCGTATTGAAACTATTTGAAAGATAGCGAAAGAGGGAGTCCTCCCTAAATGATTCTATGATGCCAGTATTATCCTAATATGAAAACCAGGAAAGGACATAACAAAAAAACTACAGACCAATATCCCTGGTGAACATAGATGCAAAAATATTCAACAAAATACTAGCTAACTGAATCCCACAGTATATCAAAAAGATAATACACCATGATCAAGTGGGTTTCATACCAGAGAGGCAGAGTTGGTTTAACACATGCAAGTGAATAAACGTGATACACCACATAAACAGAAGTAAAAACAAAAATCATGTGATCATCTCAATAGATGCAGGAAAAACCTTTGACAAAATCCAGTGTCCGTTTTTGATCAAAACCCTCAGCAAAATAGGCATAGAAGGGACATATGTTAAGATAATAAAAGCCATCTAGGACAAGCCCACAGCCAACATTATACTGAATAGGGGAAAAGATGAAAGCATTTTCCCTGAGAACTGGAACAAGACAAGGATGCCCACTTTCACCACTTCTATTCAACATAGTACTAGAAGTCCTGGCTAGACAAGAGAAAGAAATAAAGGGCATCCAAATTGGTAAAGAGGAAGTCAAAAGGTTGCTGTTTTCCAGTAACACGATTGTATACCTAGAAAACCCTAAAGATGCATCCAAAAAGCTCCTAGATTTGACAAATGAATTCAGCAAAGTTTCAGGATACAAAATCAATGTACACAAATTAGTAGCACTGCTATACACCAACAGTGACCAAGCTGAGAATCAAATCAAGAACTCAACCCCCTTTACAATAGCTACAAAAAAATAAAATACTTAGTAATATGCCTAATTAAAGAGGTGAAATATCTCTACAAGGAAAACTACAAAACACTTCTGAAAGAAATCATAGATGACAAACAAATGGAAGCACACCCCATGCTGATGGATGGGTAGAATCAATGTTGTGAAAATGACCATACTGCCAAAAGCAATCTACAAATTCAATGCAATTCCCATCAAAATACAATCCTTTTTTTTTTTTTTTTTTTTTTTTTTTTTTGAGACAGAGTCTCGCTCTTGTCTAGGCTGGAGTGCAATGGCATGATCTTGGCTCACTGCCATCTCCACCTCCCAGGTTCAAATGACTCTCCTGCCTCAGCCTCTTGGGTAGTTGGGATTACAGGTATGTGCCACCACGCTCAGCTAATTTTGTATTTTTAGTAGAGATGGCATTTCACCAGGTTGGCCAGGCTGGTCTCGAACTCCTGACCTGCCTCAGCCTCCCAAAGTGTTGGGATTGTACGCGTGAGCGTCTGCACCCGGCTGTCATTAGTTTTTACAGAACTAGAAAAAACAATTGTAAAATTTATATGGAACAAAAATGGAGCTTGCATAGCCAAAGCAAGCCTAAGCAAAAAGAACATATCTGAAGGCATCACATTACCCAACTTCAAACTATACTAGAAAGCTACAGTTACCAAAACAGCATGGTACTGGTATAAAAACAGGCACATAGACCAATCGAACAGAATAGAGAACCCAGAAATAAAGCGAAATACTTAACAGCCAACTGGCCTTTGACAAGGCAAACAAAAACACAAAGTGGGGAAAGGACATCCTATTCAACAAATGGTGCTGGGATAATTGGCAAGCCACATATGAAGAATGAAACTGGATTCTCATCTTTAACCTTACACAAAAATCAACTCAAGATAGATCAAAGACTTAAATCTAAGACCTGAAACCGTAAAAATTCTAGAAGATGACATTGGAAAAACTCCTCTAGACATTGGCCTAGGCAAAGAGTTTATGGCCAAGACATCCCAGAAGCAAACACAACAAAAACAAAGATAAGTAGATGGGAATTAATTAAACTAAAAAGCTTCTGCACAGCAAAAGAAGTAATCAGCAGAGTTAACAGACAACACACAGCATGGGAGAAAATATTAACAAGCTATGCATCTGATAAAGGAGTAATATCCAGAATTTACAAGGAACTCAAACAAATCAACAAGAAGAAACAAACCCATCAAAAAGTGGGCTAAGGACACACAGCCAATATCATACTGAATGGACAAAAACTGGAAGCACTCCCTTTGAAAACTGGCACAAGACAGGGATGCCCTCTCTCACCACTCCTCTTCAACATAGTGTTGGAAGTTCTGGCCAGGGCAATCAGGCAGGAGAAAGAAATAAAGGGTATTCAACTGGGAAAAGAGGAAGTCAAATTGTCCCTGTTTGCAGATGACATGATTGTATATCTAGAAAACCCCATAGTCTCAGCCCAAAATCTCCTTAAGCTGATAAGCAACTTCAGCAAAGTCTCAGGATACAAAATCAGTGTGCAAAAATCACAAGCATTCTTATATAACAATAACAGACAAGCTGAGAGCCAAATCATGAGTGAACTCCCATTCACAATTGCTTCAAAGAGAATAAAATACCTATGAATCCAACTTACAAGGGATGTGAAGGACCACTTCAAGGAGAACTACAAACCACTGCTCAATGAAATAAAAGAGGACACAAACAAATGGAAGAACATTCCATGCTCATGGGTAGGAAGAATCAATATCATGAAAATGGCCATGCTGTCCAAGGAAATTTATAGATTCAATGCCATCCCTATCAAGCTACCAATGACTTTCTTCACAGAATTGGGAAAAACTACTTTAAATTTTATATGGAACCAAAAAAGAGCCCGCATGGCCAAGTCAATCCTAAGCCAAAAGAACAAAGCTGGAGGCATCACGCTACCTGACTTCAAACTTTACTACAGGGCTACTGTAACCAAAACATCATGGTACTGGTACCAAAACAGAGATATGGACCAATGGAACAGAACAGAGCCCTCAGAAACAATACCACACATCTACAACCATCCTATCTTTGACACACCTGACAAAAACAAGAAATGGGGAAAGGATTCCCCATTTAATAAATGGTGCTGGGAAAACTGGCTAGCCATATGTACAAAGCTGAAACTGGATCCCTTCTTAAATCTTATACAAAAATTAATTCAATATGGATTAAAGACTTAAATATTAGACCTAAAACCATAAAAACTCTAGAAGAAAACCTAGGCAATACCATTCAGGACATAGGCATGGGCAAAGACTTCATGTCTAAAACACCAGGACCAATGGCAACAAAAGCCAAAACTGACAAATGGGATCTAATTAAACTAAAGAGCTTCTGCACAGCAAAAGAAACTACCATCAGAGTGAACAGGCAACCTACATAATGGGAGGAAATGTTTGCAATCTACTCATCTGACAAAGGGCTAATATCCAGAATCTACAATGAACTCAAACAAATTTACAAGAAAAAAACAACCCCATCAAAAAGTGGGTGAAGGATATGAACAGACACTTCTCAAAAGAAGACATTTACGCAGACAAAAGACACATGTAAAAATGCTCATCATCACTGGCCATCAGAGAAATGCAAATCAAAACCACAATGAGATACCATCTCACACCAGTTAGAATGGTGATCATTAAAAAGTCAGGAAACAACAGGTGCTGGAGAGGATGTGGAGAAATAGGAACACTTTTACACTGTTGGTGGGACTGTAAACTAGTTCAACCATTGTGGAAGACGGTGTGGTGATTTCTCAGGGATCTAAAACTAGAAATACCATTTGACTCAGCCATCCCATTACTGGGTATACACCCACAGGAATATAAATCATGCTGCTATAAAGACACATGCACAAGTATGTTCATTGTGGCACTATTCACAATAGCAAAGACTTGGAACCAACCCAAATTTCCATCAATGATAGACTGGATTAAGAAAATGTGGCAAATATGCACCATGGAATACTATGCAGCCATAAAAATGATGAATTCATGTCCTTTGTAGGGACATGGATGAAGCTGGAAACCATCATTCTCAGCAAACTATTGCAAGGACAAAAAACCAAACACTGCATGTTCTCACTCATAGGTGGGAATTGAACAATGAGAACACTTGGACACAGGAAGGGGAACATCATGCACCATGGCCTGTTGTGGGGTGGGGAGAGCGGGGAGGGATAGCATTAGGAGATATACCTAATGTTAAATGACGAGTTAATGGGTGCAGCACACCAACATGGCACATGTATACATATGTAACAAACCTGCATGTTGTACACATGTACCCTAGAACTTAAAGTATAATAAAAAAAAAGTGGGCTAAGGACTTGAATAGACATTTCTCAAAAGAAGATATACACATGGCCAACAAACATATGAAAATGCACATCACTAATTATCAGGAAAATGCAAATCAAAACCACAATGCGATACCACCTTATTCCTGCAAGAATGACCATGATTAAAAAATGAAAAAATTGATAGATGTTGGCATGGATATGGTAAAAAGGAAATACTTTTACACTGCTGGTGGGAATGTAAACTAGTACAACCACTATGGAAAACAGTATGGGGAGTCCTTAAAGAACTAAAAGTAGAGCTACCACTTGATCCAGCAAACTAGCAAAACTCTACCGGATATCTGCCCAGAGGAAATGAAGTCATTATATGAAAAATACACTTGCACATGCATGTTTATAACAGCACAATTTGCAACTGCAAAAATATGGAACCAGCCTAAATGCTTATCAACCAATGAGTGGATAAATGTGATATATATATCATGGAATACTACTCAGCCATAAACAGGAATGAAGTAATGGTATTCACAGCAACCTGGATGCAGTTTGGGGCCATTATTCTTATTTATTTATTTTTGTTTTGAGATGGAGTCTCACTCTATTGCCCAGGCTGGAGTGCAGTGGCGCGATTTCGGCTTGCTGCAAGTTCTGCCTCCCGGGTTCACACCATTCTCCTGCCTCAGCTTCCTGAGGAGCTACAGGCGCCCACCACCACGCTAGGCTAAATTTTTTTATTTTTCATAGAGACGAGATTTCACTGTGCTAGCCAGGATTGTCTCAATCTCCTGACCTCGTGATCTTCCCGCCTCAGCCTCTGAAAGTGCTGGAATTACAGGCTTGAGCCACAGCGCCGGGCCTGGAGACCATTATTCTTTTTTTTTTTTTTTTTTTTTTTTTGAGATTGGGTCTCGCTCTTTCGCCCAGCCCGGAGTGCAGTGGCGCAATCTCGGCTCACTGCAAGCTCCGACTCCTGGGTTCACCCCATTTTCCTGCCTCAGCCCCCTGAGTAGCTGGGACTACAGGTGCCCGCCACTGCGCCCGGCTAATTTTTTTTGTATTTTTAGGAGACCATTATTCTAAGTGAAGTAACTCAGGAATGGAAAACCAAACATGGTATGTTCTCACTTATAAGTGGGAGCTAAACTATGAGGATGCAAAGGCATAAGAATGATATAAAGGACTGTGGGGACTTGGGCAGAAATGTGGGAGGGGGTGAGGGATAGAAGATTACACATTGGGTGCAGTGTACCCTGTTTGGGTGATGGGTGCACCAAAATCTCAGAAATCACACATAGAGAACTTATCCATGTAACCGAACACCACATGTTCCCCCAAAACTATTGAAATAATAATAAGTAAATAAAAAAAGGTACTTGGGAAAAGAGGTGGGTATCTTTCAAAATAAGCAAGATGTATTTCCTCCTTCTGATTTGAGAAAAAAATATATTGGCATCCTCACTCCTCTGGCATGGCACAAAATCAGCATGGTGACTTTTTGTCTCTGCTGCTGCTTTTGATGTCTCCTGACTCTACATCTGGGCTCATTCCTGACTGTGGGCCTACTGGGGAGACCTCTTGGCAGATAGATCTCACAAAAGCCCCTTACTCTGAGATAAGTACCCATCTCATCCAGAAGTGAAGAGGAGGGGTTCAGTTTGGTGTGAGAGTCACCTGGTTTGGAGATCTCCAGGCTCGCCTTGCAGGCCTCCTCTCTCCTCACTAGCAGTTCTGTCTCACGTCTGTCCTTCTTGCCCAGCTTGCCCAGCCCGTGCTGCTCCTTTGCTCCTTGGCACAGACACAGGGCTGGGGGAGGTGAGGGCTGTGCTAGCACCTACAAAGCTGTATAGAGCAAGGACAAACAGAAAGAGGAACTTTGACCCTACCTGAATAGATAGAAGGGAAGAAGCCAGGATTCTGTCTACCCAGAGGGGAAGAGGAAATAGAAGCCATGGTCAGTGAAGGACACAAGTTGGTTATTGAACCCAGTCCTAAATCAAGGCTTGGAGACCGGTCAGGAACACTGTGCCATAATTATTTATTTTACATAGAAACTTATGAGACAGATTTGGAATTAGGAATTGCACATGCAAAGATGTTGCTGATGAGGATCTTTTGTTTAAAATGACACAATTTTAATATTTTAAGAAAGAAAAAAAATCAAATCAGCTATATTCTTCCTCACTAGGTCTTTCCTGCCAGGGTTCTTAATTCTTTTCCTCAGAAGTCAGAGCAAGTTATGGCGGGAGGTAGAGATTTTGGAAGGAGGAATCTAGAGACCTAGAGAGGGAGAAAACTGGTTCAAATAGGACATGTCTTCTATGCTTTTGGATGAGGTAGGAATCGACTCCAGAGTGCAGTGGGACTGCAGGAAGAAGCAGGCTGCCTCCTACGGAAAACCATAATTAAGGTATTTTGTGTGGAATTTTGTAGGCTACATGGCAAGGTGGTTGGAGAAGTCGAAGTTGACATGCAAATATATTTTGCATAGATAAACTTTCAAGTATGACTTGCCTTCTCTTCTATCATGGAGCTGTGAGATAAGATACTGTGAAATTAAAATTCAAATATAATTCTTACTTTCATCATATCTTCATAGAAAAGATAAAGAATGGGGTGACTGTCTTTCTTCTTCCACCAGCCTTTCACATGGTCGAACCAGGACCCCCATACCACTGAAAGAAAGACACATACATATTTGGGCCATGAGAAGCTGAGAGTAGAAGAACCCAGGGAAAAAACTAAGCTGAGATGATGTTGATGGCTTAAATGAGATGAGGACAGAGGATTGAACATTGGGTTTAGTGATGTGGAAGTCATGATGACCCTGGCAGGACAGGTTTGGTGGTGTTGGGAGAGAAATTGAAGATAATAGTGTAAGCCAGTGCCACAAGGTGTTTGTAGTAAATGGAGGGAAAGATGGGGGAGGTAACTGGGGTTGGGGAGGTAGGGTCAACAGAGTGGTTTTTAAATGTTATTTTATTTTAGGGTGGGAGAAATAATAGCATGGGCCAATGCTAAGACATATGAAAGCAATAGTCTGGTAGTGCCTAGGACACAGTATAATAGTAAGTGTCTGACACATAGTAGCTACTCAACAAAACTCATTTAAAAATTTAACTAAAAAATTCAGTAATATTTTTCCCCTTTCTTCTATTATATTATCCCTTCTGCCAAAATTTGCCCTTCTTATGTTTCATTTACATAGCGTAAAGATTAGGTAGGATGTGTCTGAAAGTCTCTTTGATACTAGGATGTCTAAGAGCACTTCAGCCCCACTCCCAGTGATAGCTTCCAATCATTAGAGAGTATCTATTCAACCCCTTTCTCTCTTTTGGCATGCAACGTAGTCATAGGGTGACCAGCCATCCTATTCTGTCTAGGGCTGTGTCAGTTTAATTACTGAGAACCTTATGCTGCAGGAACCTGCTTAGGTCAGGGCAAGCTGTACGGGTGGATGACCGAGACATAGGGCCAGTCTATCCGCACTTTGGCAGAAAGTACTTGTGCTACTCCAGCTGGGTGAAATGCCTCAGCATGGCACTGGTACTAAGACCCTCATAAATAGGGGGAGCTGCTATTGTTCTACTTCTTATTCTTGATTCCTTCTACCCATGTTCCATGCTATTGGCCCTGAAGGTGCTTCTTCAGGAGTTCTTGCGTGTGTGTGTGTGTGTGTGTGTGTGTGTATGTATGTGTGTGTGTGTGTATGTGTAGAGGAGTAGCCCTAAGGCTTTGTTTGACTTCAGTACTTCTCTTCTCTGGTGCGCAACTTGCCTGATGCAGGGCAAGGAGTTGGAACTATCCTCTCAGCTCTCTGATTTAGGAACAGCCATCTACATCAGCCCAGTCCTGGCCCTGCACAAGCCCAATGTCTCAACCTGTCAACAAGGTCACTTTCTTAGGGATTACTCTTTGTCCAAAGACATTCTGACATCATTGTTAGAACACCTACAATGAAATTTACTAGAGACATTCAACCAGTGAAAATACCTTTGGGTACAATGGATCATTTTCAGAGTGTATCTCATAAGGAGAAGACTATAATAATAATAATAATTTCTGTTATTTAAAATTATGAAAGTCAAATGGCAATCAAAGGTATCACATTTTCATGTATTACTGGTGGTTTGTTACTAATGGGAAGGACTACTTTATTACATTTATTTATAATTATTTCAGAGGAAAAAAACTTAAATATAGGAGACAAGGCAGTTGTTTCACCATAGGACTATATAAATAATTGTTTCAGTTATAAATTTTTAACTTGAATAATAAAGTGCTTTGGTGCAAATATTTAGGTTTTAATCATGCAAAGCTGTCAATTCAACTTCATCTTGCAAACCAATTTGATATTATATTTATATTGTACTTCCCCAAACATATAACCTTGTAAAAGCTTGCTTAAATTACCATTTTTAAAAAAACTTTTGAGAAATCTTTTTATTATGAAAATATTCTTCAGGAGTTCCTGTGTGCGTGTGTGTGTGTGCATGTGTGCGTGTGTTTGTGTGTGTGTGTGTCTGTGTGTAGAGGAGTAGCCCTAAGGCCTTGTTTGACTTCAGTGCTTCTCTTCTCTAGTGCGCAACTTGCCTGATGCAGGGCAAGGGTTTGGAACTATCCTCTCAGCTCTCTGATTTATATACAATATACACAAGAGTAGAGGAAATAGTGTAATGAATTCCCATGAACCGATTATCCAGCTTCAATAATCTCATCACCGTTTAGTACTTTTAGTACTCTTTAGGCTTCTTTAGGAGAACAGTTGATGTATTAAAAGATATAGCAGCATTTGAGACTTAGAAAAATGTCAAGAAACTTGTGAAGACTCAGTTTTGACACTGGAAGCCTGACTGAAAGATCATACATTTTTGCACATGATAGTTTGTGAACCTACAGTGTCAGGGGCCACCACTGCATCACCAATTCAAATGATGGTAATGATTGGAAAACTTGCATACACACTAAACCTTTTCTTTCTTTCCAGTTGAAAATGCAGGCAATTGGTAAGACTTCAACCACCAAGCACACAGGGTTTGAGCTTAACTAAACCTGCCTGTGTTCAAATTCTAGCCCTGCTCTTGCTAGCAGGATAATGACAGGCAAGTTACTCAAACTCACTGAGCCTCAGTTTCATCACCTACAAATGATGAATATTGTTACCAAGCTTATAGGGTTGCTCTAAAGATTAAACAAGTTAATGCATGTAAAACATTTAACATAGGCTTAGAGTTGGGACCTTCTTTTATAGCTGGCTTGCCTATAATACTGATTTGACTTCATTCAGAGGATATACTGCAATTGGAAGCAAATCCACTGACCACAGATGACAGCCAGGGCTAGCCACATCTCTCAAGATGTTGCCTCTAGTCCTTCCCTCCAAGAAAATCTGAGCCCCTTCTACGGATGAATTTTGTTTCCCAAGGAGAATTTGATGAGGAAAGCTTATCCTCTGCAGATATAGGTGAAGGCTGGTTTCATGCACTTGGCTCACTGTTGCCTGCCAGGAATGTTTCAAAGTACTCATCCCAGCTTCCCGGGTCAGGGAGTGCTTTGTTCATCCTTTGAAAATGGTAGTAGGACACCAGGTTATCCTTGGCGTTTCTTGCCACATAGATCATCTAAAATGGTGAGAGGAAACAAAATAAATGATAGAACAAGTTAGAAATTGGGCATTCAGTGTGCACAGCATATGTGTTCTGGTAACCATGTCCTAAAGGTCATGAATGCATCTTTGTTCTCTTACGCTTATCATCCAGCAGCCAGAATGATCTTGTAAAAATGCAAATCAGATGATGTTGCTTCCCTGTGTAAAACTTGTCAATTTCTGTACCTTGTTCTTATGATTAAGTTCAAAGTTCTCAACCTGGTGTTCAGGGTCTCTGTAATCTCGCCCTCTGATTCCCTTTCCTTACTCTTCCCTGGTCACACTTACCTTCCCTTCTTCTGTGGTAGTGCTGATTTCATGGCTGTCCTATAATGTTTCTGGTTGTCCTTCTTTGGTGTGTCCTGCTCTGCCATTCTACTCTTAAATCAGGGTGTCTTAAAAGGATGACCTTCAAGAGGTCTGTCCCTCCCTCTAAAAGTGTATGCAAAATTTTTTATAGATATGTACTTTGTCAGGAGTACATATCTCCTGACACAACTTTCTGTAGATTCTTGATGGGGTTTATGATCACTAAAAGTTTGAAATCTTTAAATGTTGGCCTTCTTTAGTGCTCTGCCTGGGGCCTACTTTTAGTTTCACTATATTTGCTTTTCCTGTTTTTTTTTTGTTATCTGTTTCTATTGTGATAAATTTCATAAGTTTATGACTCATGAATTTGTTTCTAGTACATGTCTGTCTCCCGAGCTAGAGACTCATGTATCTGTATCCTTACCTGAATGTTCTGCATGCATTTTAGACTCGATGGGTTCAAAATTCAATTCATCTTCATGCAATCTAACTGCTCCTCTTTTATGATCTCTTTCCATTAATGGTACCACCATCAACAGTTACAGTGACAAAATCATACAAGATGCTTCTTTTTCCATTTCTTCCATAGCCAGCCCTTGAGAGATCTTATAAATTCTATCTGTTGTGTGCATTTGGAATTCATTTTCTCACTGCCTCTGCCTTAACCCAAGCCTTTTAAATTCTTTTCCTGGACTATTGCCACCATCTCCTCACTGGTATCCTGTTTTCAGTCTTGCTCCAGTTCTGTTCACCCCTCCCCACCACCACATCCCCCAGGGGAGCTTTCTAAAATGTAAATGGGATAATGTCACTTCCTTGTTCATTTCACATTCTTCAGTGGGATCCAGGTAGCCTGCAGGTTAAGTCCAAACATCTTAGCAGGCAAGGCTGTGCAACAGGGCATCTCTGGCTCCTTCCCACCTCTCATGCTTCTTTTCTGGCCTTGGGCCTATTTTTGTAAGTCTTGGCTTCTGCTCTTTCAGTAACATGGAATGTCCTTCCCTCTCTTATCACTTGACAAATTTATGTCTGTTCTTTATGCCCTGACTCCTCTGTCACTTTTGTTGACCCTCCTTTTCAAGAAGTTTCATACTCCCCATTTTCTGCTCCCATGACACTTTTCCTGGTTCTTAATCTCTCATTGATAAGGGTGGGCTCAGTATATACCTACTTCAAGAAGAGAGAACCAACATCTACTAGGTTTAGTTCTGAGCCTCTTAGCCTCTTAATAATGCTATAAGGTGGAGGTACCTGAGCATGCTTTTGGTACTTGCTAGATTGCTGTTACAGTTATTCTTATTTTACTGACCCTCCTATCCCAGGCCTGGCTCTATTTGTACTAACAATATGTTTCCATTTGCTTTCAGTCATTCAGCCACCCCTGCCCCCCAGACTCCAGATCTACATAGGAAGATCCACTAGGGTCAATAAGGTAGAGTGAGTAAGACCCTGGATGTACTCTAGAGAACTAGAGACAGTAAAGATGTGGATCTTGGCAAGCTGTCAGAGGGAACAGAACACCACATGGAAAGGGAGGGTGGGGACTGCTTTACCTTAGTGCCAAGGCCCATTTATAGACCCTCCCTGTAAAGGAGCACTTTTTTAGATTGAAAGGCAATAAATGGTCTCTTGGTGCTCTGAAAAAGTTAAAAAAATTCCTTAGTGACCAATTTAAGACATACATGAAAATGCATCTGTGCCCCTGTAGGCTTCAATATGGAAAATAAATTTGATGTTTACAAAAATTTGACTTTCATCAGGTCTCAGAATGACTAGGGCTCGCAGCTTGTAGGCACCTTTAGATGTTTGCAAGAGATATCTGTCTCTTGCAAGTGAGATAAAGTGAGAGGATAGGAGAGCATATAATTTTTAAGATTCCTTCAGTGCCACTTTCTGATCATTTAAATACTCATTATCTTAAGACTGGTGGGAGGCCAACTACATAAAAGCTTTGGAAGACTTCTGTCGTTATAGAAGGCATAGAGTAGGTAGTGTAGAGTAACAGAAAGAGCATGGGCTGTTGGGTAATGAAGAGGTAGATTTGCAGCCCATCTCTTCCACCTTCCGTGTGTTTGTCATTGGACAAGTTATGTAACACCTCTGGGCTACAATGTGCTCAGGTACCTCTACCTTATAGCATTATTAAGGGGCTAAGATGCTCAGAAACGAGCCTAGTATATGTTTATCCTCTCCTTCTTCTTGATATAGGTATATGCTAAGCACATCCTTATCAATGAGAGATTAAGAACATGGAAGATGATAGTAGGTTCCATAATCTGCTCCTGGCAGACACAATGTAGGGATGGCTGGGCAATCGTTATGATACAATAAACTGCTCCCTATGTTCTCATGAGGAAAATTTGTCTCTGAATATTTTCTGTTTTAAGCTTACCTTACAGTTTTCCTCCCAGAAGGATGGAGGCAGCAGTCGTACAGGAAGATGAGTTTTCAGGGTCCTTGGGGAAGGCATTGCATTAGCCTGGTCGATCCCTGCAAAAATTTTCCTGGCTATTCTTTAATTTTTAAAAAAGTTTTAATTTTTATGCAGTTGATCTTTTCAGTTTTTTCCTAATGGCTTCCGGGTTTTGTGCCATGTTATGCCTTCTTCACCCCTAGATGATAAGAAAACATTTCTCCCTATTTTCTTTTAGTACTTAGCACTTTGTATTTCCTTTCATACCTCTGATTTTTTGCTACATTGGCCTTCATTTGGTATATTATTTACTGTTAAGTGTCCTCTCCATTTCTCATCCCATTAGCCTTTAGAAATTACCAGAGTTCCGCTTGGCAACAAGGGATTGTTGGCACCAATGCAAATGAGGACAATGAGACCACATTGGCAGAATTCAGATTACATGGTGATCATCCAGGTGACCCAGAATGTGTTTACTTTATGTATTTTTTAATTATCATGAAAATAAAATCATAATTAAGAAATTGTTTTAGAGGTCTTGAGGACTTTCAAAGATGTGTCCACAGATGGCCTCCAGGGTAAAACCCAGATCACTTAGTATGGACTAGAACACTTTTCAAAACCTGTTCCCCATTATATTTAACCCTTATTTTGGCCATTTTTCTCAAGCACACTGGTATGACACCAAATGCATGGTTTGGAAAACCTGGCACATGTTAGTCTAGTTCCCCCCATCGTACCCCTCCACCCACAAAAAGGGAATGAGAGAGAAGACAACGAGCAAGATTTGGTTTTAGGCCATTAGTTTGTTCATTCATTTCCCAAAGATGAGGTCAGAAGTCAATTGTTCAGATGGAACTAGAATGGATTTCTGTAGAAAAAGTCTAATTAAAGATGACCAGGTACCAATGCTGGTCCAACCTGGACTATTTAATTCCACTCTATCCCTCAGATATGTATAGCCGGAGTCCATATAGGAGACACACACACATCCACGCACACTGCATAGCTTAGTGGTTGAGAGCATGAACTTAGGAAACAGAATTCCTGGGTCCAAATCTTGGCTCTGCTACCTATTAATTGTGGACCTTCAGCAATCATAATCCCTCTGTATCTCAATTTCTTCACATATAACCTGGAAGCTACCTCACAAGTTGTGAAGAATAAGTGAGTTAATATGCAAAAAGTATTTAGAATAATGCCAGCCATTTAAATGTCCATCAATGATAGACTGGATAAAGATAATATGGCACATATACACCATGGAATATTATGCAGCCATAAAAAAGGATGAGTTCATGTCCTTTGCAGGGACATGGATGAAGCTAGAAACCATCATTCTCATCAGACTAACAAAAGAACAGAAAACCAAACACCACATGTTCTCCCTCATAAGTGGGAGTTGAACAATGAGAACACATGGACACATGGAGGGGAACATCACACACCAGGGCCTGTTGGGGGGCAGGGGACTAGGGGAGGGATAGCATTAGGAGAAATACCTAATGTAGATGATGATGGGTGCAGCAAATCACCATAGCACATGTATACCTATGTAACAAACCTGCACATTCTGCACATGTACCCCAGAACTTAAAGTATATATATAGAAAAAGAATAATGCCTGACAAATGGTATGTGCTATGAAAATCTTAGCTATGACTATGACACTTATTATTTTTTCATGGGAAGTGCATGGCTCATCCCAAATTTGAATCTGTGGTCCTTGGTGCCAGATGTCTTTGGCACTGACACTGGGGTGCCACATGAGCAAGCCGGGACTCTGTTGGGTGAGAACTGTGTAGCTAATGGTTGGCACTTGTAACTGGTTGAATACTTTGTTTAATTGAGAGATTGTACCTCTCTATTGTTAAGTGTTGAAGCGAAATACGTTAGGTGAAAGGATCTATCTAGATTTGCACAAGAAAAGTTATTTTTCATCCAGTACTTAGAATTAGGGATTAAAGGGAGTTTTTCCCCACCAGAATATGTTTGACTTTCGGACTGTCTACTCTTGAATTGTTCATCTTTACGCGAGGACTGTGGGTGTGCAAATGGAAGACTTACCACAGTGTGTCATTCTTATCCACTCCAGGAAAGGGTGTCGAAGTTGAATGGAAGCGCACCTGCTTTTCTCAATATCGCCATCATTTTGTATCAGATCTACAATTTCCTGTGTCCAAGTGGTTCCTAAAAGAGAGTAGAATAAAGATCTGAGAAACTGATTATTGCTTTTCTGCAACTTAGAAGTTAGAAATGTGCTATAAAAAATTAATTTGCCTGTTAATACCTCACTTATGTTGCTTACAACATTGAATTAAAACCAACTATTAAGATAATATTTTCCTCACCAGAAAGGTTAAGGGTAGAAATGTGACTTCTTTATTTTTGTACTCCAATGATGTACTTAAAAAATCTGGATATGCATTGGTATTTCTATAAAACAATAATACAAATAACTATTATATGTAACAACAGGGATTATTTAAAAAATTTCCATTTGAAGAAAATCACAGAAATTCCCAAACCCCAACTTTTACCATTAAAAGCTCTGGCTGCTAATAAGTAGTCTAGTTTTTTTTCCTTGGATTAATTTTATTTTTTTATTTTTTATTTTTTTTAGAACCAAGGAACTGACACAATGTCCATAATAAGAAAAAGAAGGAAAAGTAAGAATTTCAAATAATCTGCAAACTCAAAAAATGAGATTGAATGAATTCCTCTTTCAAAGGCAAAGAAAAGTTGAACAGTGGCTTCTACAAGAAAGGTGAACTCCTTATAAATGAAAAAATGACGTTTGCTGCACTTGAGGGTAAAATTTGTTTCTCTTCAAGGTCTCATCTGCGATCTCCTTCCTGATTCTGGGGCTTTCTTGGACTGGGCCCTGGCTTCTGCAGTGTCTGTCCTCAGAAAGTGCATCCTTGTTTGGCTTCTGGGACGCTTGGCTGACCCGGTCCTGTTTTTCTGTGGGGAAGCATGGATTGGATGTGTGTGGGGCTGTGGAATCAAATGGACTCGACTCCTATATACGATGTATGCGTTGGGTGGTTTCAGATGAATTACGTAAACCTGATTTATATTAATGATTCTCATGTGGTTTTGTGAGTTGGAAGAGAAAATAGGCAGAATCCAGCTTGCCATAGGCGCTAAAGAAGTGGTAGCTGTCTTCATGTTTTGAGGGTGTTAGTGTACATCCTGAGGGCCAGAGCTAGAACAGATGGGACCACCGTGCTCAGGGAAGCCCTGGGGAAGAAGGTGCCATTCTCATCATGGCTCCCCCATACCAGTTTTCTGTGATCCTGGTCTCCTTTTCCTAGTACCCTGATAGAGGTACCTGGGTGCAGTGCCATGGCTCTGGCTCCACGTTTATACTATGCCCTTGTGACAGCTGCTCAGCTCCTGGTCAGTTTCTACTCTGTACTAAAACCAGTTTCTCTTTCTGCCCTTCTGGGGTCAGCACTGGCTTCGTCTTCGAACCTTTGTTGCCTCCTGATGATGTGCTGTCCTAATTCCCAATCCACACTGCTTTGGCAGTTCCAGGGAGCCCTTCTCCACATAGGCTAGCTCTGCTTTTTCCTCTCAACTCTGAGCATGGAATTTGGGCCTTGCTTGCCTGTAGCCTCTCACAGGAAGTCCTGGGTGCCTCATCCTCCAGACTCCACCTTTGTAATTGGCTCTGCTGTCGTAGATGCTGTGAGCATCTCAGGAAACCTGGGCTCCCTCAGTGGCCCCTGACCCTATTCCTGTTTGGCCCACACTGTGCAAGGGCTTCTGCCAGACCTCCTTGCCTCACATTCCAGACTTGCTCCCAACTCAGCCTGCTGACAGGGCACCTTGCATCATGAGTCGTACTCACCAGTAACTGCCTCCCTCTTGCCCTGGGGAGCTGAGTTCCACTAGATTATGCTTCTCAGTCACCACTATGGACTAGTTTCCAGCACAAGTTGATGTCTGCTTTTCCGTGGACTCCACCAACAAGGTGGCAATTCCAGGCACAGTTGTTGACCTGAATGGCAACTCAGAAAGCCATGGCATGGCTCAGGCAAGCTGTGGCAAGGGCTGTGCTCTACGGCTATTCATGGATATTGTAAAAGGCGCCGGATGCACAGCCCAGATTTTGCTTCTGAATGGAAGTGTTTATTCCATCAGCTGCTGGGGATGCTGCTGGCAGATGGCCTGCAGCTATTCAGCCCTCTCCAGGTCCCTTCCTGGGACATCTTCCATCCAGGGACTGGCTGACACTCTGCTCCCCTCTCCCCAGCTGGGATGGAACCAACTTTGCAGGGCCATCCCAGCTTCAGATCATCCCATAGGAGGCGTTTTGCTAGGATTGAGTTGAAGCTCAACTTCTCCCTCTGGACAATCCTGCTTTCTTCCCTTTACTTCCAGAGGGAGTGATCCCAGGAGCACTCCCTAATAAACATCTCACATACTTACCTTCAACTCAGAATCTGCTTCCTGGGAAGAAAAGGGGCTCGTTTGGGAGTGAGGATCATGATTTCAGATTACGACAGGCTGACTTACTTAGGTAAGTAGTAGATGGGGCCTGGAACCTAGCATCTGGGATGGCTTGTGTTTTGTAGGGTCACTGTAACCTTCCAACTTACCCAGGGCAATACAGCTTGATTCTGTTGTCCTAGATTAATTATTAACAGTGTCTCTTTCTATATCAGATGACTTAGTTTGGAGGATAAATGATGAAGTCACCACAGCATCAGGTCAGCTGTTTCCTGCATGCCTCAAGTATCTGTCATGCCCTGTAGCTAGTCTCAGAAAAAATGTTCTTTCTCATTTTCCAGATTTGAGCTGGGAAAATGCTCAGTTCTCATGAGTCTCAAGGAGATAAACTTCTCACTCGAATGAAGTTCTCTTTTCATAATTATTTCCCACTTGTAGCATAGTATTTCTTCTACCACATTGATAAGTGTTATCCTAGAGGGAAGTTACTAAGAGTATGACCCTGGATAACTTGACTTGCTTTGTAAAAAAGGCTGTTCAAGTTTTCAGGGGATAATCCTGCCTCCAGGAGAGTCAAATAGAATCTGTGTTGATACAACTGACAACTTGAGGAAAGAAAACCCACTAGTCATTCCAGGCTGTGGCTGGGGCTGTTTACAAGCACCAAGTGCAGTGCCCATCTGACAGCCATGTGATTAATTCGATCAAAACAGGCACTCAGTTCAGATCTTTCTGGCTCAAGGATTCACTCCACTGGTTGCCAGGACACTACCCACTTCTGACTTCTTCTCTGTCCAACATCTAAGTGAGAAAGCTTCTTGGGGTTTGGTCCTGTGCCCTCTTTTTCCTCTATGCTTTCTTCCCATGTGATTTCATTCATTCCCATTGCTTTGAACACCATCTTTAGTAGACACTGTTGGTGGCTTCCTCAGATCCCCTGTACCAGCCTCTTGCACCCGCTCACCTCCTCCATGGCTGTGAGCTTTGGCCGCTCATGTCTCTCAGCTACCTGCTTTGCTAGAGAAGTGTCTTCCTCTGAAGGGAGGCTCCTAATGGAGAAAGTCTCCATTCTTCTACTCCTTCCCCTCCTGCCCTAACCACATCAGGGCAAGGCTTTACCCAATGCCACATCTTTACTTGGCCCCTTCCCTTCCCCTATCCTATACATACCATTACTGGTTTTTTACTTTTTTTTCCTAAAGAGCAGCCTTCCAATAAATCACGTGTACCTGAATCCTTGCCTCAGGCTCTGCCGTAGGCCATTTAACCTGAGATTTCACTATCTGTAGCAACTCCAGTTATATCTTAAGCCAGAGTGGGCTTCCCTCTGTGCTGTATTTCTGACAGCCCCCTGACGTCAACACTTAGTGGTCTAAAGGTCACCCCAAACTTAACATATCCCAAACTGAGCTGTAGTTTAACCTGCCCACCTCCTGCATAGGCTCCATGCCTCTCCCTCTCCCAGGCTTTCCCATCCCAGCACAAGAGGCCACTCACTTGATAAAGCCAGAAGAGAGTCACCCACAAGTCATCACTTCCTCTCGGGTCTCAAGTAATTTTACCTCCAAAATACATCTCAATTTTTCTCTCACTCTTCATTTGCACTCTCACCCCCTTAGTCCAAGCTACTTTCTTTCTCTTCTGGAAATGGCAACACACACACATCTTGTGTTTCCCAGTCCATTTTTGACCCCTTTCAATCCATTCAACTGCCTAATAGATGCCCTGGCCCCTCTCAGACCTGGTCCTCGCTGGACTTCCCTGAGTCAGTTCTTGGCACTGGCATCCACCTGATCATTCCAGCCCCAAAGCTCGTCTCCTCTCTTTCTCTCACCCCCCATATATCATCTATCAGTAAGTCCTACTGCTCCTGTCTGCATATGGAAACCTTCCTCTCCATGCTCTCTGTTATGGGCTAACTTGTGTGCCCCCCCAAATTAATATGTTGAAGTTCTCACCCACAGTACCACAGAATGTGACCTTATTTGGAGATAGAGTCTTTATAGAGGTAATCAAATAGAAATGATGTCATTATGATGGCTCTAACCCAGTATGACTGATGTCTATATAAAAAGGCAGAATTTGGAGGTAGATGTGCACACATGGAGAGTGCAATGTGAATGTGAAGATGCCATATACCTGCCAAAGAGAGAGGCCTGGAACAGTGCCTTTCCTCACAGCCCTCGAAAGAAACCAAGTCTGCTGATACCTTGATTTTGGACTTCTGGCCTCTGAAACTGTGAGACAATAAATATCTATTGTTTAAGCCACTGAGCTAGTGGTACTTTGTTTCATAGCCAGAGCAAACTGATAATACATTCCCTATGTAATAATCACAGTAGCTCAGAATTTCAGAGTACTAATTCCTTAACCTAAATTAGGACCCCCCAATGTTCTCTCATTACACCCTCTACATTTCTTTCTAAGATCTTATCACAGGTAATCAAAATTCTGTGAAATGATTTGTTTAATGGTTTAATGTTCTTCTCTAGACTGTACTGTAAATCTCTGCAGGACAAAGATAACAAACATTTTACCGATCACTATGCTTGGTGCCAGTCTCTGGCATTTAGAAGATTCTTGATAGGTAATTGTTGAATGAAAGAAAAAAAATGAATAACACGGATTTTTTTAATCTGAAGAATCTGCTTTGACTAGTTATATATTTTTGATATACCAACTACTCTATCTCTAAAAAAATCCCTATAGTTTTATAGAAAAATCTTAGATCCTTTGCCATTCTGTCTGATTTATAGACAAGGACACTTCCTTCCTCTGCTCTTTGACTTTACTACATGACCCCATAAGGTGCTGATACATGCTCCAACTTCTACTTCCCTCTTCTCATGTACATGTACATACCTGCTTTGGGGTAAGAAGCAATGAGCAGGTCATCAGGCTTGGCTTGGAAGTTCCAGATCTTATCCCAGAAATCGCATACTTTCTTTAGAAGAATGATTCCATTCACTTGGGAAAATTCTTCTCGGGGTAACAAGCCCCATTCTAACTCACTTGTCTCCTCCACCTTATCCTTAGCCATTCCTTCCACCGTGGTCTTGGGCACCAGCAAGGGAAAGTAAAAAGTAAATGAAAGTCGAGATTCACACGGGTTTTATGTATTCAGTGCTTTGGGCACAGAGCTCTGGTCATTCATTACAGGTAAATATGTTCAGGCAAACAAAGAGACAATTTGCATGACTCCTGGGTAGAACTGGAACAAAATCTTCAGCATTGTGCCAGAATAGGCCTCACTCTTTCTACTGGTGAGATTCTGGCAGGGCTGCACCTCCATACTGCCAGGAGGAAGAACAGCAGTGGGGCACCAGTCTAGGGGCCTGCCCAAGTCCAGGAGGTCACTTCCTGGTCCTGTGGATGCCCATGGAGATGGGGAATTGAGAGAAAATACTGAAGGAATGCCTGGAGCAAGCCTCCAGGAATTCCCTCCCTTCTTCCTTCTCTTCACCTGGAGTTACTCTCCCTACAGAAAGGAAAGTGATTCTCCCTTCTGGGTTTGGTTATCCATGGAGATTTGGAGAAACACCTTCCCCAGACCCAGGGAGACCCATGCTTCTATTGACATATCACATGCTAGGTGCCCATGTTAGGTTCACATGTTGTCAGCTGGGACAGTCCAGCTGGGAATTCCATCCCAACTTCCAAGACTGACTTAGAGAGTTACCTAAATCTCAGGTCTGTTTCTGTTCTGTGAGAGGTTAGACTGCGATATTTGAGGACTATTATTACAACGAGTTTTTTTTTTTATATTGAGGCACAGTTTACATGCAGACAAATGCATAAAGTGTAAGTTTATGTCTTGATGAATTTATACTTCTATATGCACCCACATAACTACCATTTAGATCAAGATATAGGACATTCCCATTGCTTCGGACAATTCCCTCATGCTCCTTCCCAGGCGATGCTGCACCAGTGCCCCACACTCAAGGCAGAAGCTGTTCTGACTTTTGTCACCATAGTTTAGTTTTGCCTGTTCTTAATCCTCAAATTAATGGAATCATACATTATGTACTCCTTTGTGTCTGGCTTTGTTCTTTCAACATAATGTATTTGAAATTCATCAAGTATCAGCAGCAAGTATCAGTAGTTCATTTATTTCTATTGCCATATACTATATCACTGAATGAATATACCAGAATTTTTTACTCAATTCTTATTTTCATGGACATATAGGTTGATACCAGTTTTTGGTGATTATGAATATGAATAGAGCTTCTATGATATTTTCACACTTTTTTTTTGGGGTGGGGGACAGATGCATTCTCTCTTGTTCTCTTGGGTGTATGACTATGATTTGAATTGCTGGATCATTGGTATATTTAACCTTTGTGGAAACTTCCAGTTTTTCCATATGTAGACAATGACACTTCAGTTAATGACATCAAAAGAGCTACCTGACCACCTGTCTGAATGATCTCTAAGTGCTTTTTCTAATTCTGAGATTCTGGCTCCCTGGTAGTGTGGGAGGACTGGCAGCCCCTTATTTATGTCACTTAGCTGCTGGCTCAGCCAGGTGTGTGCCTTATCG
Source organism: Nomascus leucogenys (assembly GCF_006542625.1). Classification (NCBI taxonomy): domain Eukaryota; kingdom Metazoa; phylum Chordata; class Mammalia; order Primates; family Hylobatidae; genus Nomascus; species Nomascus leucogenys. Next base: position 75,998,202 of record NC_044394.1, read on the forward strand.
GGGCTGTAAGTTCCACTCAGTTTGAAATGAGTGGCTGCTGAACAATGGGCCACTGAACAAATGGGCCCTGCCACTGTGTTGGAGAGGCAGATTTTTCCAGGGACCACCTCTGCTGGGATTTCTCTCAGCATTTAGATTGACTCAACCCAAGCAAGGGTGCTTCCCTCAGTCATGTTGAAGGGATTTTAGAGCTCATACTACTTCATTTACTTTCTAGAATGTGTCACCTGGCATGCTGGGCATTGGCACTAACCACACCTTTCAAACAAACCATTATAAAGGCCATCAGAGAAACATTGCCTCAGTTGGTCAGATGGAGAGAATTCTACCAAGTTCACAATAGCCGCTGTGGCATCCCACTCTCAGTCGTTTTGCAGCCTCAGCTGCAGTCACTACCGCTGCTCCTGAGAGCCCTTGCAGGGGCTTTGAGACTTCAGAGAAGACCTGCCACCTGGAGTCTCCAGCAGAAGGAGGAGAGGAAGTGTTTGCCAACAATAGTAAGTCTATTGATTTATTTTAGGTAAGTTTAGATTTTTATTTATTTATTTTTTATTTTTTATTTTTTTTTGAGATGGAGTTTCACTCTTTTTGCCCAGGCTGGAGTGCAATGGCATGATCTCGGCTCACTGCAACCTCCACCTCCCAGATTCAAGCGATTCTCCTGCCTCAGCCTCCTGGGTAGCTGGGATTACAGGCATGCGCCACCACGCCCAGCTAAGTTTGTATTTTTAGTAGAGACGAGGTTTCACCATGTTGGACAGGCTGGTCTCGAACTCCCACCCTCAGGTGATCTGCCTGCCTTGGCCTCCCAAAGTGCTGGGATTATAGGCATGAGCCACTGTGCTCGGCCTGGGTTTTTTTTTTTTTTTTACATGAGAATATATTTTATATTTACATATATACATTTATATTTACACGCACACAAACACAGACATTAGGTTGAACTACTTGAAATGGCCATTTTTGAGCTTAAAAAGGTCAGCTATTGGCTGGCCTATTTATAAAGTTATTGCCTCTCATGTCCTAGTTCACGTGTCTCGGGTTTTCTTTGAGATGCTGGGCTGGGACTCTGCCATCTGTGTTTCCACTGGGCCAGCTGGTGCGTCTTCTCTGAGTCTCTGCTCACAGGGAGACTGAGAGACAAAAGGAGGAGTAGGGACTTGCTCTCTTCACTGCCTTCTTGCTCCAGTGAGTGGTATCCCCGAGATAATTCACTTCCTGTAGCAGCAGCAGAGTCCAGTGTGCAGATCACTTCAGAGTCAGCATCTTCACAGTGTCCTCAGGGACAGAGCCCTGGCCAAGTTGTGCTCCTTCCCCAGGGGTGGGGGTTTTCTCCACATGCCCCTCCTCCAAGATCCTGTTTCAGTAATTCTCATCTTTCTGAAGTTGCTGCCTCTGTGATTCTTGAATGTTTGCTTTCTTTTTTAATACCAATTTCAAATGACTCAACCTAGTATTTGCACATCTGAATTTAACAGTAAATCATAAATATAATGGTCACTCTAACAAAGGGAGAATATTGCTCCCTTTTCAGTGATAGGCAGATGCTTGGCCTATCACTGAGAGAGAGTAAGAGTAAGAGATTTATTGAGGGACAAAGCTTGTGAGGGATTTATAAATGAGCAGGGCTGTCAGAGCCTGGTGTAGTAGTAACCCCTGTGGAGAAGGGCAGGAAAGAGGGAAGGAAGGAAGACTGGGTAGGCAAAGTCTTAGACTGGTTTAGCTCTCAGAAAACTTTAGCAAAGCTGTCGGGGGGTTCTCCTGCCAAGCACCCATCAGAGAAGATACTCTTCCTGGGAAGGACAGGGCCAGGTGACAGGTGGAAGAACGTGGCCAGCTGACCTCAAGACCTCGAAACTTTGGTTTGGAGACTTAACCACCAGACTTTTGACAAGGTTCCAAATTTCTTTTACAACTATTCAGTCAGTTTGTGAAGAATGTTGAGCCCAGCTCCTTAGCTAACAAAACGATTTTATTTTCCAGGGGCATGCAGAGAGGAAAGGGTAATTTACAGTTCTTGCCTGAACATTTGAGCAAGCTCAGGAAGTCATTTCTAGAGAAAAACAGTGATAAGGGGAATAAAAACTGGAAGATAGGGTAATAAAATTCTCCCTGTGTAGTATAGACTTTGTCTCTCTGTTTAGAGCTCCGTGTGGAAGGTCAGAGAAGAGTCAGCCATTTTCCTCCCTAGTCTTCATCAAATCTCTTATTCTGTGCTGCTGAGAAGTAATCCTTCCACCCTTCAATGGTCCCTGAAAAGCAGTGCAATTGTGCTTGAGAGATTGAATGGGAAGTCTATTCTGAATACTTTTTCCATAAAGTGAAACTTTAGAGATAATTAAAAAGTATAAATTCTTATTACAGGTACATATCACAATCTATTTTCTTTCAAAGACTTATTAATATTTTGAGAAAACCTCAAAATTATTGGCAGCATCATGTTAGTTAAAAAGGTAATAAGGCTGGTCATGGTGGCTCATGCCTGAACTCCCAGCATTTTGGAGGCCAAGGTGGGAGAATTGCTTGAGCCCAGAAGTTCAAGACCAGCCTGGGCAACACAGTGAGACCCTATCTGTACAAAAAATAAAAAATTTAGCTGGGCATGGTGGTGTGTACCTGTGGTCTCAACTACTTGGGAGGCTGGAGGTGGGAGGATTGCCTTAACACAGGAGTTTAAGGTTGCAGTGAGCTGTGATTGCACCACTGCACTCCATCCTGGGTGACAGAGTGAGTTTCTATCTTTTAAAAAATGAATAAAAAGGAAATAAACATATTAATATTCTTTCCCAAAATACTAGTTATATAGTAATATTCTTCTCAAGGAAATTCATGATGGTTGGCAGGCAGCTTTCCTCATAAATGGGGAGATGGAGTGGTCCATGATGTCACAGGTTATCATTACATAGTTGGTCATCTGGTTTTTCTTCTTACTTTCAAAAGATGTGTGCTGAGCAATTCTTTTGACAGGCTCTTCCTCTAGTTTATTCCCCATAAATTCCATTATCCTTTTGAACTTCATATTCTGGGTTCTGTGGAGTGGGGAAGGGCCACAAGCAGTCATTAGGGGATTTGGGTGAGAGAACAAGGGAAAACAAGGAAAACAAATCTGGGAAAAGTTATTTCAATTCTCTTCATCTCGATATTTGTGATATAGTTGATCTTGCTCACCTAAACTTTACCTATTGTGCCCAGCACTGCAGCTGTGTCTCTGATGTGAGAAACTTTCCACCAGCAGAAGGATCTGGAACTCAAGGCCTGCTGTGCAGATTCTTTTGTCCCACAAGGTGATCACTTGATGTGGTGTTCTCCCCCTTCCCCTGAGAATGGGGCTTCCTGAGAGCTGGACGTCAGTGATTATTATTGCTCTTCTGGGTCTAGCCATTCAGTGGGGCTACCAGGCTCTTGTCTGGTGCTGGGGAATATCTACAAAGAGTCCTGTGATGTGACCCATATTGACGTCTCCCAGCAGTGGATACCAGCACCTGCAGGGGTGGAAGTGGCAGGGAAGTGATGTAGGCTCTGAGATTCCTTGGCTGTAGAATACATTTAGTGTGCTAACTTTCTCAAATGTTGGTTATGCTAGCAGCGAAGTTGTCATGTGGGCAGACTCAGGACCGTGGTGTTGCAGGCAGTGGTGTTAGCTGTTGTTTTCTTATTTCTGGGAGCAGTGTTTTTCTGCCAAGAGTTGCTGTAATGGTCTGAGTTGAATGGCTACCAGCCCGGAGGTGGAATTTGCAAGAGAGCTCCTGCTGCAGTAGTAGTGGTGGGACATAAGCTTGCTCTAAGTTGACCAGGGTAAGTATTCTTGTTTCTCAGCTCATAGGTGGGACCATAAAGCTCCCAAGAGTTTATGTCTTTTGTGTTATGCTACCAGGGCTGGTAGAGAAATACCATCGGTTAGGGGCAGGGTTAGGCTGGTCTGAGCTTTCGGGCGGGGCTTGCCATGGCCACTGTGGGGGATGCAGGGGTGGTTCTCAGGCCAATGGGATTATGACCCAGAGGGAAGTATGGCTGTCTCTGCTGTGCAGCAGAATTCGTGGGGGTGTGGGGGATAGCCGGTAGCGAGAGGCCTCACCCAGCTCCCACGCAGTTGGTGAGGTCAGTCTCTCTCCTGCAGCGCCCTGCTTACAGTGCCTAGTTTAGATCCGGGCAGCCTGCGTAGGCACAGAACTCAGACCTGGCTCAGTCCATAGGCTTCCCTGCTGAGAAAGCAAGCACAGCTTTCCTCCTTCTTTTTTATAAATTAACCTCCATTAATACCTCACACAGTTAGGCCATGGTATTCTTTTGTTGAAAATCTATGTTAAGTATCCTCTTGGGGGGACAGGAAATGCTAGAAGTTATCTGCACTTCCCCTGTGTTTTTAGTATGCCCCATTTGGAAATGATTGGCCAGCTCGTCCTTTGACAAGTGGGAGAGGTGGGAAGAAGGAGAGGGAAAGGTGTGGCTGGGTGAAGAGAGGCAGGAAAGGGCAAGGCTGAATGGCCACGGACCAACCTCTATTCTGTGACCCTATTGATGCCCTTGACTAGGCATGTTCCCAGACCAAACCGAGGGTCAGGCTGCTTATTCTCACGGCCCAGTAATGAGATGCAGATGAACTAGGAAAGAAGAGAGTTTAATTCTGTAACTAGGTACAAGGAGAAGGCCTGGAAAATATTGCTACACCAACTCAAAATTATAGTTTTCCAGGGATTATATACCTTCTAAGCTATATGTCTACATGCAAGTGTGCATTCATCCAAAGACATAAGTGATTAACGTCTTCTAATCTATAGTTAAGGTCTGAGTTTTGAAGACCTTCCTTTGGAGCCTCAGTAAATTTACTTAATCCAGATGGGTCCAGGTGCTAGGGTAATAACCCTTATCTTGTCTCCTGCTAAATCATGGAGGTTTATCGAGTTCCTTTAGACCCCCAATAAAACCTGTTTGTGGAGGTCTGGGGAGTTTCTTTAGACCACCCATAAAAACTTGTTTAATCCTTTATGGGTCCTGTTAAGAATTCCTTCATTATTTGTCATGCTTCAAGGTCCAGGAAAGGCCCAGGCTTTTATTACATTCCAGCCTTTGTATAAGGGCACTGGTTCTTTCAGCTTTTAATATTTAACCACTCAGTCAGTGCTAAAACACTTGTTAGGGAGGGCTGCCTGTTCAACTGTTAATGAGACCTGGCCTGCCACAGGCATGGCAGAGAATACCACACCAGTCACTCTCACAAACACTTGACAACCTGACCAGCATTGGGCTAATCTCTGAGATCTCTGACTTGCAGCAACCTGCTTGGGTATGTTTACTTCTGTATTATTAAGACATTAACCAAATTGTGTCCTTTGGGTTGGATATATTGCTGCATATGAGAAACAGTCCTGATAGAGAATCTGTTAAATATCTCAGGCCACATTTTTCTTTTCAGAGAGATCTGTGAATCTCTGATAGTTTGCTTGCTGATCTGAGGCTTGGTCACCCTAATCTTTTCCTATTACTCTTTCTCTTCTCATGAATCTCCAGTGGTACTTAGCATACTAGGTACTAAAGAACTGTGTCTGCAATTAAAATGAAAAAGACCAGGCATAGTGTCTCATGCCTGTAATCCCAGTGCTTTGGGAATCCAAGGTGGGAGGATTGTTTGAGGCCAGGAGTTCTAGACCAGCCTGGGCAGCATAGTGAGACCCCATCTCTACAGAGTAAGAAATAAAAATTAGCCAGGTATGATGGTACACATCTGTGGTCCTAGCAACTCAGGATGTTGAGCCAGGAGGATTGCTTGAACCCAGGAGGTTGAGGCTGCAGTGAGCTACGATTGTGACACTACACTCCAGCCTGGGCAACAGAGTGAGACCTTGTCTTAAATTTTTTTTTTTTTTTTATAAGGAGTGAGTATCCTGCTAGTCAACCTGAAATTCTACTTCCTGCTTTTGTAACCAGGTGTGAGAGGCTGAGGGAGGAGGCCCCCATAACCCTTAATCCTGAAAGTCTCCCCACCCATGAACAATTCCCAGCCCTCTCAACTGGAACAGTGTGGCTTCCACCCTTGTGCTGTGTGTATGGCACAGACACAGTTGACATATTGACGTGGTAGTCTGAGTATTTCACCATCTTTCTTGGAGCCTGCAGGGGCTTCCTGATGCTCCTAGGATAAAGTCTAACATTCTGCTATGATCATCAAGGCCCCGTGTGACATGCCCATCTTTCTTTGGGGCATCTTGTCAGTTCTCCCTGAGCTTGTGGCTCTTCCCCTCATAGCCCTTCCTTCTTGCCCTGAAATAGCCCCCATCATCAAGACTGCTCCTGGGTCTCCTTCTCTCTACCCAGTCTCTTGCCTAGTTAAAGCCAGCACATGCTTCACACCTAGGAAGGACCATGTCCTCTCAGGAAAGCTGTGCCGCAGGCCCCAGTCTCAGCTGATCTGCTCTGGCCTCTCGAAGCCTGAAACCATCTCACATGGCACTCTCCTCGGTTGGTGACGTGTGTCACGACTTAGTGGACTTTTGCTTCACATGCTAGACCATAAAATCCATAGGGGAAGGGCTTTGCTCACCACTGTATCCCCATTATTCACACAGTACCTGGCCATAGTACGTGTACAATTGAGAATGAACGAATGAATAAATGAAGAATGGCTGTAACTCTAAGAGGAAAGAAACATAAAATCATTTCTTTTTAGCTGCTGGTACATACTTATGGTGCAGGTATATGTGGGGAGAGGGTGTGCTAGGGCCCTTTGCATCTTAGCTTGAATACTGAATTTCCTGGGGCTAGTTCTATTTCTTGCATCTCTGTTCCTGTTAGATTGGTCCCTCCTTGCTTGAGTTGTGGACAACTGGTCGAGTTGCAAAACACTGTGCTTTACATGTGAAAAGCCATCACAGTGGCTTTTCATTCTTGACCCTGATTCTAACGTGTTCCAGTTGCCATGTAGTTTCCACTGGTTGTTGGAAGCCTGAATTTAAATGTGATTTATGGGTGTTTGAAAAACTCACAGTCCCATGTAATCTCACAGCCCCATGTAATCTCACAGCATTAAACCTCAAAGCTCTTTGAAATACTAAACCTCAAAGTTGGCATGGTTAGGTCCTAGTGAGTGGAGAAAAAGGAAGCAGAAAGAGTTTAAACAAAATGACAAAGATTATTTTCTTGACCAAACTTTAGTAAGGCTCTTAACATATCTCCTATACCCCTCTGTGTAATTCTTTGAAAAATCCAGTTTTTGCAAGAAAACTATTAAGTCAATGTAGCAGGAACTCCCTACCCCCAACATCTGATCAGGTTCTTCATCCTCCTCCACCACCCAGGTAATACCTAATCACCCTGGCCTATCTTTAGCAAGAAGCCTGTTGGATCACTGTAGCCAGAACCCATCCCTTTCCTTACCAATGATGTTTCCTCTTAGGAATTTTCTATCCCTCCTTCTCCACCCTTCTGCAAGGCTATAAATTCCCACTTGCCCATGTTATATTAAGAGTTGAACACAATCTCTTCCACTGCAAGACTCCATTGCCATGGTCCCTACACCTATGGAGGTGGTCCTGACTAAAATCTGCCCTACCGTGCTTTAATAAGTGTCATTGAATAATTTTTTCTTTAACAGGACCAACCAATCAACCAACCACCAACCAACCAACCAATTAAAAGTCAGAACTCATTTTATCATTTGGGATCATAGCTGACCCTGGAGTGAATGATTTTTTTTTTAAACTATCTTTGTATTAGTCCATTTTCATGCTGCTGATAAAGACATATCCAAGACTGGGTAAATTATAAAGAAAAGAGTTTAATGGACTCACATTTCCACATGGCTTGGGAGGCCTCACAAGCATGCAAGTACTAAAGAACTGTGTCTGCAATTAAAATGAAAAAGACCAGGCACAGTGGCTCATGCCTGTAATCCCAGTGCTTTGGGAAACTGAGGTGGGAGGATTCACAAGCATGGTGGAAGATGAAAGGCATGTCTTACATGGCAGCAGAGAAGAGAAAATGAGAGCCAAGTGAAAGTGGAAACCCCTTATAAAATCATCAGATCTCGTGAGACATATTCACTATCAAGAGAATGGTATGGGGGAAACTGCACCATGATTCAATTATCTCCCACCAGTCCCCTCCCCCCAACACATGGGAATTATGGGAGCTACAATTCAAGGTGAGATTTATGTGAGGACACAGCCAAACCATATCATTCCTCCCCTGCCCCCTCCCATATCTCATGTCCTCACATTTCAAAACCAATCATGCCTTCCCAACAGTTCCCCAAAGTCTTAACTCATTTCAGCATTAACTCAAAAGTCTACAGTCCAAAGCCTCATCTGAGACAAGGCAAGTACCTTTCACCTATGAGCCTTAAAATAAAAAGCAAGTTAGTTACTTCCTAGCTACAGTGAGGGTACAGGCATTGGCTAAATACAGCCATTCCAAATGGGGGAAATTGGCTAAAACAAAGGGGCTACAGTCTGCATGCAAGTCTGAAATCTTGTGGGGCAGTCAAATCTTAAAGCTCCAAAGTGGTCTCCTTTGACTACATGTTCATATCCAGGTTCATATCCACTGTGATGCAAAAGGTGGGTTCCGTGGTCTTGGGCAGCTCTACCCCTTTGGCTTTGCAGGGTACAGCCTCCCTCCAGGCTGCTTTCACAGGCTGACATTGAGTTCCTGTGGTTTTTCCAGGTGCACTGTGCAAGCTTTCAGTAGACCTACCATTCTAGGGTCTGGAGGATGGTGGCCCTTTTCTCATGGCTCCACTTGGCAGTGTCCCAATGGGGACTCTTTTTGGGGGCTTCAACCCCACATTTCTCTTCTGCACTGGCCTAGAGGAGGTTCTCCATGAGGACCCCTCCCCTGCAGCAAACTTCTGCCCAGACATCCAGGCATTTCCATACATCCTCTGAAATCTAGGTGGAGGTTCCCAAACCTCAGTTCTTGACTTCTGTGCACCTGCAGGCTCAACACCACATGGAAGCTGCCAAGGCTTGGGGCTTGCACCCTCTGAAGCCATGGCCTGAGCTCTACATTGGCCTCTTTCAGCCATGGCCAGAGTGGCTGAGATACAGGGCATCAAGTCCCTAGGGTGCACACAGCAGGGAAGGCCCTGGGCCCAGCCCATGGAACCATCTTTTCCTTCTAGGCCTCTGGGCCTATGATGGGAGGGGCTGCCAAGAAGTTCTCTGACATGGCCTGGAGATATTTTCCCCATTGTCTTGGTGATTAACATTTGGCTCCCTGTTACTTATGCAAATTTCTACAGCTGGTTTGAAATTCTCCTTAGAAAATGGGTTTTTCTTTTCTATTGCATTGTCAGGCTGCAAATTTTCTGAACTTTTATGCTCTGTTTCCCTTTTAAAATGGAATGCTTTTAACAGCACCCAAGTCACCTCTTGAATGCTTTGCTGCTTAGAAATTTATTTTGCTAGATACCCTAAATCATCTCCCTCAAGTTCAAAGTTCCACAAATCTGTAGGGCATAGACAAAATGCCACCATTCTTTCTTAAAACATAGCAAGATTTACCTTTACTCCAGTTCCCAACAAGTTCCTCATCTCCATCTGAGACCACCTCAGCATGGATTTCATTGTCCATATTATTATAAGCTACTTTGGTCAAAGCCATTCAACAAGTCTCTGGGAAGTCCCAAACTTTCCCACATTTTCCTGTCTTCTTCTGAGCTCTCCAAACTGTTCCAACCTCTGCCTGTTACCAAGTTCCAAAGCAACTTCCACATTTTTGGGTATCTTTATGGCAGCACCCCCCTCTGCCAGTACCAATTTACTTTATTTGTCTATTTTCACACTGCTGATAAAGACATACCCAAGACTTGGTAAATTATAAAGAAAAAGAGGTTTAATGGACTTACAGTTCCACGTGGCTGAGGAGGCCTCACAATTATGGCAGAAGGTGAAAAGGCATGTCTTACCTGGTGACAGACAAGAGAGAATGAGAGCCAAGTGAAAGAGGAAGCGCCTTATAAAATCATCAGATCTTATTCACTACCATGAGAACAGTATGGGGAAAACCACCTCAATGATTCAATGATCTCCCACGGGGACCCTCCCACCACATGTCAGAATTATAGGAACTACAATTCAAGATGAAATTTGGGTGGGGACACAGCCTAGCCATATCAACATTACTTCCTTATACAACAAAATTATTTTCAGTGTTAATCATGAATAGAGACAAATAATAATAATAGTAAAGAAATATCATCAGTGAAACTTTTCTTTTATTCAACTTTGTGTATAGACTCAACGCCAGTAAAAAAAATCAGAATGCCAATTTTAATAAAACTAAAATGTCTACAAAAAGTATAAGTCAGACAATTACTAAATCATACCACTGGTGTAATGTTTTATTTTCTTGATTCATTCTTAAATTTTAAAACAAATAATTCACACCTAGAAAAGAATAAATTTTGTTTTTAAAGTTATTATTCAAAGTCAGTAAACTTCCTGTATGAGCACAACTTTGTACTTACTAAACAAATGTGTGAATGTTGCTGTTCACACTCTTACATTTTACTGTTTTAAATTCTGGATACAACTGAAAACCCCAATGAGAGAATTGAATGAACTTAGGTGTTCTGCTTCTTTTCATTTACAACCATTGTGCCACCATCATCTATGCCAAATCTACTGTTTAAACAGCAATATCCAAATGCTGCAGGGTTGGAGACACAGGTTATACCTGAAGTGAGCTTGCAGGATTCTGAACTGTTATGAACTTAACCTTGGAAGGCAGCAGGCAGAGCTATATCTGCCTGCTGGAATTATAGAAGTAGACTCTATGCCTGGGGTTTCTGAATTAATTTCCATACAAAGGTGAATAAGACATGAAACCAAGTAACACAGATTTTACAATGTAGTGGGGATACAGATCACTTTTATTTATTTACATAATAAAAAGGTGCTTATTTGAAGCTTACATGCATATAGTTAAAACTCAGTGGTAACCTAGCTATTATTTAGAACTTAGGCCAATAGGAGTTTTTCTTTTCACTTTTATTTTCCTTTTTTCCTTTCCTTTTCTTTTTTTCAGGGAGAAATATTTTAACACTGACATTGTTTAGAACTGCCAGTGCATGGCAATAATAAAAAGCAGTCAGTTGAGACCAGCCTGGGCAACATAGCAAGACTCTAAAAAAAATACCCTACAAAATCCAACAAAAAGCAGTCAGAATTTTAGTTGGCTTCATTCTTCCTCTTATTGCCTGCTCCCAGGGTGAACTGTTCCTACCACCCTCAGCTATGGAATGCCACTATTTGGGACTAAAAGGGTCAAAGTTGAAAACTTGTGATTTGCTGCAGTCATTTATCCGTGCATTTTTTTACTCTCTCTACAAGTTCTCAAGGGCACTTGCTGTGTGCCAGGCATTGCATTAGGTACTAGGAGTAAATATGGCATGAGACTGAACCCAAAGAATTAACAATTGAGTGAGAGGTATAGATAAGAAATTGATGAGTAAGTACATAACAGCAGGGCTGCAACTGGGACAAATATGGGAAGCAAGGGAAAAGAACACCTCACTTGGTTTAGGGCTTCCCAAAAGGGTGGCATTGAAGCCAAGACCCAATTACCTCCATACCTGGGAGCCATGCCCATGCTGACACTGTTGACAGCCATCCTGTCTCCTCCTTTCTGCTTTCACCAGGACAACTTGGGTTCCCAAAAGGCCACTATCATGCTTTCTGTTTCCTATATGACCTAGCACTAGGACTATTAACCAGGTTTTGGTCTTCTGACATCTCCTCTGTGCACTTCCATTTTATTCCCACCCACCAGTGAGGGCACTCAGGCCATGCTTCCTCAGGGCTGGCTGCACCAGGGTTTCCCTCAAAGTGTTCCTTCTGATAGTGACCAGACAGAACTCCAGGATTGGGAGTTGCCTGAATGGCCAGGACAGATGCCAGAAATTTTGTTATTAATATAGATATAACCTAATATTTGGACTTATACTCAAGGTATTATGATGTTCTAGACTGGGAGACTAGGACACACTTTCCAGAAGAACGGGGATTAAAACAGTCCTTTTGTATTCAAGTCATATGTTTTACTTAGTTTATTAAGGTATCTTATATCTTACTTTGGAAAGAATAGTTGGGAAAATGGGCATTAGACATGATCCTTTTTAAAAAAATGAAGTGGTGACATACTGTTAATCATCACAGAGATCGTTTATACTACATTGTATACATTCACAATATGCTTTCAGAGATTCTTCTGGCTGGGACTGAAGGATTGAAGATAGTATTTGCACTCTTGCCATCCACCTTTTAATTTTATTTACATCTTGCTCAGAGTTCCATGCAGAAGTTTATGGAGGTTCCTTCCATCTTTTTTCTATAGATTTCATCAAACCTCTCATTCTGGGCAACAGTGAAGTGGTTTTTCCAATCCCCCACAGTTCCTAGAAAAAGGAAGGCCAGACAGGAGTATCACTCTCTGATTGAAAAATGTGGTGTCCCTGAATAAGCTGGTGTAGTGCCCATACTGAATCTGTCCTGTCCACATACCTGGCTCACCCAACTCCCCCTTCAGTGGACACCTGTCCACGAGCAGCTCTCCTCTAAGAAGCAGTCCCAGGAGACTCTGTGCAGGGGGATGGACTTCTAAGTCAGCTGGACAACTGACCCAAGGCAGCTAGTGGCCTGCATGACCTGGCCCCACCTGTAGTATATTTACCTGATGGATTACTACATAGACATAAAAGAAGGATGAACTACAGACACACAACCACATGGAGGAATCTCAAAACATTATGTTGAGCAAAAGACACCAGACACAAGAAAGTAAATACTGTGAAATTCCATTTATGTGAAGTCCAGCAACAGGCAAAATCAATCTAGAGTAATAGAAATTGGAAAACGGTTGTCCCTGGAGGTAGACGACTGAAAAGGGGCACAGGAGGGAACTTTCTGGGGTGATGAAAATGTTTCATATCTTGATTGGGGTGCTGGTAGTGTGGGTGTATACATTTATCAAAATGGGTTGAACTGTATACTTAAGATCTGTGGATTTTTGGTATTTTGATTATATCTCAACAAAAAACAATTTTGGAAAAATATGAATGAGATACTATTTTTTACCAAACAACAACTTAAACTAATTTTAAACAGGGGAAATTCTCTTTCCCTCACCAATGCCTCTTCCAGAAAATTATGCAACAGAAATAAAAGCATCAGGAAATAATAATTTATGCACAAAGATATTTACTGTAACATTATGCATAAAAACAAACATTGAAAACAACAATAACTATAGTGTTTATCATTAAGGGAGTAGTTGGATGAATTATGATGTATCCTTAGTTTGGTATAACATGGGACCAAAAAAATCAATGAGGTGTATGAGTCTATATGCCTTGCCCTAGAGGGGTTTCTCATATCCTGGTAAGTAAAGGTATAAAATATGACCCCATTCTGCATTTTAGGGAGCAAGCTTTCATTATGGTTACATATCTTTGTGTCTCTATGAGTCTGAAGAAGGAGGGTGTATAGAAAGATGGTTATGTATGAGCCTGAAGAAGGGCACCTTGACAAATCATTACCACTGGTTATCCAAAGAGAAAAGGGGTAGAATTCTCTTGGTTTGTTTCGTTGGTATGGAATACTGTTGTAGATTGGAAAATGCAACAACATAAATTCAAGCACATGCAAAACCAAAGAGGAAGAAGAAAAGATGTTTCAAAGCAGTGTGTATACCATGATTTCACTGTTGTGAATAAAAAGTCTGTATGTTATAAATGAGGGAGAAAGGGACTTCCATACTGTTGGTAATTACTTCTTGGGGGTGGAGTTTTGGTGGAGAGACTTCTAAAAAATATAATTTTATATTGATTTTATTTATTTATTTATTGAGACAGCGTCTCGCGCTGTCACTAGGCTGGAGTACAGTGGCATGATCTTGGCTCACTGCAACCTCCGCCTCCTGGGTTCAAGTGATTCTTCTGCCTGAGCCTCCCGAATAGCTGGGACTACAGGTGTGCACCACCACGCCCAGCTAATTTTTGTATTTTTAGTAGAGACAGGGTTTTACCGTGTTGGCCAGGATGGTCTTGATCTCCTGACCTCGTGATCCGCCTGCCTAAGCCTCCCAAAGTGCTGGGATTACAGGCGTGAGCCATCGTGCCCAGCTAATTTAATTTATTTTTTATGAAGAGCTGGTGTCTTCCTCTGTCACCTAGGCTGGAGTACAGTGGCAAGGTCCTAGCTCACTGCATTCTCAAAATCCTGGGCTCAAGTGCTCCTCCCACCTCAGCCTCCTGAGAAGCTGGGAATACAGGGATGCATCACCACACCCAGCTAATTAATTTTTTTTTGTAGAGATGGGGTCTTGATGTGTTGCCCAGGCTACTTTCGAACTCCTGGCCTCAAGCAATCCTCATGCCTCAGCTTTTCAAGATGTGGGGTTATGGGCATGAGCCAATCTGCCCAGCCCAATTTAATGTTTAACAATGACATGTTTTGATTTTTAAATTAGAAAGTGATAAAGTTTTTTCTTAAAAAATATTAGATGGGCCAATTAGAATTCCTCCTTTGGGAATTGGAACCAAGAAATACTGAGGATGACGCAGTTCTCAACAGTAGTTGTAGTTGAAACTCATGAAGTAGAGAAGGTTTGGGCAAGGGTCAAGACCAAGTTACGTGCAGAAACTGAGTCATCAGAAGTTATAAAGTGGGAGAAAGTTGTAACGGGTGCAGAGACAGGAAGCTGGTCAGCAGAGGAAGCCATGCCCAAAAGATATGTGAAAAGCAGCTGAGTCCTGTAAGTGGTAGAGCTTTGCAGCAAAGACACCTCCCTCCTGCTGCTGAGTCCTGGACCCTGAGATCCAGGGGCCCCTGGGAGGTCTGGACCAGTGGTGGCTCCTCTTCCTAGTTTTCTATGTGATTGCATTTCCTTTATTGTCCAGTGTGAATCCTCACAGTAAGCCCCTTTCTTTGGGGCTAGTTTGAGGGACTCTCTGTTCTTGCAACCAAATACTGGAGCAATACCCTAGAAAGCTCTCTTCTATAACAGGATCAAATCCCTGGTTTTATTAGAAACACATATTAGGAATAGTTGAAGTGTATTGTCTTGGAATTAATAAAACTCAATATTGTCTGCTAAGAGGCAGGCAGGATGTTACGAGACAATCTGAATGTATGATAAAGCAGCACCACGCACCTTTTCTCATGAAGGAGGAAATTGACTGGTCCATGATAGATTTGGAAACTGTAGAACGATTTGTCATGGGATTTTCTTTCATTTTCTCAAATGACGTCTCCTGGACAATTTTATCTATCACTGTTTCATCCATGTTCTTTCCCATGAACTGCACCACCTTCCGAATTTCATGCTTTGGGTCCTGCGGCAAGGGTAACATTGGACTGGAATGAATGAGAGTATCATAAAGAAATACTACAATTCTCTGGGATGTCCTTTGAAACAACTTTGGATTTCTCTGCACCTGAAGAACCACTTTAAAATGGTTCTTCTGCAGAGCCTTCACTCACCCTCTTTATGTCCTCATAGAAGAGGAAGAGAATCTGGTATCTGTCTTTCATCTCCCACCATCCTTTCACATGGTCAAACCAGGAACCCCAAACCACTGAAATAGACACAGTAAACAGAATGGTCTACATAGGCATCGTACAAAACCTTCTGAGTATTAGGGATTTTCCTGAAGTGAGTCAGAGAGAGAAAACCCAAATTCTGGATTAGATATGTCCTAAGGGTTCTGATCTGTTAGATTTTGAGGGTGATGTAGATAGGGACAGCCTTGGGGTTACTTGACCCAACATCCTCCCTAAAGTGGCTTCCTGTCTATTATGTGCAATCACATAGGGACAAGGACACCGTTTGGAAGAGGATGGCTCTAATTAAAGGCTTTGAATCAGGTGGAAGATGTTTGCTGAGGGCTGTGGGCATACACTCAGAAAGTGGCCAGCTTGCTCTGCCCAGTCCCAGTCTGTGGTAGGACACACCTGATGAGGTACAGGCATTCTAGGGGATAAAATGCTACCTGTGGTTCCCTAGCCCCAGCCTAGCTGGAGTGAGAATGCAAGCGTGTGAAGGATGTTCCCATACCTTTTCCATTGATGAAGGTTTCAAAATACTCTTCCCAGGTACCAGGGTCAGGAAGCATGTGGTTCATCCTTTGGAAATGGTAGTAGGAAACCATACAGTCTTTGGCATTTCGAGCTACATAAAGGAACTTTGGGGTAAGAAAAGAGGTGGGTAAAAGATGGTATAAAAAGTGGACTTTCACAGAGTTCCCCTAGGCGGAGCCATCCTGAGGGTTGCTGTGCACTCTGGCTGAGTTCTGCAGTGCTGGCCCTGCGACTTGGCCGTGTGACCTCTCTCTTCTTTCTGTCTCTGCTTCATCACCAAGTCTGCTCTCTACTTCAAACTCAGTGCTTTTCATTAGCTAATCAATTAGGGATTGGTGAGGATTAGATTGCCTGATTGCCCCTTTGGTATCAGGAGCAAAATCTTTCTCTATAAACTATGACCTGCCACGTGAATAGGAGACTTCTACAGTATCAGCGTAAACTGATGACCCCTCCCGCACCCTCCCAAAGATGCACAGAAGCTTCATGTTTAAGCGTTTGAGCCACACAGCAAGAAAATAGCTCCTATTTTTCTTCTGGCCTCCTCAGCTTGAATGATTTCCATCTCTAATCATTTCAGCTCTGCCCCTACAGACATCCTTTCAAGTTCGACTTTGCCCACAGCTTCACAACCCTCTACCCTCCCAACCTTTCATTTTACCAAATCTGACCTTTTATCCAGTACTCAGTTCACAGTTTAACGGCATCAATCCCAAATGGACCTCTTGACTACGCATCTCAGATCTATGACCACCTATTTCAATGCTGTGCTTTTTTATTCTTTCACTTTTAAGTTCTCAATTGGGGATGATGGGATGATTGTGTCCACTAGGCGACATTTGGCAATGTCTGGAGACATTTTTGATTGCACAACTTGGAGTGGTGGTGCTACTGGCATCCATGCAGGGGCCAAGGATGCTGTTCAACATTCTACAATACACAGAAGAGTCCCCTGCTCCCACCCACAAGAAAGAAATCTGCCTCAAATGTCAGGAGTGCTGTATTAATTATGTCTTTTGTATTCTGTATCTGATGCTTTGACATCCTGGGGCTTTGCTGACTCTGGAGGAACTGCTGACATCACCCCAGAGCCTATACCCCCAACACTTCCACTGTTGGGCTTTTACACACGGGGCCACTATTCACCTGCCCTGACCACCCCAGGGTCAGATACCAGACCACTAGGCCCAGCCCTTGTGGCTGCAAGCCTGCTGCAGTGGTTCAAACTGGCCAATCCCAAGCCTGCCTACCTTGCCTCATCTATTCCTTCCCAAAGAAACCACATCAAGGCTCTTGCCTGTGTCTCCTACTCACTCTCTCTTCCTCCTGACCTATCCCATTGCTTCCTTGTGAGGCTCTGTGTGCCATGCCTCCTGTTCAAGGGATCTGCGAGGACACACTTTTTCCTTATGACAGTCACCACTGTACCTGCGTGTCTTGCCATGCTTGATTATATCAAGTCCCAGGCCCTTTAGAGCAAGTGCTAAGGTTGAGAAACCCTGCTCCTGAAAGCGTTGACTCTGTTACTGTCTACTAAGTCCTACTGCCCATCTTCTCTTCTCCAACTTACCAAGCTGCTAAGCACCAGTAAAAAAGGTTTTAAGAAATGCTGATTTAAAAAATTCCCCGAGTTTCTAAATTTTTTATCCTCAGTTTTCTTCCTCTTCATTGCTGCTTGATAATCCTTTTATTAATCCCTCCCGTGCTCCATCTCTTGGCTCTTAGCTCCAGACACAGGTCTCTCCTCTCTCCTCAAACCTTTACCCTCAAACCTTCCTGTCTGAGTTCACTAATTCTCTGTGCAGCTGTTCTGCACTTTATCCTATGCTTGAGTTTTTAATTTCCATGATTTTATATTTTTTGTTATAGAAATTCCATTTATTTACTTAATACTTCTTCGTCTAAAAGTAGCATCTTATTTCTTTATTTTATTTTTGATTCACTTTTTCATTTATTCACACAACTTGAACCTTCTTTTATTTCTAAAGCTGATAATTATATTGTCTGAAGTTCTTGAGGTCTGACTCTTCCACGGGTTCTTTCTGAAGACTGTATCTCATGGTGGCTTGTTCTTTTGTGTATTTCGTAATGTGGGATGGTGAGCTCAAGTGGGGATCCTATGGGGGTCTGAGTTGTAGCTGTGTCACTACAGAGAGGACCTGGGAACACTGGCTGTTGGGACCACCTTGTGTAACTTCTGTGCTTGTAGTTTCTTGGACAATGCAAGGAGTGCAATTTTGAATCCCAAACCCTGGGAGAGGAAACTTGTGGCTACACATTCTCAACGGAGCTGAGAGCCTAGGTCAAGGCAGAGCGGTTCCCTAAGGTCTTCCTCTGCCTCCCCCACCCATCCATTGAGGATGTAGCCCTTCAGTGGTCCCAGCTTTGGCTCCTCGTTCTTCTGGTTCCTTGTGCCATGGGCTTTGGCCCTGTCCCTGTGCAGCCATTAAAACTCAAGTTGCTGGATTATCCAGGTCATCAAATTTCCCCAGGAGAGTCCCAGTCTCAATTTGCCTCTCTGAGTTTCAGTTTCCTCTGCAGTTTATAAACTTAGGGACTTTATTTTTATCTCAGTTACGCATTTAAAAGGAAACTTGTGATTTTTTATGCAGTAATCCTGGATGTTTTACATATAAGGGCTTTAGAGGTTCAGAATACCTCATTTGCCGTAATTCTGGAAATGGAAGTTTTTGTCCCTTTATCCAACATTGCTGAAAGGACTGAAGTCATTTATTTGAGTCCTCCAACTTCACTCCAGTCCCCTAGCAACATATCTTTCTTAGCCCTTCTTTCCCCTTCATTCCTGCCTGTAAGGAAACAGTGCCCCACTTTCTCACCAAGGCTGGCAGCTCAGTTTGTACCCTTGACTCCACTTGCTATACAGCCACTTCCGTATTTACTCAGCAAGGACCTGTCTAATGCCCTCTACGTGCCAGGAACTTATTAGGCACCAGGGTGCATACAAATAAAGTCACAGAATAAATAAAACGAAGAACTCAGAGTCTACCAGAGGCTGAGGTGGGGTGTCCTCAAGAGCGTTGCTCTGCTTGTTCATCTGTTTACCCTTTGGGGAGAACTTTTTTTTTTTTTTTGAGACGGAGTCTCGCTCTGTGGCCCAGGCTGGAGTGCAGTGGCATGATCTCGGCTCACTGCAAGCTCCGCCTCCCAGGTTCACGCCATTCTCCTGCCTCAGCCTCCCGAGTAGCTGGGACTACAGGTGCCCACCACCGCACCCAGCTAATTTTTTTTTTATTTTTAGTAGAGACGGGGTTTCACTGTGGTCTGGATCTCCTGACTCCGTGATCCACCCGCCACGGCCTCCCAAAGTGCTGGGATTACAGGCATGAGCCACCGCGCCCGGCCCTCTTTGGGGAGAGCTTTAGCTTTTTTCCTCTCATTCTTCCCTCCCTGGTCTGTTAGAGCACCTCCCCATGGCCTGCAGCCTGGGACCACCACATTCTCCCCTTCATTTCACAGCTATGCTTACTGCACTCACTGCCTCCCCATGTCTCTAGTTCCCTCCAAAAGTTCAGTCTGGATCCTGCCTTCATGTCCTATTTGAAACTGTTCAGGTGAATGTCCTGCTGAGTGTAGAACTTTACGTTTTCTCTTTGCTGGTAAGCATCAGAGACAGTGGAGAGGCAAAGGTGATGATGAATGCTCTGCGTTGGGGTCTGCAGGACTCGCTTTGGTTGGCTTACTCTCCCTTCTGTCACAGGGAGCTGTTGGTATCTTACCTTGCAGTTGTTTTCCCAGAAAGACGGCGGCAGCAGCTGAGTGGAAAGGTGAGTCTTTAGTATCCGTGGAGAGGGCATTGCTTTGGCTTTTTCCACACCTTTAAAATAGTTCAAGAGGAAACATCTACGTAGTACAAGCACTACACGGGGACCTCATGATCCAGGCTCTGTTCAGGATATCCCATCACCCACCTATCTTTCTGCTAGTCTCTTGACGTTCTTTCGGGATTTTACAATGGGATTATTGATATAATTTTCATTTTTGTGGAATCACACAGCTTGAGTCCTGGATGGTGCCTTAGAGTTAATTTACTCTGTCACTTTAAGGATGAGGTGATAGAAGCTGAGAATGGGCAAGTGATGTCTTGCTGAGGCAGAGTCAGCCAGGACCAGAGAGCAGAGGTCTCCCTCATCTTCCTGCCAGCCAGAGATGACCCCCACGTGCCTGCAACAGGCTGTCTCATGTACCTGGCCTGTTTGCAATCACTTGTTTCATTTCTAAAAACGTATGTACTTGCTGGCCTGTGAGTCATGATTTCTACTCTCTCATTTAAAAGCCTTAATGAGCAGCTCGTGCAATCATTGTGTTAAGCTGAGGTTAGGGGAAAAGGCAACAAAGACAAGAAAAACACAGACCTTCTCCCTAAGGAGCTTCCACTCTAGTATGGGAATGAGAGGCTCATGCAAATCATGTCAGAGGAGCTGGGTCAAGTTAGTGCTGGAAATCTCCTTCCTCTTTAAGACTGAATAATGTTCCATTGTATGTATATCCACATCTTGTTTATCAGTTCATCCATTGTTGGACACTTGGGTTGTTTCCACCTTTTGGCTATTGTGAATACTGTTATTTTGAATGTAGATTGTACAGGTATCTGTTTGAGACCCTGTTTTTATTTCTTTGGGATATATACCCAGAAGTGGAATTGCTGGATCATATAGTCATGGTAATTTTTGTTAAATAAAAAAGTGTTTTGGTACTAAAAAGAAAAGTTGGAAAACCACCTTTAACCATTTTTGAAGTCCATATTCCTTAGAAGAACTGCAAAGCTGTCCTGCCTCTAGTCTCTTTCCTCAGCTCCACCTCTATGTCAGCTCATACTCTGTCCTTCCACATGCCCTGGTCCTGCTGTCCCATGCCCCTGTGCCTCCCCCCAGCCCTCATTTCTACACATCTGGACAGTCCCACTCACTCTTCAAGGGTCTCTCCAAGTACTTTCACTGCTGGAGACATGGTGGCCTGAACATTACGAAGATCTTTCCTGTTAATCACACACCTGCAGATTCTGATTAAAACACCAAACATATCATTTAAGTGCATAATCAGGCTCATAAGAAAATAAGGGGAGCCTCCAGGGACCAAAGTGAAGAGGGAGGGAGCTGCAAGATGGAGAAGTGGGCAAAGGCTTTGATGACAGCTGCCCTGAGTGGGTTCACCCCCTGGACACCCAGTGTTCAGTTCAGTGACCTCTGCTCAGGGAAGAGGCTGGTAGGCCTGGACTTTAGTGAGGCACAGATTAGGAACAGAGACCCATGCATTAGCCGGAGAAACTCAAATGTCTGCTACCTCAGTGAAAGGTGAGAGAGAAAAACATCACCTACTGACAAAGAGAGGTAAGGTAATTTCTTTGCCTCGCCTCTGGGTGCAGAAAAAGAGGCTTTCTTGAGAACTCATAACCACAATCCTGTTTTCATACTACATGCATGGATATGAAATCATACTACCAGCTTGGACCAGAAGTTAACTTAAACTATTCTAGATTGGAAATGTTCCAATGTAGGTGTGAGATCAAGACAGGGAGAAAAGAGCTTTTTATACAAAATTACAAAACAGATGAGGGAAAAGCCCTATGAACAAGAGCTAGAAAAAAACAGGTGGAAGAACTAAACACCTAGTGACCTCAGTTATTGGGTACCTAATAGGGAATATAAATAACTATGTTTAAAATATGCAAAGAAGGCCAGGGGCAGTGGCTCATGTCTGTAATCTTGGCACTTTGGGAGGTTGAGGCAGGTGGATTGCTTGAGCTCAGGAGTTTGAGACCAGCCTGGGAAACATGGTGAAATCCTGTCTCTAAAAAAAAAATACCAAAATTAGCTGGGCATGGTGATACGCACCT
Organism: Nomascus leucogenys; assembly: GCF_006542625.1. Classification (NCBI taxonomy): domain Eukaryota; kingdom Metazoa; phylum Chordata; class Mammalia; order Primates; family Hylobatidae; genus Nomascus; species Nomascus leucogenys. Next base: position 76,020,129 of record NC_044394.1, read on the forward strand.
GTAGTCCCAGCTACTTGGGAGGCTGAGATGGGATGATTGCTTGAGCTCGAGAGATTGAGGCTGCAGTGAGCTGTGCTTGCACTACTGCACTCTAGCCTGGGTGACAGAGTGAGACCCTGTCTCAAAAAAAAGTGCAAAGGAATAAAAGAGAAAGTTGAAAACATGAGCAAGGAAACAAGAGACTACTAAAAAGACTGGGAAGATTTATAAAGTGTTTGGACATGAAAACCTACAATGAGTAGGGTTAAATAGCAGAGCTTATATAGCTGAAAAGAAAAATAGTGGCAGAGCTAAAGAAGCACAATGTAGAGAAACACAGAGATGAAAACTATAAGAAACCTTAGCAGACATAGAGGACAGAAGGGAAGGTTATGGGTGGAGTTGGACTGTCAGTCCCAAGCTGGGGAGCAAATTCAGGGAATCTGCCAGAAAGTGAGATCTACAGGCTGGTTGACTTCCTTCCTGGTACTCGCGGCTGTCCTCTTTCCTATTACACCTGATTTAATGCCCTGTGGGCAGTAACCACTTAATGCCTAAAAGAGACCCAGTCTTCTAATTGGGAAATCTGTACTCAGTCACTGTGGTCCTCAGATGGCTCACAGTCATCCTTCCTGCCCATGACAAGTAAGAAGGCCCACTCCTACTCCTGATCCAGCCCTGTTGGTGGGCTCAGTCCAGCTCCAACTCCAAATTTTTCTGCCAAAAATCCCCTACAGGAGAGAGATACTGTGGAGTCGCAGCTTTACATAAAGCAGTTGACCGGTGTTTTCTTTTATGAACATAGGTACATTGTACATTCTGCCCCCCCACACCCTCGCCCCACCTCTGTCTCATCAATGATTCAGAAAAGCCCCATGGGGTTGCCTCACCCGCCAGGAATACCATGATGGTTGCTCAGACTCAGGGTGGAGAAGCACAGCATGGAGAATGTGCATGACAGCCCAGGCTGCAGGGCCCATTCCCAAGCCCACTAGTGGGGAAGAAGGGGGCAAAGAGGTCATTTTTGGCCTTCATCAGCTGCACTAAGATTTTAGCCTTGGGATTTGAGCCAAATTGCATGTGGCTGTGTGGGATAAATCAATTCAGCCAATACTGTAGAAACAGCCCCATGGGAGTACAAAGTTAAAGAGAACTTGTTTCCTGCCATCAAAGAGTTTGCATTCTGGCAGGAGACAAAGGCAGAAAATTAGTAATGACAACAGTTTATCATTTCAGGTGTCACCTCCAGGAACTGTTCTTTGGCCATGTTCCCCTCACCCTGCCAGTAGCACTCCACACTTATTGTTGTATCATCTGCATTGGTTTCTTCTATGGGACTATAACTTATTGAGGGCAAGTAGGTGTGAAGTCTTATGAGCAGTATAGGCCCTTGAGCATAGATGTTGCTGAAACTGAGTGGGTCATTCCTAGATTTCACCTATATACAGTTGACACACACACATGCATGCCAACACATGCACATGCACACACACATGCACACGGGTCTTTTCAAAGTCTTTCCAAACCAATTTTCTGTGGGTCACAGATGTAATCCCTTTTGTCACAGAATGGCTACGAGGCTGGGAGTTGATGGAAGAGCAGAAGGGGGCCTGGAAGGGAGACTGACCATGCAGGGCACAAGCTCGTCCATTGTCCAGTAGTGCCTGACCACTCCAGAATGCTCCAAGGGTGGTTGAGACCTTTGGCCGACAGCCAGGAGTCTATGTCAGCAACTGGTCTCCTCCCAGTGATGCTCCTCACCTCGACTGGCAGGGATTATCTACTCTGAAAGAAAACCACTGGCTGGGCACGGTGGCTTAAGCCTATAATCTCAGCGCTTTGGGAGGCCGAGGCAGGTTTATCATGAGGTCAGGAGTTTGAGACCAGCCTGGCCAACATGGTGAAACCCCGACTCTATTAAAAATACCAAAAATTTGCTGGGCGTGCTGGCAGGTGCCTGTAATTCCAGCTACTTGGGAGGCTGAGGCAGGAGAATTGCTTGAACCCGGGAGGCAGAGGTTGCAGTGAGTCAAGACCACGCCATTGCACTCCCGCCTGGGCAACAGAGCCAGACTTTGTCTCAAAAAAAAAAAAAACAAAAAAACAAAAAAACAAACAACCACTGCACAGCTGAGTCTCCAGCCAGCATTCAGCTGTTTATGACTGGGCAGATCATAAAGCCTGAGACTGTTTGTTATTCTCACACAGGGCACCTTGGTTCCTAAAGAGGCCAGGGTGCCTCTGTATGACATGCGAAGCTGGCCGATTGATTACCATCCTTTCTCTGGATTCTACAGCTCTATCCTGGTTTTTATGCTGATTTAGTGATTGAACACTCTGCTCTCTACTGCTGAGAATACTTCATTAGAAATCTTGCTTAGGCCTCTTCTCTTTCTTTAATCTCTCAAATTGTCAGAGGTAAGACGTTGGGCAGCAGCAGGGGCAGGAGGTAGAACAAAGATCAAAAGCTGTTCTTGGGCTGGGTGTGGTGGCTCATGTTTGTGATCCCAGTGGCTTGGAAGGCCAAGGCAGGAGGATTGCTTGAAGCCAGGTGTTTGAGACCAGTCTGGGAAACATAGTGAAACCCGATCTCTACAAACAAAAAATTTGCCAGGTGTGGCGGTGTTCACCTGTAGTCCCAGCTACTCAAGAGTCTGAGGTGGGAAGATTGCCTAAGCCCAGGAGTTCCAGGTTGCAGTGACCTATGATGGCACCACTGCAGTCCAGCCTGGGTGACAGAGCTAGCCTCCATCTTTAAATAAACAAAAAATGCTGGTCTTAGATAATCAGGGAACACACGGGGTCATGGGGCCTGGAGTAGTGGTTAGTAAAGATAGCTAACACGTAGATAGTATCCTCTGAGTGTCAGGCACTGCTTCAAGCTTTTTACCTATATTGAATTTGTTAATGCTCACAACTCTTTGAGATAGGCCTTGATTCTATCCACACTTTGCAGCTAAGGAAACTGTAACACGGAGAGGTTATGTAAACATTGTGAGGTGAGTGACAGAGTCAGGATTTAAACATCGTGACGTGAGTGATGGAGTCAGGATTTAAACCCTGGTAGTCCTTAACTATTATACCATCCTGCTGCTCAAGGAGCAGAAGACCAGACACACACAAAACAGCAGGTCCTGATGGCACATGGAGTGAGATCGTGGTTAAGCAGGCAGAGGCTGGCCTGTTTATGGGGTCCGAGCCCCACAGGTATATCAGAGAGGGGCGGGAACAGGCACTGGGTTACAAAGCCGGTGGTTACCTACCTAGTGACCATTTTCTCTTCTTCGAGAGCCAGAGGAGCCAGAGGGGCTGGATGGTAGGATTATAGGGGAAAGCAAAATCCTTTAAGGCTATTCTGACTTGGAGACACCTCCTTCCACAGGTTACAAGTGTCTTGTATGCATCAGATCAGGGAATTTCTATCTCAGGACATTTTTGGGGATTTATCAGACCTCTGTCTACAGTTGCTCCAAGTCTAGACTTCATGCTAGAGCTGCATTAATTACATTTTCATAGCTTCAGCTACTGTGCTCCCAGCTTTCTATCACATGGATCTCTGCAATGCTGTAATTTAGGGAAGTAGGCCTTCCTCCTATCCTTGTTTTGCAAAGTAGTTCCAGCAGCTCCAGTTACCTGAAATATAGCATTCTGGTTGTATTTTTTAGCTTCTTTTATTTTTTGATGTGAAGAGAAACACTTCCAGGTTGAGCATTGCCTGAAAAGTCTTCTCTATTGAACAGAAATAATTGGTTCCAAATGCAATGGTGTGTGTGTGTGTGTGTGTGTGTGTGTGTATGTGTGTGTGAATTATCAATTCTTGGATACTCTCCTGGCTGCACTGGGTTTTATCAGGTTGGGGTACAGATAGAAGAAGGAATAAATGGCTTATGGTTTTTCACATCTTCAGTGTGATCTACAGTTGCACATGATCAGAGGGAGGGCTTAAGAAGAAAATAAGGCAGAATCTGACCCTAGCACACATCCTTTTCACTTGGTGATTCACTTTTGGTAAAAAATCTTAAATAATATGTAGACAGAGGATGAGAGGAAGATAAAAGGAAGAAACATATGACAGTGAAAATGAGGGAGAAAGAGAAGAGGAAGGAGAGAGGGAGGGAGAGAGAGAAGAGGAAGGAGAGAGGGGGGAGAGAGAGAGAGAAAGAGGAGAGAAGAGGAGAAAAGTGAGAAAAGACAGGGGAAAACAGAAGAGAGAGAGAAAGAAAGCAGGAAGAAAGAAAGAGGGAGGTGCTCTCACCAGAAGGTTGGGGTGGCCGAGCCCACTCAATGAAAGGATGACGGTGTTGGATGATGGTTCGCTGGCACTTCTCCACGTCCCCATTCTGTTCAATCATATCGACAATTTCCTGAATCCACGTTGTCCCTGAGGCTCAGAAAGGAAGGATAAGAAGCAGAAACCTTTTAGACAATCTTCCCTGAAGAGTCCCGAGTAAACGAAGAGGATGTAGAGCTTGGTGTTTGCATCAACCTCCCCTTGGGTCAGGATCCTGTTTGCCATGAGTGATAGAAGTCCATGAGGGATGGACTTTGGATCTCTGTAGGGAGTGGAGCAGCACAGGCAAGGGTCTCTCCACCCAAGACCAGTGCATGGTAGAGCATGGCAGCTTTCCTGGAAAACTCAGGGATATCAGGCATCCTGCGTGAGCCCTGAGCTCCAAAACCCATTGTGGAACAATAAGAAGGAGCAGGTTTCCTATGAAGGGGAATTCTAACTTAAGTGATGAGCCCATGCTGGCTCAGCAGGTCTTTGCTGTCCCTCCTGCCCTGCAATCACCTGCTTTAGGATAGGTGCAGATGAGGAGATCATCTGGTTTGGCCTCGAAGCTCTGGATCTCGCTCCAGTTGTCCACAGTTGCAGGCTGCAGGAGGGTCCCCTCCACCTCTTTCAGTTTTATCTGTTTCCCCAGCTCTGAGGTCAGGGCCATAGTGTCTCAGGGTAGGGGGTCCCTATGGGAAAAGAATAGAGGAGATTTTTTAAGAAGTTGTGGTAAAATACACATAACATAAAATTGATCATTTTAACCATTGTTAGGTGTACAGTTCAGAGGCATTAAGTACATTCACATTGTTATGCAACCATTATAACCATCCTTTTCCGGAATGTTTTTCATCATCCAGACAGAAACTCTGTATCCATTAAACAATAACTTCCCATTCCCCCTCCCTCAGCTCCTGGCAACCACCATATTATTCTCTGTCTCTATGGACTCTATATACCTTATTTAGGTGGAATCATATAATATCTGTCCTTTCGTGAATGTCTTATTAATTAAGCTTAATCTTACGCTTAACTGAAAGCTTGATCCAAAGCTTAATCTCTTCAAGGCTCATCCGTGTTGTAGCATGTGATAAGATTTCCTTCCCTAGTTCACTGTAGATATATACTTTTTTTTTTTTTTTTTTTTTTTTTTTGAGACAGAGTCTCACTCTGTTTACCCAGGCTGGAGTGCAATGGCATGATCTTGGCTCACTGCAACCTCTGCCTCTGCCAGGGTTCAAGTGATTCTCATGCCTCAGCCTCCTGAGTGGCTGGGATTATAGGTGCCCGCCACCATGCCTGACTAATTTTTGTAATTTTAGTAGGGACAGAGTTTCGCCATGTTGGCCAGGCTGGTCTTGAACTCCTGACCTCAGGTGATCCACCCACCTTGGCTTCCCAAAGTGTTGGGATTACAGGTGTGAGCCACCGTGCCCAGCCTATATTTTGTTTACTCATTCATCTGTTGATGGAAACTTTTGGCTGTTGTGAATTAGGTCTCTATGAACATCAATGTACAAATATCTCTTTGAATTATTGCTTTCAATTTTTTTTGGTATATACTCAGAAGTGAAATTGCTAGATCATCTGGTAATTCTATGTTTAATATTTGGAGGAAATGTTACAGCATCTTCCACAGCAGCCGCACCATTTTACATTTTTACAAGCAGTGCACAAGTATTCCAGTTTTTCCAAATTGTCATCAACACTTGTTGTTTCTTGTGTTTTTTGTTTGTTTTTTTGGTTTTGATAATAGCCATCCTAATGGTTGTGGGGTGATAAATAGCTCATTGGGGTTTTGATTTGCATTTCCCCAATGACTAATGATGTTGAGCATCTTCGCATGTGCTTATTGGCCATTTGTAGGAGAAATATCTGCTTTGCCCAGTTTTGCGTTGTGTGTGTGTGTTTGTGTGTGTGTGTGTGTGTGTGTGTCATTGTTGTATTGAGGGAACACTTTTAAATGCACCAAAAGGAGAAAGCAGAAGATGTAAATCACTGTTACTCAAGGATAACTGGCTACTGGGGTTCCAGAAGACATTTCTTACTACTACTACTAATGAAATAGTAGTTAAAAGCTAACATTTATCAAACACGTCAATTTGCCAATGCTGGGCTGAGTGTCTTGTATACATTAATTTATTTTAACTTTTGCTGAATATCAGTGATAGAACTTCAGAGCTGAAAGGGTCCTTACAGAAAATGTAACAGTACCTGCTTGCTAGAGGTTGAATAAAATAATCTGGCCCAGCTGCTTCATGGAATGGATGAGAAAACTAGCGAGGCCAGTTTTCACAGTGGCTTCTGCTTCCAGATTGAGCTGAGCCCTTTAAGATGAAGACAATTTTTGGAAAATGAAAGACAAATTATTTCTGAAAATTTTCAAATATGAGAAGCAGCTGTATTTATAATATATCAAAGAAGGTGGAGTTTGGACAGTACTCCTGAGATTATGGTATGATCAAATTCAGGAGAGGAGGGATAAGAACAAACATTTCTTGCAGGCCTTCTATGTTAGGTCCTTCATGGACTTTTCTTCTTCTCTCTTAATTCATATGACAATTTTATTAGGAAGGAATAATTATCAGCCTCATAAATGTGAGGAAGCTGACAGTCACATGATCAATAACTTGCCCAGGATCACAGCCAACACCTGTATACAAATCCTATGTTCCTTCTTTAAAAATTGCCTCTTGTTTTTTTTATTGTGAATTTAAAGTTATACATTGCAGAAACTTCAGAAACAGTCCAAATGTACAAGGAAAACATCTATCACACAAGAGTTGTTATTATTTTGATGTATTTCTATCTGTCTTTTTCAAATGTATATTGTTGTAGGCAAAATAATGGCCCTAAAGATGTCCACGTCCTAATTCCTAATACATTACATTGTGTGGCAAAGGGCTTTGAAGATGGAATTTAGGTTAAGAACCTTAAGGCAATGAGCATGTCCTGTATTATCCAGGTGGGTCTAATGTGACCACAAGGGCACTTAAAAGTGGACAAGGGTGTAGAAGGGTCAGTCAGAGAGTCATGTGGCAGAAGAAGTGGCTGGAGAGTTTGGAAGCATGAGAATGACTCAACTTGCCATTGATGGCTTAGAGACAAAGGGGAACACAAGACAAGGCATGGCCTCCAGAAGCTGAGAATGAACCTCAGCCAACAAGCAAATGGGACCTCCGTCCTACAGCCACATGAATCTGAATTCTGCCAACAACCAGAATGAGCTTGGAAGGGATTATTCTTCAGAGCCTCCAGAAGGGAACACAGCCCTACCAACACCTTGATTTTACCCAGAGACACCTGTTTGGGCTTCTGACTTACAGAGGTGTGAGATAATAAACTTGTATTGTTTTAAGCTGCTAAATTTTTGATAATTTGTTATGGCAGTGATAGTGATAGAAAACTATTTATACATAGTTATGAACAAAAAGTATACATATATATAAGCATAAAACTACAAAACACTTTTTGGATACTGCTGTGGTTTGGATATGGTTAGTCCCCACCAAAACTCTCTGTTGAAGTTGAACTGCCAGTGTGGCAGTGCTAGGACACGGGGTCTCGTGAGAGGTGTTTGGGCCATAAGGGTGGATTCCACATGAGTAGAGTAATGCCATCTCCCAGAAGTGGGTGAGTTTGGTCCCTTTACAGATGCCTGCTTGCCTTTCTATTTCTTCACCATGTCTTGATGCAGCATGGCCCTCACCAGAAGCTGAGCAGATGCCAGCACCATGCTCTTGGACTTTTCAGCCACCAGAATCATGATTCAAAATAAACCTCTTATATTTATAAATTACCCAGCTTCAGGTATTTTGTTTAGCAACACAAAATGGACTAAGACGGACATAATCATGGTTTGAATTGTGTCTCTCTAAGTTCGTATATTGAAGTCCTAATCCATAGTATGTTAGCATAGAGAGGAGATAATGTCTTTAAAGAGGTGAATAAGTTAAAATGAGGCCACTAGGATGAGACCTATTCCAATCTGGTATCCTTGTAATGAGAGGAGATTAGGACACACAAGGCAACACCAAGGATGTGTGCACATGGAGGAAAGACCATGTAAGGACACAGTGAGAAGGTCCTCCATAGGGTGGGGGTGAGGGGATGGTGAGTCCAATTCTGGGGTTGAGTCTGATGTATTTATGGGACTTCCCAATGTACACCTGTAGGCAGGTGTACATGTGAGGTTAGGGCTCTGGCCTCGAAATAATGTCCTGAGAATCATTCATGCAACACATTGACCAACTCTGTGGTAGGTGTTGTGCTCCGGGCAGGTAGCTGACGATCGAGGGCCTGGGCATGGCTATGAGCATGTGTGTAAGGGCACCTGCTGCTGCTGAGGTCCAGGGCGGTTAAGGGCTTGGCTGTCCAGTGAACTGTGGATCCCACTGTATTGCTCTTGTTGGAGGCTTGCACGGGAAGTGACAGAACCTGGCTAAAGCTGGGAGAAGGAGATGCAGCAAGAGATTGAGGCAGCTGGGTAGCGCAGTGGGAGCAGAGGGATCTGCCAGTTCCCACAGGAGAAGTCCCAAGTCCTTCTCACCCTCCCGAGGCCCCTCATTGCTGGGCCACATCAGCACCTGGTTCGGGCCCTTGGAGAGTCAGGCATGTAGACACACACATTTCCCCTTGAGCAGCCAGCAGGAACCTTTTCATCTTATCAGGACAGATCACTATGGCCTCCTTTGTGGAGGCATCCCTGACTCTGTAAACAGAAGTAATCACTCCTTTCCATGGGATCCTATAGTATTTTGTGTGCAAATTTTATAGTTCTTACTCCATGTCCTACAATTACTTGCTTATAAGTCTGGACCCTTGGAGCACAGGATCTAGTTCAGTCCCCTTGCAGGCCCAGCATGTGTCTTAGTCAATGGCTGGCATAAGAGGAGGGCTCTCGTGGAAGAAGCAATTTTACACTGTTGGTGGGACTATAAACTAGTTCAACCATTGTGGAAGTCAGTGTGGTGATTCTTCAGGGATCTAGAACTAGAAATACCATTTGACCCAGCCATCGCATTACTGGGTATATACCCAAAGGATTGTAAATCATGCTGCTATAAAGACACATGCACACGTATGTTTATTGCGGCACTATTCACAATAGCAAAGACTTGGAACCAACCCAAATGTCCAACAACGATAGACTGGATTAAGAAAATGTGGCACATATACACCATGGAATACTATGCAGCCATAAAAAATGATGAGTTCATGTCCTTTGTAAGGGACATGGATGAAACTGGAAATCATCATCCTCAGTAAACTATCGCAAGGACAAAAAACCAAACACCACATGTTCTCACTCATAGGTGGGAATTGAACAATGAGAACACATGGACACAGGAAGGGGAACATCACACTCCGGGACTGTTGTGGGGTGGGGGGAGGGGGGAGGGATAGCATTAGGAGATACACCTAATGCTAAATGACGAGTTAATGGGTGCAGCAAAACAACATGGCACATGGATACATATGTAACAAACCTGCACATTGTGCACATGTACCCTAAAACTTAAAGTACAATAAAAAAAAAAAAAAGAAATAGTCTTGGCCAGATAAGTTGAGCTGGCCCTGGAGGAGGATGGGACAGGGAGGGTATTTGGGAAAAGATCAGGGTGGAAGACAGAGATAGTATTACAGGGGAGAGAGCTTTTGGAGGTGATTGAGGGGGGTCCTGAATTTCTAGGTCTGAATTTTTGGCTGGAGGCTGTTACAAAGCTCTTTTATATTATTTTATCAGATACTTAGGATCTTTTCTGGTTTGAGTAAATGCATCTATAAAGTCGCACCTATGTGGCTAAAGGTTAAAAAATCAATTAACGAGTTAGGTACAGAATTTGTTTTAAGCCGTATTCCTACCTTCAAGTTCCAGCTGAAAGTCAGCAGCTGAAAGGCCCACTCAAGGGTCTGGGGCACGGAAAGGACTTTCACAGGAAGCAGACGGCAATCGCAGAGGCTCAAATTACGACTGTGTCAGAGTTACAGGGGCGCTCAGCAGGTAGCCAGCAGTTTGGGAGGCTCTCAGCTTCAGTGTGGGAAGTTGAAGCTCTTACTGGAAAAATCCGGATTGAACAGAAACAAACCCTGTGACCTCGCCTTGGGAGGGAGAACTTCTCACTGTACCATGATCACTCATGTGACCCTGACTGCTGTGCAAATACCAGCTCCCTCTAGTTCATATGAACTAAGGGCACACTCTACTCCTCTTGGTCACCAGCTAGAGTTTCTCACATCTTTCCTGGCCCTCAGCTGCCTGGCACCTCCCTCCTCTCACTGGCCTAGAAGCTTAAAACAGGTGGGGGCTGGGGGGAAATGGAAGGTTGGCTCTAGGCCCCGATGCATCAGGCTTCAGATAGGCTCCTGCTTATTTGGTGAACTCCCTTTTCCTTCCTCCTTAGCCTGAGATTTAATTTCTGCATCTATGAAGTGTGGGTAATACTGCCTGTCTCCAATCCATGCTTTAAGATTGAAAGCAATAATGGTAATGAATACATTTTGCATAGCAAATAGTAAGTGCTTAAAACTGCTGGTTCTTCTTTCCTTTCTTCCCAAGCTGTATTCATCCACACCGAAATGCAGAGAGGATAGAACAAAAGTCTAGAGCTTAGGTGTGTACTTATTTATACCTTGCCTTATTGTACAAAAGGTACACTTTAGTAGAGGCGGATTATATTTCATGGTGTCTTTGGTTACCTGGGAAATTAAATGGATCAAGTGTTAATGATCTCTGAACTGCTACTCTTCTGCCAGCCCCAACCTTGTATCTACCCCAGTGCTTTTCTTTCTGGAATTGAAGCATAATTCTGCACCCCATCTGCCTTTCTTGCCAAAGCTTTCCTTGTCTTCTTTGATCCTGTACCTCCTAATGCTTCTTTGTCGACACTTCTTCCTCCTTGTTTCCAAAGGGCTCTTTTTTTTTTTTCTCAAATAAATTGAACTTTCTTTTTCTTTCTTTTTTTTTTGAGATGGAGTTTCACTCCTGTTGCCCAGGCTGGAGTGCAATGGCGCAATCTCGGCTCACTGCAGCCTCTGCCTCCTGGGTTCAAGCGATTCTCCTGTCTTAGCCTCCTGAGTAGCTGGGATTACAGGCATGTGCCACCATGCCCAGCTAATTTTTTTTTTGATATTTTTAGTAGAGATGGGGTTTCACCATGTTGGCCAGGCTAGTCACGAACTCCTGACCCCAGGTGATCTGCCCGCCTTGGCCTCCCAAAGTGCTGGGATTACAGGCATAAGCCACCGCACCCGGCTGAACTTTATTTTTCTACTTCTGCTCTCTTCCCAGTTCCACTTCTCCCAATGCTGTCAATTTTCAGCCCCATAGGGCTGATTCACAGTTCTTAGTGCAACCTCACATTTTCTCTGCAGTTAAATTCCCTAAGTCTACTAAAGTGTCTGCCAGTATTGGTGCCATGCTGCACTGCATGCTGCATCTCCCTGCCTTTGCTGTCTGCATGGGTCACAGTTTCTACAATCCCAGAATTTGCAGTTAGTAACCACTGCTAGTATCTGCTTCCTCCACATTTGTGGCAGATGAACTGGGATGCTGCACAATCTTCTAGCAGTCTCCTTATTTCTGGTCTCTTCGCTACTAGTCTGTCATACTTTCAAAATATAAATTAAGCTCAGCTCAGATCAGGCTATCTTTTGGTTGTTTATGCCTCAAATTCTGGGTACTTCCACTTGGAATTCAAGACCTTCTAAATTCATTAATTATTATTTTTTATAAGACAGGGTCTCACTCTTTTGCCCAGGCTGGAGTGAAGAGGCATGATGATAGCTCACTGCAGCCTTGACCTCCTGAGCTCAAGTGATCCTCCCACTTCAAGCCTCCTGAATGCCTGGCTCAAGGCCTTCTTTAATATAACACCATCCCCACCATGGGCCCCACACAACAGGTGAACTGAATGACTTACTGTCCCCTGTATGCATCCTATAATTTCCTGCCTCCCTGCTTCCCTCTTGTTTCTCTCTGCCAAAAATGCTCTTACTCTTAGCCTGGCACACTGCTGTGCAACTGTAATCCCAGTTACTTGAGTCCAGCCTGGGCAACATGGTGAGATCCCATCTCTAAAAAAATGTTCTTACTCTGTTTCCATAGAGTCAAATTCTTCAGCTTCAAACCCATCTTTTCCCTGAAGCCTTTCCTTAGGTTATAGCTGGAAGCAATCTCTACCGTGAACTACCATATGCTTTTTTAAAAATAAGTTTTATTGAGATCAAATTCACATACTATGCACTTCACCCAAGTGTACAGTTCAATGTTTTTAGTTGTGCAACCCTCATCACACTCAATTCTGGAATATTTTCATCACCCCAAAATGAAACCCCATTTTATTAATAGTCATGCCTAATTCCTCCTACCCCCATCTCCAGCTTTAAGAAACCAAAATCTACTTTGTGTCTCTATAGACTTGTCTATTGTGGACATTTTATGTCAATTGAATCATACAGTGTGTGGTCCATAGGATTAATTTGGCTTTCTCTTACAGCAATTTTCTCTTTTTACTTTAATGAGGAAATTAACTACTCTCCCAGTGTGTCGACTGGGGCCTATCTCTAAGACCACCTGTACCATGTACCCATTCAAATGGATTAATATACTTACTGAATGAATAAACGAATGAAACAAAAACTTTAGTTTTCATCAGGACTGGGACTTGAATGAGGGAACTAAGGTGCAAAATGTTAAGGAGACACTCGCTCCAGGGCTGTGCAAGAGAATGAATGCCTCCTTCAATGCTATTCCTTTACCTCACCCTAGTCCCTGCCCTGGTTTATACATAATCCATCCACATGGATTTTTCCCTGATTTGTGATTCATGCACCTCAGGAACTTTCTGAGCTGTTTCTGAGAACCAGGTAAAGTGTGCCCTCTTTGGAGTTAGGGGAGTGTCCACACGGCAGCCTCTGTCCCACTAGAAAGACCAAAGTCACCATTGTCTCCTGGAAGAGTTTTGTGAGGGATCTGATCATGGTTTTAAATTGGGAAAAGTACCCAAGCTGCTTTGTGCCACTGGCACAAAGTGGAAGGTGCCTGTGTTCCAGCAGGCTGGCTTTGAGGAGCAGCGGGAGCAAAGGTCTCCCCCCTGGACATAGCCATTCCTTCTGGGTGCACTACCTCCTACAGCTGCAACTGCTTCGGGCAAGCTTTGTAACACTTGCCTCAGTCACACAGATCCTTTGACCAAGTCCACAAGTGAGCAGACAAGCTGTTTCCTGCAGGTCGTGTGGTACTAGGTGGGCAAACTCTGACTCCTTTGTAACTTCATGGATCTCGCTTATTGTCCAGGAAACTGGCTAAGCATTCTCCTGGCTTGTGCTCCCTTGTCGTTTAAATTTTTTTCCTTCTGTTTTTGACCATCCGCAATTCACTTAATTACGTGTTTCTCAAGCCATTTTTCTTACTTTGCAATGCTCATTGGCTTTAATTCTCCCTTTCTCTTTTCTTGTCTAATTCTTGTCCAGTCACCCAGGGAAAGACAGAACAAGTCTCTTTCTCCCTCACTTTCTACTGTCTCCTTTCTTTCATATTCTCCTACTCATCCTTCCATTTGCTGACCCTGGCCCCACTCCAGCCATGGCTGATGGCTGTTGGCATGGGGATGTGGCACATTTGTATTAAGGAAGAGAGGAATCCTGAGATGTGATTGACACAAAGTTAGAAATAATGAAGAATCACATTGCATTAATTTCCCAGGGTTTCTGTACAAATTGGGTGGCTTAAGCTACAGAAACTTCTTGTTTCACAGCTCTGATAAGTAAAAGTCCAAGATCAAGGTGCAGTATGGGCTCCTTCTCGAGCTGTGAGGGACAATCTGTTTCATGCCTCTTTCCCAGCTTCTGGTGGTTTGCAGGCACCACCCCAGTCTCTGTCTTGACTGTGTGTGCCTGTGTCCAAATTTCCCCCCTTTATAAGGATATCAGTCATATTGGATTAAGGCTCACCCTAATGATCTCCTCTGCAAATACCATATTTCCAAATAAAGTCACATTCACGAGCACTAGGAGTTAAGACTTAAACATTTTTGAGGGGGACTCAATTCAACCCATAACACACTATCAGTTTTTGGAGCTTTGAAAAAGTAGAAGTTTCTTTCAAAATTCCATGGTAGTTTTCAACTTCATTTACCATTTTCTCCAGCTAAATTGGCAGTTTGTTTTAAGGCACAGACATTCAAGTAAATACAATAATCTGTTTCATTTAATAGCTAGTTTTGCAGTAGTGTTATCTTTTTACTTATGATTCATTTGGAGTGCCTGGTGTTTCAGCTACCTTGTGAGTTCATTGTAGATATTACTCTAATCTTGAGAACCTAGTACTCATTTCAGCATTGTTTCTTGGGAAAATATCTTTCAAGTTTCAAAAGACTGAAAGTATACTTTGAGCACAGTCAATTTTTAACTGGGGGCTTCCTGTGCAAGTTTCTGGGTCTATCATATGTGATCATTGAACCTTTAAAAAACACAGGAAAGTAGACCCATGATAGTCCCAACACACTTTTAGGATTTCTCAAATTAATAAATAATGTTTTATACATATGTTAGGACACTGAATAACTGATCATATAGTGAGTGAAACAGCATATTACAGAATGATATGTTTGGTGTGATCCTGTCTTTGTAAAAAATGTTTTGTCCATCAACAACTGTATGGAAAAAGATACACCAAAGCCTCTACCCCTGCATTAGCCATGCTGATCTCTTGGGATGAGATGTGTCACTGGGGATGGGAATGGGGGAAGGATGTGGGAACCACTTGTCAAATGTGACTGCATTCATCAATTTTCATACTGCTAAGAAGAAATAACTGAGACTGGGAAATTTATAAAGAAAAAGAGATTTAATGGACTCACAGTTCCACATTGCTGGGGAGGCCTCACAATCATGGCAGAAGGTAAAGGAGGGGCAAAGGCACATCTTACATGGCAGCAGGCAAGAGAACATGTGCAGGGGAACTGCCCTTTATAAAATCACCAGATCGCATGAGACTTATTCACTATCACAAGAACAGCATGGGGAAAACCCGCCCCCATGATTCAACTACCTCTCACCAGGCAAGCCACAGGGTGGAAGAAGATTCTTCTGTTGTAACATAGAAGTTGTTAAAAAAAATTTATATCCAGATTATATAAAGAACTCCTACAAATCGATGAGAAAAAGACTGACAGCCAAATAGAAAAGTGGGCAAGAGACCTGAACAGGTACTTCACAAATGATGATCTAACCAATAAATACATGAAGATGCTAACATCAGTAATTACCAGAGAAATAAATCAAATCAAGTAATTAAATAAGCTATTTTATTTATGTATTTATTTATTTTTTACACACAGTTTCACTCTGTTGCCCAGGCTGGAGTGCAGTGGTGCAATCTTGGCTCAGTGCAACCTCCACCTTCTGGGTTCAAGTGATTCTCCTTCCTCAGCCTCCCGAGTAGCTGGGATTACAGGTGTGCACCACCACACCTGGCTAATTTTTTTGTATTAGAGGTAGAGACGGGATTTCATCATATTGGCCAGGCTGGTCTTGAACCCTTGGCCTCAAGTGATCCGCTTGTCTCAGCCTCCCAAAGTGCTGGAATTACAGGCATGAGCCACTGTGCCCAACTCATGCTATTTTAAATAAATTCAATTGAAAATTATATCACAATTCAATAGTACTACCCAACCACCAGAATGTCTAAAATCACAAGGTCAGGATATGTAAAATTTTAGTGATGATGAGAAACTAGGATCCAATTACAGTTGCTTTTTCCTTCTGTCTTTCTATGTTTTCCACATTTTCTACTCAATTTATGTTCTTCTCCAATCAGATTATAATGATATTTTTCTACAGAGCAGATTCTTGTTTTCTTAATGTTTTCCAGCTCAGCAACTAAAACTAAAAGATGGGCAGAACTGAAGGATCTATCCAAATAAATATGGCAGGTTTTAGACTGGTTCTTTAGAGGGCATGGGGCAATTAACAGAACCAGGTTATAGAGGGTAATTTAAGGGGCAGAATTTTTGACGTCTGAAAAGAACTTCAGCAGGAACAGACTCTGGGTTGCAGCATCTCAGCAGGTAGAGTGTAGATGACTGTGACATTGGGTATCTCACCGTCCCACTGAACTGTAATAGTCTTAAGGGGCCAATGACAGGGTCTTGGTGGCTAAGCCTATTTCTTCTGCATCAGTTCTTCCAAGACTTCCTACTCTAATATAATTCTCTCCAGAAATTGTTATAGTTCTTGGCCATCCAAGTACACAGCAGGCTCATACAGTCCAATATTTTATCTGTAGGTCTATGTACCAGATATAGATGTCAGGCAATCCAAGTGGGCTATTTTGACACTATAGTTATTGTTCTTCAAGGTATCCATGTTTCAGTAAACACACTTCTGCATTTTATTGTTTAGTACCTTTTCTTTAAGTCAAAATATCTATGTATGATATTAATGATGATATAATATGTCTTACTCTATAACTGGCACAATTCTAGGAATTTCACATTTTTATTACTTCATGTAGACCTCTAGTAACCCTGTGGGGTAGCTGCTATTATTATTCCTCTGTCATGATGACAATGAGGGGTAAATACCTTGCTCCACATCACAGCTGCAAAGCATGGATTTGAACCCCAGCAGGCTGCTTCTCTAATTGAGGCTTTTGAATACCACATCACTCTCCATTTTAAGGCCACCTGCTATAGCTTTGTTTCCTGGTGAATGTAGAGTAGTGGGATTGGCACCAACATGAGATGTATTCCTTGCTGAGTCATTTCCCTCAAGACCAGGCCTCCAGGCTGGATTTCTGGAGGCAAAGGGCCTCAGCTACTTTCTTACGGCAGAGCTTACCCCTTGAATCCCCTCCCCAAATACCTGAGGGTTCTCTGGCCACATGTTTAAAACAGTTGTAACTCACTCTCTATGGAAGTTCGCTCATCCTTGGGGTCTCACATGTTAACTGCAAAGGGTAATTTGATGGTTGAAGGTGTGGAGCAGTATCACTTTTTGGAGACATTTTTCTTACTAGCCAAGGTCATCTGAAATTTATTCTTGTCTTTCAAAGGGCTAAGAATCCCATACGCTTGCCAAATTAATAGCATATTTTATATTTAATGTTTTAATCCATTTCATTTAAAGGACTAAAAGAAAAGCTCATAAGTGGGAGTTGAACAATGAGAACACATGGACACAGGGAGGGGAACATCACACACCAGGGCCTGTTGCTGGGTGAGCAGCTGGGGGAGAGATAACATTAGGAGAAATACCTAATGTAGATGACTGGTTGATGATGGGTGCAGCAAACCACTATGGCATGTGTATACCTACGTAACAAACCTGCATGTACTGCACATGTATTCCAGAACTTAAAGTATTAAAAAAATACTGTTAGTAAGAGATAAAATGGTACAGTTTGAAGGGCCTTTGGTAATCTGATTGAAAACATTAAAATGCATATGTATTTTTTTCCAACAAAACAAAAAATAAAGAAAAGTTACAAATACATTCTCTGTCTGTCTCTCTGTCTCTCTGATTACTGACACTCGGCATTTAAGGACAAGTGGTGTATCATCGGGTGAGGAAGTTAGGGTCCAGGTCCTGGTTTTGCTGAAAGGGCCATTAGTCAGGTCTTGCTTTTGGGCTATCTGAGTACTCTGACTCAGGGTTAACTGGCATCAGGAAGGCACGATTGCCATTGGCCCCACCATCAAGGTGTGTGGCCACATCCTGGCAGAGTTGCAGCTCCTATGTTGGTACAGCTTTCTTCTCCAATAACTCATTTTCTGGGATCATCTTATCAGGATGCTGATTAATGAGTTTACCTTTGATAGCATTGGCCACACCTAGGTACAAAATCAGGGTTGGACTTTTGTCCTCTGGAGATAAGCACACCCAGGGTGAATTCATTCTCCACAGTGGGAAGAAATCACTGAGTGAGCAGCTTCTGTGAAAATCATGCCACAGAGAAAAGGCCATATGCTCTCCTCAGTTCCTGTGAGATTTAAGTGGTCTGCCCTTAAATATCCTTCTCATGGGGATGGCTACTAGTTTAAATGTTGATGCTGGCATCACGATACTGTTACAGAAAGCCAGAAACTTGGAGGGAGCCTAGGAATTCTATAAAAACATGCAGAAGGGCACAAAGGACTCTTCCCTCAGAAATAAAAGAGAAGGCATACAGAGATACTGAGATTTCTATAGTAGACTAGCAAGGATCACCATTCATTCATTCACTCATTCATTCATTCACCATTCATTGATCACCAGGCACTGCATTAGGAACTGAGAAAACAAATAAGAGCTTTATAAGAGCTTTATATGATTTATGGAATTTAGCACTTGTGGATTTTGCTTCTTCCCTCTTTATTATAGTGATGAGATACAAAAATCTCAAAAGGAAAGGGTCTGCAACCCCAGTCTTAGGGGCCGGGGGAAGTGGAATGCTGGGCCATGTTTCCCTTTGTGGAGTCCCCAGCAGAGAGAGAGACAGGAGGTTCCAGCAGGAGCTGACAGCTCTGGGGAAGAGAAAGAGACTGATGGAGTTTTGGGGGCCTGTGAGAAGAAAGAATATGGTACTAGAGCAAGTGGGCTCTCCTTGTTCTCCATCAAACCACCCTCCAAGTAGCCAGCAGAGATACCTTCCTAAACATCCCGGGGCTTCACCCTGTGCATAGCAGGGGTCAGCAAGCTTTCTTTGTAAGAGGCCAAGTGGTGACTGCTTCAAGCTTTGTCAATCACATGGTGTCAGTTGCAGCTACTCAAGTCGGCCGCTGATTTGTGAAAGCAGCCACAGACAACATTACACAGATCATTGGGACTGTGTTCCAATAAAACTTTATTTACAAAAACAGGCAGTGAGCTTTGGCTTGCCCACTCTGCTGTATAGAATAAAGAGGAAACTCTTGAACTTGACATAAAAGTCACTTTCAGTAAACTTTTTCCTCCCTGCACCTCTGGCTTCTTTGTGATCATTCTCCTCATGTGAGTTGCCAATGTCATCTTGAAGTCTCCATATTGCTGATCTTTTTTTCTTTTTGTAACAACTTTATTTAGATATAGTTCACACACCATACAATTCACTCACTCATTTAAAATGTACAATTCAGTGTTTCTTTTGGCATATTCACAGAGTTGTGCCACAATTAATTTTAGAACATTTTCATCACCCTCCCAAAATGCGGTGCCCTTTAGATGCCATCCTCCAGCCTCCTGCTCCCAGCCCTCAGCAATCTCAATTCTACTTTATATCCCTGTAGATTTCCCTAGCCTGGAGATCTCATATAAATGCAATCACACAGTATGTGGCCTTTTGTGACAGGCTTCTTTCATAATATTCTCAATCTTACATTTTAATTTCGTTATCTTTTCAAGGTTCATCCATGTTGTAGCCTGTCTCGCACTTCATTCCTTTTTATGGCTAAATAGTATTCTGTTCCAGGAATATACTACATTTTGTGTATCCTTCAGTTGATGGACATTTGGGTTGTTTCCTTCTTTTAGCTTTGGGAGTAATGCCACTATAGACATTCATGTATAAGCTTTTGTGTGGACAGATCTTTTCATTTCTTTTGAGTATATACCTAGAAGTGGAATTACTGGGTCAAATGTGACGCTATTGAACTTTTTGGGGAACTGCCAGACTATTTTCCCAAGTAGTTGCATACATCCCCAGTGTATGAGGGATAAAATTTCTCTACACCTCCACCAATGATTGTTATCATCTTCCTTTTTTATCATAGCCATCCCAGTGAGTAGGAGGTGGCGTCTCATGGTGGTTTTAATTTGCCTTCCTTAACGACTCATTAAGCTGAGTATCTTTTGGCCATTTTTATATCTTCTTTGGAAAAAATGTCTATTCAAGTTCTTTGCCCATTACAAAAATCATTTTTAACAGTTATATAATTATATGTATGTTTAAGCCAGAGCATTTAATGTGGAAAATTTTTAACTGTTATGGGCTAGCAACATCATACTACACAGTATATAAGGAGGAAGGGGGTACTACAAAACATTCAACTAAGAGCTAAGTATTTAAAAACAAAATAATATTTAAAAAATTCAAGATTCCTATATGAGAGTTCAACACTACAAGCTAAATGTACTTTTTCAATGATTCTGTAATCAAGGCAGTTTATTCTTTTATAGTATCATGAAATGGACAAATGCTCATTAACAGATATAGCCGCCCTCAAGATTTCAATCTTTTCAATCTCGGTGGCTTTCTTTAAATTAAAATTCATGAAGTGTACAATTAAAATGTGTCCAAAAACTGAATCTGCTACTCTAACAGATGTCCACGCTCAACGTTTAGTAGTTTATCTGACCAAATTGGATTTTGTTAGGGGAAGAAAATGTACCACTGTAAAGCATTTAGTTTGAAATATTTTTCTTAGAAATGAAAATTTATGGAGGAAAAGTTATTTATCATAAGGGAAATAAAGTAAAACACTAGAATGAGCAAACATTTTCAAAGAACAAGCACCACAAAGGTCACTTACCTTGAATTTTAAATATTTATCAATGCATATTTCTCCAACCAGTCTACCTCATCAAATTTGGAAATATTTTCTGAATCACTAGATTCCACAGCAGTATGGCAGGACAGGACGGTGGCAACATCATTTTCAGTGTCTTCATGGTGAACTCTCTTTTCACCCTGCTCTTCTACTTTGTGTAAGTGAACACCTTTCCTTACTGCTTCCAGAAGTACACTCTTGGCAACCCAGACTATGGGTACGGCCGGGAGATGACACTTTGGCTCATAAGCAGACGGAACTTGTGTTGGAGGAGATGGGGTCATTCATGGAGCTTGGGGACTTGGGACAGCAGTAGGTGAAGTTGGATATAGCCAGAGGGAGGATGAGCAGGACTGCAACTGTGACAGATGATGATGGTTGAATACCAAGTGGAGCCAGAGAAGGTAGTGTGGGGCTGGAGGTAGCCTTGATGTCTTGTGGGATGGATGAACTGGGACAGCACTAGTTCCTGGCAGAGAGGGATGTGTAGAGGAGCAGCTGGAGGAGGAGCTGGGTGAAGACAGCTGGGGAAAATGTGGAAAGGAGCTGGAGGAGGTGGTACTGCTGGAGTTCCCAAGGCAGTGTTTGGAGGTGGAGGCAGAGGTAGAGGTCTTGGTGGAGAGCAGTTGAAGTCACTGAAGCTCCTAATGAAGACATTGACAGGGGAGATGGAAGAGGTGGTGGAGGAGGTGTGGGGGTGGAGCTCACAGAGACACATGTATTGCCTATAGCTGGTGACTGAGCATGATTTTCTGTCAAACCTGCAGCAGCACTTACACAGGTGGGCATGGGTTTTGCACCTCTTCTTCCTTGAATTAGTGGAGGTGGAGGTGGTTCATGTGGCCTGACTGAGACCTTTTACTCAGCTCTCATCTGAGTCTCAGTTGTTAGACTAAATGACAAGGCAGAAAGTGAAAAAATCCATCCATACGATCCACATGCTTCGGGGGCTTTGCTGCAAAGAGATTGGCCTCATCTTCAGCCAGCTCCAGAGTTGGGCCAGCTTCTGCCATCCTCTGGCTCATGAAGACAATCTAGATTTTTCTAGCTTCTGCTTCCTCCTTTCCTTCCTCTGATCTTCTATATGTTGCAACATTTTTTCTTTCATAAATCAAAGAAATGTGAAGGATTGATATAAGTTTGCCCATTTAAAAATTTGGCTGTTTGTCCATTTTTATTTTGAGTTGTAAGAGTTCTTTATATATTTTATGCTGAAGTCCCTTGTCAGATAGAGGATTAATGAATATTTTCTTCTATTCTGTAGTTTTTTTAACTTTCATGATGGTATCTTTTGAAGTCTGAAGTCTGTAATTTTGATGAAGCTCCATTTACTTATTTTTAATTTTTGTTTGTGCTTTCTTTGAGGATGGGCCTCAGTACACCACCAAAATTTATAATCTTTCTTCCAGCCTTCCTCAAAAGGACTTATTATCTTTTACCAGGGTGACTATGCACTGAAGAAAAGAAAATAATCAGACCCTTGGGGCACTACTAAACACGTGGGCCCTGAACTGACACTAAGTTCCAGAGATCCAAAATTCCACCGTGGCCCACCACAGTCAGAGTAGCGGCTTATGGCAGTCAGATGAGCCATGGAATTCAGCTCAGGTCCTTCTCACAGTGGATCCAGTGTGTTCCTAAACCCATCCTGTGGGTATTTCCCCAGTTCTGAAATGTACAATTGGCCTAGACATACTCAGCAGTTGGCAGAATTCTCACATTATTCCCTTGACTTGTGGAGTGAGGGCTATTAAGGTGGAAAAAGCCAAGTGGCAGCCACTAGATCTGCCTTTACCTAGGAAAATGGTAAATCAAAAACAAATTCACATTTCTAGAGGGGCTGCAGAGATTAGTGCCACCATCAAGGATTTGAGAGATGCAGGGATGATGACTCCCACCACATCCCCATGCAACTCTCCTGTTTGGCCCATGCAGAAGACAGATGAATCTTAAAGAATGACAGTGAATTATCATAAGTTTAACCGGGTGGTGACTCTAATTACAGCTGCTACACCAGATGTGGTTTCATTGCTTGAGCAAATTAACACATCCCTGAGAACTGACATGTAGCTATTTATCTGGTAAATTCATTTTTCTCCATGCCTGTCCATAACGCTCATAAGAAAGTTTGCTTTTAGCTGTCAAGACCAGCAACACGCCTCACTATTGTTCCTTGGGGGTCTATCAGTTCTCCAGCTCTATGTCATAATTTGGTTCACAGAGATGTGATTACTTTTCTCTTCCATGAGATATTACACTGTTCGGTTTATTGATGACATTATGCTGATTGGACCTAGTGAGCAAGAAGTAGCAACCACTCTGGGCTTATTGGTACAACATTTGAGTGTCAGAGGGTAGGAAATAAATTGACTAAAATTCAGGGGCCTTCTGCTTGCGTGAAATTTCTAAGGGTCCAGTGGTATGGGGCATGTTGAAATATCCCTTCTCATGTGAAGGGTAAGTTCTTGCATCTTTTCCCTTCTACTACCAAAAATGAGGCATAATGCTCAGTAGGCCTCTTGGGAATTTGGAGGCATCATCTTCCTCTTTGTGTGTCTTACATCAGCCCATTTGCTGAGCAATCTGAAAATTCATTATGTTTAAGAAGGACCCAGAAGAGTGGAAGTCTCTGCAATAGGTCCAGGCTGCTGCACAAGCTGTTCTGCCATTTGTGCCACATGACCCAGCAGATCCAATGGTGCTTGAGGTGTCAATGGCAGACAGGGATGCTGTGTGGAATCTTTGGCAGGTGAATCACAGCACAGGTCTTCAAGATTTTGGAGCAAGCCAATGCTATCTTCCACAGATAACTACTTTCCTTTTGAGAGACGGCTCTTGGCCTGCTACTGGGCCTAGGTAGAGACTGAATGCTTAACCATGGACACCCAAGTTACCATATGACCTGAGATGCCCATCATGAACTATTATCTAATCCACAAAGCCATAAACTTGGGCATGCAGAGCAGCAACTCACCATGAAATGGAAGTGATGTATACATGATTGGGCTTGAGCAGGCCCTAAAGGCACAAGTAAGTTACATGAAGAAGTGTCCCAAATGTCCATGGCCCCCATGCTCCACAATAGAAACAAGCAAGAGTATGTCTGGAATCCATGAGATAACTTTGAGTGTTTGTATACCATGCCTTGTGATTAAGTTCAATGGAAAACTACAGTTGAATTCGGGCAGGACTACTTATGGTCCAGACCCTTCAGGATGAAGGCTTCGGTAACCTCACCAGGTAATGGTGCATGACTAGCTGAGGTGTTTGTAGGAAGCATAGGAATATGGAATGGGTAGTGGAAGAAGGTAGTTATAAATATCAGGTATGACCACATAACCGTTTACAGAAATGAAGGCTGTAATTGTCATGAGTATTTTTTGTTATGAATGTGTGTATATAAATGTATATTAAGCAAAGTCCTTGTTTTCTTCCTTCTGTCATCCCCATCAAGTAACAGAAGATGTATTGCTTTTAAATTATAATGCTTAAGTATTATTACTTTTATATCATAGTATTTAAGTTACTGGACATCAAGGGGAAAGATACCCAATAAAATACTATTTTCATAAACAGCAATTGGAAATTAGAAATTACAAGGAATAAATGGTTAAGGAGGAGAAGGAGCAGCAGCACGAAGAGGGTCATTTTAAACATTTCCAATACTGAGGTACTATGGAGGGTTATTACTTGTGGAGATAGGAAGATCTGCTAGGCAGTTGAAAACATAATAATCCTGCAGAATATTTGGAACTGGAGAATTAGATGTGGGAGCAAATCACAGAGTTTCCATTTGGAGCTTTTGAAGGGAGAAGATGATCTATTCACATTTGCATTTCAAGTTCATAGGCTCTAGGTTGGAAGGATCCTTACAGTGTTTTCTTATTTCCATCTCCCACTAAGTTGGAAGCTTATAATATTCCATCTCTCTCTCTCTCTCTTTTTCTTTTTTTTAAACAATGAACTCCCATCTCTCTTTTTTTTTTTTGAGATGGAGTCTCGCTCTGTCACCCAGGCTGGAGCACAGTGGCGCTATTTTGGCTCACTGCAACCTCTGCCTCCCAGGTTCAAGCGATTCTCCTGCCTCAGCCTCCCAAGTAGCTGGGATTACAGGTGCCCACCACCACAGACAGCTAATTTTTTTATTTTTCTTTTAGTAGAGATGGGGTTTCACCATGTTGGCCATTGCTGGTCTTGAACTCCTGGCCTCAAGTGATCCGCTTGCCTCGGCCTCCCAAAGTGCTAGGATTACAGGCATGAGCCACTGCGCCCAGCCTGAACCCCCATCTCTTAATCAGAAATATATTTAAAGTGAAATACCTTTGGATGGGTTGACGGAGGTTTAAGTGTGCTTGAGAAGCATGAGTCAGGTCCCTGTGCCTGGGAAATGAAAGACTTCCATTTCTATAGATTGTCAACTAATATTTATGACAACATTCCAGAAACAAGGCTGAAATTCAAGGCTTTTGATCACAGACCTTCACAGGCACACTATGTAAAGCCTTGTGTTCAGATTGCTTTATTATTTCCAAGTAGTTTTTCAGCTTTAGATTGACTTTGGCATAATCGCACACCGGGCTGAATGTCCAAAGGCTTCTTGCCAAGGCAAACCCTTGGAAGACAGGAGCATCCTGCTGGGGGCTGATTGCCAGGCAGACATCTCTGTGAAATCCCATGGCGTGCAGGCATCAAGGTGTACTTACATAGCTAAATACACTGAAAAACATTTCTTTGTCTGTCTGTATATATCTATATCTATATCTATTATCTATCATCTATCTATCTATCATTGATATATCACAGAGATTTCATTATAATATTCAATGTCAGGTGGAAAAGTATAGCAGTTTTATATTTTCAGCTTTCTTTCAGAAATTAAGTAAAGATCCATTTAATATACCCAAAAAACAAACATTATTTTGTCCCTTTAGTTTAAGTGGAGCAAGTCTGTCTATGAGTTTTGTCATCATCATAGCTCAGTGGTCAGGCATTTTCCCAGGAATCCTCCCTGGTTGTTTACTTTTCCTGTTCTTCCTGTTCCTTCCGCATCCCCTATGCCTTCAGTGTTGTGTTTTAGTCATGAGACATGCCTCGGGCCCTCCCCAGAGTGTCTTTTCCAGCTTCTGGGTCTCAGGTTCCATCTTCGTTTCTGTGACTTTCGACTCTGACCCCAGGTATCTCAATTACAGGAGGGCCTGCTGCCCTGAGTAGGAAACACCCTGTCCTAGGACCTCCCTGGCTTGGACCCATACCACCTGCTCCATGGAAAGGGGCTAGAATGTTGTATCTCAAATTCTAGGGTTTCCTACCTAAGTAGCCACACTCTGTATCAGGGCAGCAGGGTGTGGTGGGATAAGAAGGGGGACTTCCCCTTAAGGCTGAAGGCCCTCCAGCTTGGCTGGCAAAGACCAGGGCAGAGCTCACAGATCAATGCTGAGCTGGCAGATAATCAATCCCACATGTGCCACCACTGTAGTTCATCGCCATCCTCAGCCCCCATGTGCACCCTGTATTCAACGACTACTCAGCTCCAACTTCGGAAGGAAGCTTTTCAACCACACAGAGCTCAAGGTTCTTTGTGGCACTCACACAGTGCTGAGTTTTTCATGTGGGATTCAAAAGTGGGTTCATCCTCACTGATGCTCCCTGGTAATGAAGCTGAGTTCCTAGTGCTCCGTCCAGATGCCCTTGGATCCCCACTGCCAGTCCTCACCTCATCCCCTACCCTTTCTTCTATGAGCCTGGACCTTGGGGACTAAGTGGCTTTGCCCAGAGGCTTAGAGAGCACAGGCTCAGAGAACACAAGTATGGGAGCTGACATTGCCCTGGGGCTTCTCAGAGGTAGTGACTGTGAGATGCCCCAGGAAAGCTCAGTTCCCTGATTTAAGTAGGGACAATCCCTGCATTGCCCCCTGAGGATCAGGCTGCACCTAGGACTGTGCTAAGTCCATACCCTTGCTTGGCTACTTCCTCTCTAGCCTGCCTCACCACACCCTGATAATTCTCTCCTAGGAACACTTTTAAAATAAATCCCTTGCACAGAAACCCTCATACCAGGATCTGCTTCTGGCAACCCAAACCCAAATACAGGATGCCACAGGTTGCTTGCACACTGTGGGATTTCACAATGATGTCTGCCTGGCACAACAGCCCCTAGCAGGATGCTCCTAAGGTTTTTCCTGTGCAAACAACCTTTGGACATTCAGCCTGGCGTGTAGTTATGCCAAAGTGCTGTGACTGATTGCAGTTTCCTGCTTGATTACAACTAGGGTGTGACCTGACATTCCCCCAAATTCCAGCTCCCTGGGACCTCAAGGGGCATGACTGGAGATGTTTTGTGCTAGTTTCTTGGGCTCATGTCCACGTGAGTTGCTGGGGAGGGCATCTGAACTTTTATTTGGCTGTTGCAGCTGATTCTACACTGAGTCTTCTGTCAGAAGCCAGCCTGGTCTGCCTCTCCCTGCACCTGTATTGTTCCCTAATTTCCATGGTGGGTACTGGTGGTGGTCGGGGATGTTCTCCATCAGTTTGGAGCTTAGGGGAGCAGCCAGTGGCCTTCTGGTTAGGGACATGCTGGACTCTGGAGTTTTAAATCTAGGGGTGGACCAAACCCTAGTTAGTTAGTCCACCTTTTTCTGCTAAACTTTGTACCTAGGGCTGAACTCTGTGAGTGGACATCACTAATGACTGCTCCTGGAGGCCCAGTGACCCAAAAGCCCACAGCAATCCACCTGCACACTGGGGATGACCTTACATGTGGAAAGCTGTCCATCAGCCATGCATAACCCTTCTTGATCTTTATCTTCCGGCTGGAGGCCATGTTCAGGTCACCATCTGAAAACTACACCTGCATTTACTTTATGGTCCTTGCCATCATGGCCCACATATACAATAGTGGGCCCACCTGCTTATTCCTGGGACCACAATATGTACACCACTTTCCAGGAGGTGCTTCCAGGTGGGAAGGTGGGTGGAGGAAAAACTCCTGCCTTGGGAGCATGAGAGCTATGGTGGCCTGGGACCTCCCTTGGCCTGGAGAGCTGGGCATACTTCCCCTACAAGCTTTAAAGGGAGGCAGGCCCTTTACCATGCACAGGCTCCCGTTGTTGGGAGTGCTCCTCAGAACTCTTTGGGAAGAAGGCTGGGAGGGTCTGATGATGTCTGGATTTCTGGGACTCTCATGCGATCCTCACCCAGGACCCCTCAAATACGGATCTTCAGGAGCCTTCTCATTCATCCACATAAGACCCACTGCAAGCCAACCCCGAAACTCAGCTTGAGCTGACTGAGGCAGGCTGCCTTTGTCAGCTGGGGTAGAAGGAAGCTTGGACACATTTTCTGTGTCCAATGAACTCAAACCATGCTCTGCTCTGACTGGACTTTCTTCACTTAACCCCAGTTAAGGCACAAACCAGTCAATTCAGGGATGGTCAACCAAGGCAGAGATTTACAGAAAGTGCTAAAATCCCTGAGTTCTGTTTGGTAGGGTTTGGAGGAAGTTGGTGTGACACATTCCATGGGGTTTCCAAGAACCAGCTGCCAATGTAAGGCAATTCCAGGACCTGGCCATGTGAGTGTATCCCTGAGAAGATGTGGTGGCCCTGGGCACATGCAGAGAGACTGTGTGGGGAGGCAGATTTCCCAGAGGACTACCAAGAATCTCATGAAAGGCAAGGGCTCTCTTTCTTGCTTTGCTTATGGTGCATATGGAACATGAATGGTTGATTGTTCTCATGAAGAGGCTGCAGAATGTGGAAAGTGGAAGCCACAGTGTGCTTGGGAGTCACTGAAATGCAGAGACTGATCATGGGTCAGGGCCAGCTGGATGGAGGGCGAGAAGGAAGAGAATGGGCACCACTGAGGAGGGATGGCCACTTCACCTCTACTCTCCCAATGTGCCCCCTGGGTGGAAGGTGGTGCCCAGAGACTGACAGGAGCAATGACCCTGAGAGAGACAGCTCTGCTGGAAACAGTCCACATTGCCAACAAAGACGCAGCACTCCAGGGCGGCCTTCAGACAGCTGAGGACCCCTGATTATCTTAGACCCATCGGAGGGTCTCTGACTCCTGCTGCCCTCAGCCCAATGCTTAGCCCTCCTTGATGAAAAGGGGTCTCTGAGGAGCACTGCCTCTTCTTCCTGAGGAGGGATTCTGTAGCACCCAGTGAGAGGCAAGACATTACAATTTGCTGAGAGAGCCCAGATGTACAGACTGGAGAAAGCACTGCTGATGGGGCAGGCTGTGAGGGAAGAGAGGACTCCAGGGCCTGGATGTTTGTGCCAGCCATGCATGGTGGTGTTGTGGTATGCTCTGTTCCAGCCACAGCTGGGCTTAGGGTGTTTGTCAATATTTATTCATTTGTAAAACCAAATTTGGCTTTACTCAATTTTTGTTCCTTTCTCCCCTCCTCTGCCCTCCCTCCATGGAGCAGGTGTTCAACAGTGGTGCCTGTATGGCCATGGTGCCTACAGTGGGGCTGGGTTGATGGTCATCCAGGGTCTCTGCCTACAGAACAGGCCTGCTGGGGGGTTCTCCTAAACTAGGGATCAGAAAACAGTTTCTGTAAAGGACCAGATAGGAAATATTTTAGGCTTTGTGAGTCACATATTCTTCTTTGTCATTTCTGTTGTTTTTATAACAACTGTTTAAAAGTATAAAAAGTTTATTCATAGCTCCCAGCCATACTAAATGGCTGGATTTTTTGGCCTACAGGCCACCTCTGTGGCCTAGACCAACCTCTGTGAGCCTAGACCAACAACCCATGAATGTAGAGAGAGAAAGGGCACTGATAATGGAGAAGGGCTGGGAGGGTCTTCCACTGATGAAAAACCTCTTTGGAGAAGACTAATCATTAGATTCCTCTAGTATGAACTCTAATTCTAGCAAGCTGAAAAAAATAGAATAGGAACTGTTAAGAGGTAAACTCTGACACGTTAACATTTTAAAGAGTTTATTTGAGCAGACGATGATTCATGAATCTGGCGCTCCAAGCCAGAATGATTCAGGGCTCCTTTGAAGGAGCGTGTGGGGAGACTTTTATAGAGTGAATGGGAAGAAGGGTAGGGGAAATGTTTAACTGGTCAAAGTGGAGCAATAATTGGAAAGTCCCTAGTCCCTCCTTATTACAATAGGCACATTGTTTTTTCTGAAGGGGGTGTGAACCGCTCTTTGATTTCTTCCTTTTCCCCTAGGTTGGTAGTCAAGCACAGCCACCAGCGAGTTACTTGTTGCTTCAATTTGCACTTTCCTGAGCCTCATCCTGGGCATAGCATACTTTAAAAGCTAAGTCCACTAAATGTGAGATTGGCAACCCAAGGATCCCATTTACCTTTTGCAGTTTTCTTTGAATATCAGGGCACTGTGGCTGCTAAAGGTCACATTGACCATTCTCTGATTGTCCGGTGCCTCAGGGTTAGTTAGCGTCAACCTACTTTCCACATGTCTGATGGAGTCTTTCTAGGAATTACAAAGGGTCCTCATATGCTTGCTGCTGTACTTCCTGTACCTTATTGAGGCTCTTAACCTGAGTAACCCCTTTCTTCAAACCTTCAAGGATGCAGTTCTCATAGTGCCCTAAGTGGGAAAGGCCCCATCATTTACATCCCAACTGGTCTCTGCGTTAGGGACTGAGTCTATTGGCCAGGGGCGATTGTTTCCTGCCTCCAGATGGAGCCGGTTTGCTTCTTGCCTAGCCTTTTCTGTGACTACATGCCTTTCTTCTGCTGTGGGCAGCACTTTAGCAAAGTGAGTATCTGCCCTTGTGGGGTGGTAGGTCAGAAATATAGACAAGAATAGCCCAGCCATTTGCTTGGGTTGGGATAGGGGGGATTACTGTTTTTCCACCTGAACAGCTCCAAAGTGGGAAAAGGAAATGTAACCACATCGTGCCAACCTGTTGTCCATTCAAGTCCTGCAGTGGGGAATTGACACAGAGGAAACTGTCCTACTAAGGGACCAGTGGATCCCAGGCCAAACTGGGTTTCCTGTCAGTTGCAGGAAGGGGAGACCACAACCTGTCCTAATTCCATGGGGAGGACAGGTTTGGGAGTGTTCCCCTCCTGCTCCAGACAATCCCATAAGGAGGTGGAGGTGCTGGAGCCCTAGCTGACTGGGGGGCAGAGGATCAGGATGATTATTCAGGGGATTCAAAGCACCAAGCAGTGCCCTGTCTTCCCCATCTAATGGTGGGAGTCTAAAACCTTAGGTTTGGGCTGTTTTTCCTTTTGTAGCATCAAATTACACCTCTTTTGAGTAGGTTCATTCTGATACAAGAGTATAAAAGCCTGGACATATAGGATTGCATCCTATTTTCTCTGCTCTTACAGAATAGTTCCAGTTGTATTATAGTAGCATAACTTAAAGAACTGTTTGTCAGCCATTTTTTCCCAAATTCTAAGGCATATTGAGGCCAAGCAGCATTACAATTAAAAAAATTTTATTTTTCTTCATGGGCTCATAGCTGAAAATGGCCCAATTCTGGAGAATGCAGCCAATGATGCAACTCTCTGGGATCAATTCCAAATTTGCCCTGTTCAGTCTTTTCACATAACACACACCACAGACACACACACACACACACACACACACACACATCCCCCAAACCAAACAACAACAACAACAAAACAAAACAAAATCACAAACAGAAAACCAAACTCCCTACAGGAAAGCAAACAAGCAAACGGGCATAGTCCACCATTCTATTACTCCCCCAAAAGGGCCCTCTTCACAATGCAAGCAGAGAGAGTGAGATGGCTGTGTGCACTGCAGTGACTTACCCTTCAGACAAAAACCGGAAGTCCAGATAGCAGTCTGAGATGTTTCTCTGCTCTAAGCTTCTGGAGTACCAACAGCAGCCTACGCTGACCTAGAAGAGCGACTTTAGGGGCCCCCTGACCAACACACTTGGGCAGCTGCCGCGGCACTCGTTCGCCTAACCTGACTGGGGCCTACTGCCATGCTAGCCCTGGCATGGTTGCCAAAATCTGTTGCAGAACCCCAAAAGTTAGGTTCAAGTACCTGATGTGCAGTAAGCCAAACACTGACACATCAGTGCTTCAGAGCAGAGAAAGGTTTATTCAATTTGACCAAAGCATGAGGGTGGGAGAGGCAAATTCTCAAATTCAGCCTCCCTTTGCACGTAACCGGTGGCTTTTATGAGTAAGGTAGGTATATGGGAAGTGAGATCCCCTGATTATCAAAGCTGCTTGCATCCCTTGGCCAGTCAGACTTCTGGGTGCCATCAAGGAGGTCAGCATGACCCAGGGATCATTGTTCTTTACAAGAAAAACAAGTTCATTAATCTTGCAAGCTGCCCCTGGGGATTAGGATATGAAGTTAATCACTTATTAATGACTACCCTCTACCAAAAGGACTACATGCAAGCAATCCTGCCTGGAGGAAGTTAAGGACAAAGAGAAAGGAAAATAAGTAAAACCTACATGATTTTTATAACATAGGCTTGGTCACATTGCTATATTTCATCTAAGTGATGGCTATACAATTTTTCTCTGCTTGCCACGTTTAACAGAGATATAAAAGTTCTTGCTAAAAGGCTAGTCTTGTAGAGTATGTCATGAAGGCTCATCATGAATACATCATGAAGCCCACTTGGGAAGAAATCGGAGCAAGACAACTGGCGAGGCAAAAAGAACAAGCAGGGGCAAACATGGAAATCCAGCTAGTCTGTTTTAAAGAGCCCCTGGGCAGGCAACTTCTGAGGAGGACATTGTCAGCAGAAGTGCCATCTTATAAACACTACACCTTCAAAAAGTTTCCTGACCCTATTGTCCCCTCTGTGTCCTCCTCATTTCAGTTAACATGGCTAGTTAAAAAATCTTGTCACCATTAGATGTTTCATGTCTTATTTATTTAACACGCTTGTTCTGTGTCTGGCTAAGAGGACCAGCAACTCTTTGTTTAAAAATATCTTTAGGCCGGACGCAGTGGCTTATGCCCGTAATCCCAACACTTTGGGAGGCCAAGATCACCTGAGCTCAGGAGTTCGAGACCAGCCTGCCCAACATGGCAAAACCCCATCTCTACTAAAAATAGAAAAATTAGCTGGGTGTGATGGCGCTCACCTCTAATCCCAGCTACTTGGGAGGCTGAGGCAGGAGAATCGCTTGAACCTGGGAGGCGGAGGTTGCAGTGAGCCGAGATCACCCCACTACACTCCAGCCTGGGCCACAGAGTGAGACTCTGTCTCAAAATAATATATGTATATATAGAATTTAAAAATAATAAAAAGGTCTTTAGTGGTCTGTTTAGGTTTTAAAATTCTTTTATTATTCATAAACACCTATGAGTTGTTTACAATTCAAATAGCTCCACTGAGATTATCATGAAAAGGGGCGGTCTTCCACCTTACTCCTGGTTATCATTTCCCAAAGGCAGCCACTTTAAGTATTTTTGCATTATTTATTGTCATTTGCCTCCATATGTAAATAATGTGCTTATATCACCACTTCTTGATTTTTCCATTTGTGTTATTACCTGTTGATTTCCTCCTATGGTAGATAAGAATTTAGCTCTTTCATAATATCCACCCACAGCACACCACAGTTGTTTCTCAACCTTTGGTTAAGTCAGCGTTCTAAGTTCATGTTATTTACTAGCTAAATATTCATCATGAGCCATAGTGTACCATGATTGTGTTTCTCAGACCACTTTTCCCCCTTCACTTTTACTTCATTTGTTTGCCCCTTTTCCTATGGATTGATGATGAATTCATCCCCCAAATCTCTGATAGCATAATGTAATCTTGTATATACATCAAATTCTTTTTTTTTTTCTTAATCTTTCCTGGTTCCCCTGTTCTGGGTTCGGTGCTATATTCGTTTACTAGGGCTGCCATAGCAAAGTACCACAGACTGGGTGGCTTAAATAAGAGAATTAATTTTCTCACAATTCTGGAGATGGAAAGAGCAAGGTGTTGGCAGGGTCAGTTTCTTCAGAGGCCTCTCTTCTTGTCTTATAAATGGCCGTCTTCCTGTGTCTTCACATGGTCTTCCCTTTGTGTCTAAATTTCCTTACCTTAAAAAGATGCTAATTGGAATGGGACCTCAATTTAAAAGAAAAAAAAAAGAAAAAGGATGCTGGTCATATTGGATTGGGGCCCACCCTAGTGACTTCACTTTTACTTATTTACCTCTTTAAAGGCCCATTTCCAAATACAGTCACATACTGAGATACTGTGGTTAGAACTTTAACATGACTTTTGGAATGGCACAACTCAGCCCAGAACAGGCACCTTGGTTATTTTTTTTTATTTTTATTTTTTTGAAGACAAGATCTCACTCTGTTGCCCAGGCTTGAGTTCAGTGGTGAGATCTTGGCTCACTGTAGCCTCTGCCTCCTGAGTTCAAGCGATCCTCCCACCTCAGCCTCCTGAGTAGCTAGGATTACAGGCATGCACCATCACACCCAACTAATTTTTTTATTTTTGGTAGAGAGTGGGTTTCACCATGTTGGCCAGGCTGATCTCGAACTCCTGACCTCAAGTGATATGCCTGCCTTGGCCTCCCAAAGTGCTGGGATTACAGGCATGAGCCACTGCACCTTGGTTATTCTCTGGACCTCAGGCATAGCTTTTGCCCTGGGATTTCTCTTTACCTTCACCCTGGTCATTTCTTCCTCTCCTGTCTTCTGGATCCCATAGCTGCTGCCTTTGGTTTATTTTCCTGTTTGGTGGAGTATATCTTTCAGCTTCCCAGGCAAGGTCATTGGGATATAAACTTTTCAAGACCTTTGCCTGAGTGAAATGGGTTTATTTTACTCTTTCACTCCTTTGATAGTTTGATTGTGGAATTGTAGGTAAGCAGTTTTAAATGCAGTTATTCATTGTTGTTCTAGATTTCATCTCTGCTGTTGAAATCCTATGCTATCCTGACTGCAGAGCTTTTATTTGTGACCCGTAATTTTCCTCTCTGGCAGCTTTAGGATCTTTATCTCAGGTGTTTTGAAATTTCATGTTATGCCTTAGTGGGTGCTTTTTTTTTTTTTTTTTTTTTGATACAGTCTCACTCTGTCGCCCAGGCTGGAGTATAGTAGCATGATCTCGGCTCACTGCAACCTCAGTCTCCCAGGTTCAAGCGGTTCTTGTCTCAACCTCTCAAGTAGCTGGGACTACAGGCACATGCCACCATGCCTGACTAATTTTTGTATTTTTGGTAGAGACGGGGTTTCACCACATTGGCTAGGCTGGTCTCAAACTCCTGACCTCAAGTGATCTGTCCGCCTCGGCCTCCTAAAGTGCTGAAATCATAGGTGTGAGTCACCGACCCCAGCCAGTGTGGGTGCTTTTTAATTCATAATACTAAATACTTAGTGAGCTTTTTCAATCTGGCAAGTTATGTGCTTCAGTTCTGGGATATTTCGATTTTAATCACATTTCTTTGTGGGGGGGGGGAGTTTTATTAGTTGAATGTGGGATTTTCTGAAATGTACCTCTAAGTTTTTTTTTTTCTCTTGTTTTCCATTTTTAACCTTTTGCCTTTTTTTAAAATTTAGGATGATTTTCTCAGCTTTATTTTCTACCTTTCTTTTGGCTATCAACATTTTCTGCTATATATATTTTTTCTGCTCTATGATTTTAATTTCCAAGAGCTAGCTCGTTTTTTTTCTGGAAAAAATGCTATTAGAAAATGAATTCATGACTGTAAACTAGTTCAACCATTGTGGAAGTCAGTGTGGCGATTCCTCAGGGATCTAGAACTAGAAATACCATTTGACCCAGCC
This sequence comes from Nomascus leucogenys, assembly GCF_006542625.1. Taxonomy (NCBI): domain Eukaryota; kingdom Metazoa; phylum Chordata; class Mammalia; order Primates; family Hylobatidae; genus Nomascus; species Nomascus leucogenys. Next base: position 76,055,628 of record NC_044394.1, read on the forward strand.
ATCCCATTACTGGGTATATACCCAAAGGACTATAAATCATCCTGCTATAAAGACACATGCACACGTATGTTTATTGCGGCACTATTCACAATAGCAAAGACTTGGAGCCAACCTAAATGTCCAACAACGATAGACTGGATTAAGAAAATGTGGCACATATACACCATGGAATACTATGCAGCCATAAAAAATGATGAGTTCATGTCCTTTGTAGGGACATGGATGAAGCTGGAAACCATCATCCTCAGTAAACTATCGCAAGGACAAAAAACCAAACACCGCATCTTCTCACTCATAGGTGGGAATTGAACAATGAGAACTCATGGACACAGGAAGGGGAACATCACACTCCGGGGACTGTCATGGAGTGGGGGGAGGGGGGAGGGACAGCATTAGGAGATACACCTAATGCTAAATGATGAGTTAATGGGTGCAGCAAAACAACATGGCACATGGATACATATGTAACAAACCTGCACATTGTGCACATGTACCCTAAAACCTAAAGTATAATAATAAAAAAAAAGAAAATGAATTCATTCTCTCTAATGTCAATTATTTCTACATTTCTTCTGTTCCTTGAATCAACTTTTTTTTTCTTTCTTCCCTGTCCCCTATTTGTTTATACCTCTGTCTCTGCTCTTAGAAGTGTTGTTGAAATACCCGATGACCATATTTACTGCTCATTTGTCCGTACTTAACATTGAGGCACTAAAAGTTGATGATGGATGCTCTAGTCTTGTCGTGGTGGCCTTGTAATAAGGTGGTTAGTCAGCTTGGTTTTTGTTTACTTTCCTCCTGCTGCACACATTTAAGTTTTATTTTTCTCCACTCTGACAGTTACCATCTTTGAAATTTTAATTTTTGTTCACCACAAACACTTCTACTATGGAAGGGAGGCCCCTTCTAGTATGCTGTATGAACCTTCTTTCCGATGTAATTCTAGCAAATGCCCCAGAATTATGTCCTGAAAACAAGCTGATTTGTGTTTTTCCCTTTGGGAATCTTGAATGGTTTCTGGCCTTCAGAACCCATTTTCAGTTCCTTGTCAAGGCTTTCTGTGATCGGACTCCAAGCTGAGTTTACAAAGCCCTGTACTGTATTCCACTCCATATCTCAGGATGCCAGCCATTTCCTGAGTACATTGTGTTATATACGCTTATGCCACCATGTCCTTTGTCTTTCAGGTTGTTCTCCTGGCTATAATTTCTCTCCTGTGGCCTCTGTGAGCACATCCTTCACATTCTTTAAGCCCATCTCCTTAGTAAAGCCTTCTCTCCCACCCTACATTATTCACAAACAGCCTACCCTTCCAGGTGGATGATTCCTCTCTCGGCAAGGTACCTTGTGTCATTATTTAGCATTTGTTTCATTTATATCTCATCCTGTATGAAACACAGATTCTAGAGCACTGTCTCAGATTCCATCAACCCCATCAACTCCTTGAGCTTCTGCTGACAGGTTTAAGGCAATGATCCAGAAGTATGGAGGAGTCAGCTCCCTCTGGAGGGCTTTGATTAGTGAAATGCAGAGGACAGGAGGGAGCCTGGCAGGCAAATGCCCCCTCCTGTCTCCCTCCTGTGAACTCCTCTCGGCCATGGTTTTGCCTTGCATGCCTTCCAGAGAAGACACACAGGTTGTCTGGCAAATGTGTTTGGCTAAGTAAATGCACTGGCAAACACTGCGTGTGTCTTCCTGGCTCACCGTGAAGCCTGCGGTGAGGTAATGCATTACATCACATTGCTATGCATCGTTCCTTGCCTCACTTACCTTTTTCCTCGCCCTCACCTCTCTGTTCTTACATATCCCAAATAAAATACCAGTGCTTACATGTGCTATGTTGGTGTGCTGCACCCATTAACTCGTCATTTACATTAGGTATTTCTCCTAATGCTATCCCTCCCCGATCCCCCCACCCCATGACAGGCCCTGGTGTATGATGTTCCCCGCCCTGTGTCCAAGTGTTCTCATTGTTCAATTCCCACCTGTGAGTGAGAACATGCAGTGTTTGTTTTTCTGTCCTTGTGATAGTTTGCTCAGAATGATGGTTTCCAGCTTCATCCATGTCCCTAGAAAGGACATGAACTCATCCTTTTTTATGGCTGCATAGTATTCCATGGTGTATATGTGCTACATTTTCTTAATCCAGTCTATCATTGATGGACATTTGGGCTGTTACATATGTAACAAACCTGCACGTTGTACACATGTACCCTAGAACTTAAAGTATAATAAAAATAAATAATAAATAAAATAAAATACCAGTGCTTTAATCCTTGCCTTGGGCTCTGCTTGCTAGAGAACCTAGATTAAGACACCCAGATATTTGTTTAAAAATCTGACAGTCACAAGTGTTTAATCATTCAGCCATATGTATGACAGCTGGAAGTACCACATCTCTGACTGATTTGACATTGAAGTCCTACAAATATTTATACCTTTTAAGAATATAGAAATGTCAGTTACATCCAACATAACAATTGATCAAGAATTACAAGTTTCATTTTCAAAGTTATTTTCACAAGACATGGGGATCGTGTTTGGAGTCTGGGTATTTTGCCTGACCCATTTGTTCAGATAACACTTCCAAGGTTAGATTCATTTTAACACATGGTAACAGTTATGCATATTTATGCAAGTCTATATATTGCAGAGAAAAGTTGATATTGTTTTGAAAGCTCTCATCTAATACCTTATCAAATTAGATCTTTTGAACTAATTTTATGGTACATAACCCTTGCAAGCCATAAGGTATCATTTTTACCTCTGAGGTGACTTAGAAAATAGTCAAATAGTAAAATTCACCTCTTTTAGTGTACAGTTATACAAATTTTGACAAACGCATAGTTTTATAACCATCACCACCACCACTGCAATCAAAATATATAACCATTCCATCATCCCCTAAAATTCCCTCATGGCATTTTGTAGCAATCCATTCCCACCAACCCCAGACTTTGGCAAATGCTGACCTATTTTCTGTCCCTATAGTTTTGCTTTTTCTAGAATGTTGTATACATGGAATAACAGGGCATGTAGCCTTCCGAATGTGGCTTCTTTCATTTAGCATAATGCTTTTGAGCTTCATCCATGTTGCTGAGTAGATCAACAGTTCATTCCCTTTTGTTGCTGAGTATGCTGTGGATATACCACAATTTGTTTTCCATCTACTAGTTGAAGGATATTTGGGTTATCTACCAATATGCGAATTTTGAACAAAGCTGCCATAAACATTTGCATGGAGGTTTTTGGGTGAATTGTTTTTATTTCCCTTGTACTGGGATTGCTGTTGTGGGGTAAGTGTATGTTTACTTTTATAAGGAACTGCGAAACTTTTGCAAAATGTCTGTATTACATAGCATCCCCGTGAATAAGCTATGAGAGCTCCAGTTGCTCACATGCTCACCAATACTTACTGTTGTTAGTTTTTTTTAATTTTAGCTGTTCCAACAAAAAGATGTAGTGTCTCGTGTTTCTTAAACAGCCTTAGAGAGATAATTGACATGCAATATGCTATATATTTTTATAAGCATACAATTAGATTCACATGACCTATACACATCCATGAAGCCATTACCATAATCAAGGTAGAACACATCTATTACCCCACAGTTCCCCCACGCTCCTTTGTAATCCTCTCTTTGCATCCTAGAACCCCTACTCAAGCGACCACTGATCTGCTGTCACCATAGAGTAGTTTTACATAAACAGAATCATATAGTATGCACTCTTTTTATGTCTGGCTGTTTTTATTTGGCATAATTATTTTGAGATTCATCCATGTTGCTGTTTATAGCATAGCTGACTTCCTTTTATTGCTGAGTTGCAGTCATTGTATGGATGTGTGAAACTTTGTTTATTCATTCACTCGAACGTTTGGGTTGTGGGGTGTTTCCAGCTTTTAATAGTTAGAAACAAGCTGCTATGAACTGAGACAACTTTTTTTTTTTTTTTTTTTTGGAGATGGAGTCTCACTCTATCACCCAGGCTGGGGTGCAGGGTGCAATTCTGGCTCACTGCAACCTCTGCCTCCTGGTTTCAAGCAATTCTCCTGCCTCAGCCTCCCGAGTAGCTGGGATTACAGGCATGCGCCACCATGCCCAGCTGATTTTGTATTTTTAGTAGAGACAGGGTTTCACCATGTTGGCCAGGCTGATCTTGAACTCCTGACCTCAGGAGGTGATGCCTAGAAGGTGAAGTTCTTAATCTGAAATGTAACATCGGGGTTTAGAAAACACAGGCCTGGACCAGGTGCGCTGGCTCACCCCTGTAATCCCAGCACTTTGGAAGGCTGAGACAGGAGGATCGCTTGAGCCCAGGAGTTCGAGGATATAGTGAGCTATGATTACACCAGTGCTCTCCAGCCTGGGCAACAGAGTGAGACCTCTAAAGAAAAACAAAACAAACCAAACAAAAAACCCAGGAGGATCACTTGAGCCCAGGAGTTTAAGGCTGTGGTGTGCTATGATCTCACCTGTGAATAGCCACTGCATTCCAGCCTGGGCAACATAGTGAGACTCCTACTGCTAAAAAGCAAAAAGAAGAAAAGGAAAAGACAAATACAGACCCAGCAGAGTTCGAGGGGTGGGGAGGGTAAAAACAAGGAAGACTCCAGGTGTATTTCACTTGCAAGGTTGGTACTCTTGTGTTAAGTGACATACCTAGAGGCACAATTGCATTAGTACAGGAAGGGCATTCATTCTTACCTACTACAATGCATTCTTAGAACAGCAGCTGATGACTTTTTTTTTTTTTTTTGAGATGAAGTCTTGCTCTGTCACCCAGGCTGGAGTGCAGTGGCACAATCTCGGCTGCAACCTCTGCCTCCCAGGTTCAAGCAATTCTCCCTGCCTCAGCCTCCTGAGTAGCTGGGATTATAGGCACTCGCCACCCAACTTGGCTAATTTTTGTATTTTTTAGTAGAGACGGGGTTTTGCCATGTTGGCCATGCTGGTCTTGAACTCCTGACCACAAGTGGTCCACCCACCTCAGCCTCCCCAAGTGCTGGGATTACAGGTGTGAGCCACCATGCCTGGCCACTAATGATCTTTTTAAAGCAAAAATCAGATTCCATCACTCCTGGGCTTAAAACTCTTCAGTGAATTCCCATGGCACTTGGAATAAACATCCACACTCCTTACTGGGGATTACAGAGTGACTCAGCCCCTGTTGCCTTTCTGACTTCATCTCCCAATCTCCTTGCTTAATACTCTCCACTGACACCATCCAAACCTCTGCTTTTCCACTCAAGACCTTTGCATAGTTGACTCCTTTTCCTGGGATGCTTTTACCCTCATCTTCACTTGGCTGGTTCTGCCTCATCATTCATTTCTTAGTTTACATGTTACTTCCTCAAGGAGAACTTCTCTGACCACCCATTCTAAGGAGCCACCCAGTCACCCTTCATTAGTTGGTCCTATTTTAATTGTCTTGATAATCCTTACCACTGTCTGATATGATTTGGGTTGCTTATTGTCTTTCATTCCCCACTAGAATATAATTTCCAGAAAGTTAAGATCTTTTTCTGCCTTGCTCACAGCTCCATCCCCACTGCCTAGAATGGCTTGCGAACCCAGACGTGACACTCAATGAACATTGTTGAATGTTCAAATGTTGTTGAGATAAATATTTTCTCACTGTCCCCAAAATGATTTACAGGAATGTAATCAGCCAATTATGCTGATTACTGAGATGAACAATGAAAAATAATGACCATTATGCTTTTGGGACCCACTCTTCTCTGCAAGGCACTTAGAGTTAGAAGCAGAAAGCCTAAAGGCTAGATGCCTTTATTAATTGAGCAAGTGTTTATTGAATATCTTTCATGCTCATGGGTCTGTGTCTGGCGTGGGTCTACCACAGTGAAAAAGAAAAATTGGGCGGGGCATGGTAGCTCGTGCCTATAATCCCAGCACTTTGGAAGGCTGAGGTGGGCGGATCACAAGGTCAGGAGATCAAGACCACCCTGGCTGACATAGTGAAAACCTGTCTCTACTAAAAATACAAAATTAGCTGGGCGTGGTAGTGGGTACCTCTAGTCCCAGCTACTCAGGAGGCGGAAGCAGGAGAATCACTTGAACCCAGGAGGCAGAGGTTGCAGTGAGCTGAGATCATGCCACTGCACTCCAGCTTGGGCGACAGAGCGAGACTCCATCTCAAAAAAAAGAAAAGAAAAGAAAAAAGAAAAACTGAGTTCCAGTTGTTTTAAGGCTTCTGTGGATAAAGGTTTAGAGCCATTAGAAGGAAAAAATTCTTTAAAAGATGAGCAATATTCTCAAGGGGAGGCTAGGTGAGCTCCATGCATTGAGACACGAAAACAGCCTATCTTGAACATTGCTTGGGAATGGAGGGGCTATGAAAGCAGAAATGGAGTGTGTACTAAAGACAAATTGTTCACATTGTTAAAATTTTTGCTATGAGTCCATTGGGGATATAAAATGACAAATAGATTTGAAAAGTACACACTTGGGAAGAAAAAGATATAGAATGAGCTGATTCAAATAAAGGGAAATGTAGCAAATGCACTGGGATCTTTTAAGTTTGTGCATTATGAATGAATGCATATATGTTCCTTTTCAGCTGGAGTTGGAATTACCCAATTAAGTTGTTCTTAAGAAGGCTACTTAAAACCAATAACATGAAGGTGAATATGTGGTTTGGAGCTCCCCTTACAGTTTGTTTGAAGACTGGTCTCTCCATCTCCAGGAAAAATGACCACTTTGGAAAATGAGTTCTTACGCATGCTTGGAAATATTTTTAATGTGTATATATTATTTAAATTTATGTTTAAATGTGTACATGAGGAATCTGTTTTATGTTAGACATATTTTTTTCTTTTGTTACCTGCTTGCCAGCTGTGGACTGTATAATTTATTTTCCAGTAAGTCAAAGTCTTTGTTTTAGGTCAGTGCCATTTTCAAGGTTGTGAATTTCAACAAGAGTTAAATGACACATGAAACTTTATGGCTATTTGAGAATTGGACATTTTGAATAAGAGATTTTATCATTTTATATTTGGTTTACATATTTCTTTTCAAATATAGGGCCTGAATTATGACCAAGCACTATAACTTTTAATGAGGGATAAAGAATTGCATGCCACTCCGAAAAATATTTAGTTAGTCATTTGACAAATATTGATTATCATCTATGTGCCAGACACTGTTTAAGGCATTAGGCACATATCAATGAACAAAGCAGACAAAAATTTCCCTGCCCTTGGGGATCTTGTAGTTTAGTGATGGATGAAGGAGTGGTGGATTCTAAAAATGATCATGATAAAGAAGTCAATTACATAGTGTATGAGAAGGTTCAAAGTACTGTGAAAGCAATGGGCCCTGGCACAGGAAATCAGATTGAAGGAAGGGAGAAGCAGTGAGGCAACTGCAATTCCAAATAGTGTGGTCAAGGAAACTCCTATTGAAAAGATTTGAGAAAAGACTTGGAGGTAAGAAGAGCTTTCCAGGCAGGGAAGAGCAAGTGCAGAGGCCTTGAATCAGGAGCTTGCTGGTGCATTGAAGGTACAGTAAGGGGGCTCAGCGTGCGCTGGAGTGGAGTGAAGGGGAGTGTAGCAGTAAATCATGTAGGGCAAGAGTCAGCAAACCAGTGCAGCCTGTTTTTGTAAATAAAGTTTTATTGGAACATGGCCATGCTCATTTGTTTCTGTATTTTCTGTGGCTGCTTTCATGCTACAACCACAGAGTGGAGTTGTTGAGACGGAGATGATCTATCCCACAAAGACTAACGTATTTAACTGTCTGGGTCTTTATAGAAAATATTTGCTGACCCCTGCTGTAGGTAAGATTTCACAGGCCACTATAACAATGTTGACTTTGACTCTGAGAGAAATGAGAAGTTATGGGAAGGATTGAGCAAAAGAGTGACAGGATCTGATTTGTGTTTTGAAAGGATCATTATGGCTGCCATGTTGACAAATTTTAGGGAAAAGGCTGGGAACAGGAAAACCAATTAGGACTGTGGTTCAAAAGGTGTACCAACCAGGCACAGTGGCTCATGCCTACAATCCCAGTGCTTTGGGAGGCTGAGGTGGAAGGATCTCTTGAGGCCAGAGTCTGAGATTGCAGCAGTGAGCTATGATCACAGCACTACACTCTAGCTTGGGTGACAGAGTGAGACCCTGTCTTAAAAAAAAAAAAAAAGTGCACCAATGTGCTCCCAAGACACTACAGCAGATTAATCTGGGTGCAGCTGGGTATTTTAAATTCGTGAAGGATTCATAGCAATACCCAACATCTGTTAGATATTGTATGAGCTAGTAGGTATAGTTCACAGTTTCAACATCAGGTCATGCCACATTCCTTTCAATGATACTGTATCTTTGTGAAGCTGGGTTTTTGGCAAGTGCCCTATGCAAATCAGTGTGGAACAGGAAGTGATGCTGGTAGTATCCAACTTGATCCTAAGGTTTGAGATGTACAGTACCCAACTGGCATACATATCCCATTAGCAAGTGATTGTGGCTAAGAGTAAAGTTTTCTTTTAACTTAATTATATTATTTTTCAGATGGCACCTTACTTGTTAGAGCATTGTATTAGTTTCTAGTCGCTGCTCTAACAAATCATTACAAATGACTTCAAAGGTTTCTGCCCCAAGTAACTGAAAAATGGCATTACCATGAACTGAGATAAAGAAAATTGTGTATGAACCAGGTTTTTTTTTGTGAGGGTAGGAGGGCAGATGAGAGATTCAATTTTATACATGTTTAGGAAAGAAGATACAAAGAGAAGGAAATGGTACACATTCTGACCAGGGCCTTTCTCCAGATTGTCCACCCATGAGCCCTTTAGGCTGCTGTGTTTTGACTTCTCACTCAAAACATGGACTGAGCAAGTACAGAGGTGCCATGTTAGAGAGAGGAGACTCAGCAAGCCTTGTCTGACTCAGAGTCTTAACTAGTTTGGGGCAAATGGAGCTCTGTTTAAGGGAACAGAGAACTACAGGATTCCCATGTTTAAAATAATTATGTCAAAAGATTGAGCAGGATTTTAGAAAGACGGAGGCAGCAGTGTAGTTTTGAATCTCCTCAGATCCTCTCATGGAAATAGATCAAACCAAACAAAAAACCCATAAGTAGCCTTTACCACAAAACTAGAAGACAGTTTTCCCTATGAACCCCAAAACAAGAGGGTGGGCAAACCATCACCAATGGGCACCAGACTTGCCTGGTATGGCATCCACACAAGAGGGAGTGGTAGACAGTATGCCTTCAAACTGCCAGCAGAAGTTCACTGGAAAGTACCATGGGCCAATGTGAGAACAGTAGCTGAAACTGAGGGGTTTTGCCCAGTCACAAAGTAAGTACAAGGGACCTGTGATAGACTCTGAAGCACTGAAGCAGTCTAGTCCCTTCCCACTCTTGAGCCCGAGCAGCCAGAGCTCCTTTCCAGGATGCAGCCCTGGAAACACAGAGGAAAAACTACTGGGAGGAACAACAGATACAAAGGATAAAAATCAGGGAGGGAAACAGAGCTAGGAAATGTCAAAAAGCAAACCACCATGTCATTTGATACTACATTTTTAAAAAAGAGAAGTTTGGGGAAGTTTTAGAAAAGTTATCCCTAACATCTCCTTTTCAAAGTGCAGAAAAACTAATTTCACCTAAAAATGAATAACAGAAAAGGATCGTAGTCAAATCCCATACAAAGGTATTATAAGAAAAAGAGAATAAGCAGCAGAATAGCATCCCGTCAGACAATAAAAGCAAGTCAGAAAAGACAGGCCCACAAGCTGATCCGAAGAGTAATCTGCTATTTCTAAACTAGATAAAAGACATTAGGAAGAAACAATGCAAAAGATGAAAGGACCATGGGGGGCAGGATGGGAAGTTACTGAATGAGTACTGTACAGAGTTTTTGTTTGGGATGATGAAAAAGTTCTGGAGATGGATAGTGGTAATGGTGGAACAACAGTATGAATCTAATTAATGCCACTGAATTGTACACTTAAAATGGTTAAAATGGTAAATTTTACATTATGTGTATTTTACTGCAATAAAAAGGGTGAGAAAACAATATAAATCAAAATTAGGTGAGATGGTAGAACTCAGAACAGGATTTAAAACAAAAGAAAAACTTCAGAAATGAAGACTAAAGTAAGAAGAACACAAGAATGAACAGGCTGGGCATGGTGGCTACATTTTAAAAAACACCTGTAATCCCAGCACTTTGGGAGGCCAAGGTGGGTGGATCAGTTGAGGCCAGGAGTTCAAGACCAGCTTGGCCAACATGGTGAAACCCTGTCTCTACTAAAAATACAAAAATTAGGCCGGGCGCGGTGGCTCACACCTGTAATCCCAGTGCTTTGGAGGCCGAGGCGGGTGGATCACCTGAGGTTAGGAGATTGAGCCCAACCTGACCAACATGGCAAAAACCCCATCTCTACTAAAAATACAAAATTAGCCAGGCATGGTGGTGCATGCCTGTAATCCCAGCTACTTGGGAGGCTGAGCCAGGAGGATCGCTTGAACCTGGGAAGCAGAGGTTGTGGTGAGCCGAGATCATGCCATTGCTCTCCAGCCTGGGCAACAAGAAGGAAACTCCGTCTCAGGAAAAAAAAAAAAAAAAAAAAATTAGACAGGCATGGTGACGTGCACCTGTAATCTCAGCTACTCAGGAGGCTGAGGCATGAGAATCGCTTGAACCCAGGAGGTGAAATTTGCTGTGAGCCAGGTGGCACCAGTGCACTCTAGCCTAGTGACAGAGTGAGAGTCCTCCTCAAAGAAAAAATTAAAAAGAAAGAAAAAGAAAAAGAAAAGAATGAATTAGCATAATGGATAATGCCTTTAAAAAAAGAAGAAATTTTTTAAAATCTAAAAGAAGATAATAAAAAGAATTCTGGAGAAATGGCAAATAACAAAAGATAGGCAAAAACGTCAGGACAGTTCTGAAAAGAGTAACGCAAACACATAGAAACGTAGTATACCATAAAAGTGACATTTCAAATCAATGGGACAGATTATTCAGTAAATTGTAATACATACATGTTGGGGTAAAAATAAATAATTTATCTGGAAGAATCCTTAAAGTGGCAAAAGTAGATGCTTCTAAGGGAGGGGGTAGGTGGTGGCTGGGAAACTTGGGGAAAGGGTGAATTTCCATTGTCACCATTTTGTATCTTTCCAATGTTCTGTCATGTGAATCTATTACCTTTTAAGTCTAAAATGCCTGTGTTCAAATCTCAGCTATCGCTAGCAGTTGCTAGCTAGCTCTTAATCTTGGGCAAATTCTTCAGATTCTCTACCTCTTTATCTGTGAAATGGGATGAATAACTTAGCCAGGTGCTGCCTGGCACAGAATAAACTCTCAATAAATATAAATTGCTGGTGGAAACAACCCATTGTCTAGTAATGGATGAATGGATAAGCCAATGTGGTGTAGTCATACAATAAGAATACTATGCAGTATGAAAAGTAGTTCAGTCTGAAATTAGTTCAGACACACACTACAACATAGATAAACCTTTAAAACATAATACTAAATGAAAGAAGCCAGATACCAAAGGTCACATGTTGTATGATTCCATTTATATGAAATGTCCAGAAAAGGTAAATCCAGAGATTGGTGGTTGCCTGGTGTCAGAGGGAGGAGGGAATGAGGAGTGACCGCTAATGGGTAGAGGGCTTTTTTGCAGGGGATGATGAAAAGGTAATGGCTCAGATAGTTGTAATGATTGTACAATCACCTTGTGAACATACTAAATGCCACTGAATTGTACGATTTTTGTTTGTTTTTTGTTTTGAGACTGAGTCTCGCTCTGTTACCCAGGCTGGAGTGCAGTGGCACGATCTCGGCTCACTGCAACCTCCCCTTCCCGGGTTCAAGCGATTCTTGTGCCTCAGCCTCCTGAGTAGCTGGGATTATAGGCATGCGCCACCACGCCCGGCTAATTTTTGTATTTTTATTAAAGACGGGGTTTCACCATGTTGGCCAGGCTAGTCTGGAACTCCTGAGCTCAAGTGATCCGCTTCCCTCAGCCTCCCGAAGTGCTGAGATTACAGGCCGCTCCCGGCCGAATCGTACGGATTTTGAACAGTGAATTTTATGTTAGGTGAACCTAACATAACCTACATCAGAAACTATTTTTTTTAAAAGTAAATTACTGATTTTCCCATGGTGACCATCCACTGCCCCCATCTTCCCTTCCCCTACCCATTCTTCTCCTGCCCTCCCCCCACTGCCCCCAACCCTTTCTACCTCCCGCTGTGCCTCGACGGGCGGAGGCGGGGAGGGGAGAGGGGGCTCCCCCTAAGGAGCCTCTGTGGACAGTTGGGCGCCTGCGTCTTTCGGCTTATGGAGGGGGACCCAGGGCGCGCGTGCGCCCACCACTCATCCTTTGAAAATGGACGCTCCGAGCCGTTTTTTCTCGTGTACTTCAGTTAATGGTGACGGCCGAGAAGGTTGCACGTGCTGGAATGGGTGCAGGAGGACCTAGCGGCCTCTTAATATTTAAGTCCCTCCAGACGCTTGATTTCGCATGCCCGTAACCTCCGCATGCCACGGTCTGAAAGCCAGGCTGGCTGCCTGCAGGCGCTTGCAAACGCTGAGGACTTCGGAGACCCACAGGCCTTACCCCTTTGCACGCAGTGTGACCCAAACCCATTGCTGAACCTCACTAGTAAAGTGGCACAGTGTTACTGGTCTTGTGTGTTGTTGTGAAGGTCAACTGAAGTAGTGCGTCTCATTGCCCCTTGTATAGGTGTTGGTTGAGTAAATGGAGATCTGTACTCTGGGGTCTGTTCTGGGCCAGCTTCATGCTGCTGCAGTTCATTTGGCTGGGCCCCAGGTTATCAGCTGCACCTAGGAGAACTGTGAGCCCTTGCCATTCCCCTGGTAGATTTCCCCTATGTTTTGTACCTCTCTTTCCCAACTGTGATCGTATATGTATAAGGTAACCCAAACCTGTTGATGAGTCCTGAATCTTATTTTCTAAAATACCTATCTGGTAGGCCATGAGACATAAGGCCATCATCCATGGGAGATTTTGTATGTTTCTTTTGGTCCACCCAGCCTCATCTTCTGCCATCTTCAATTTATATCCAAATTTTATTCTTGTGGTCCTAACCTCAGATTCTGCATCTTACTTCTGTCATTTTCCCCATTTCTGATTCTTTGTATAAGCCCATAAAATCTCTCCCCATTTGACCTTCTTAGTCCTGGAACATGTTCCTTCCTGTTTCCTCAATTCTTATCCCTTTCTGTCTATTCTCCCATCCAACTTTTAGTTCCTTCTTCTTTTTTTTTTTTTTTTTTTTGAAACAGAGTCTCACTCTGTTGTCCAGGCTGGAGTGCAGTGGCATGATCTCGGCTCACTCCGAGCTCCACCTCCCGGGTTCGAGCCATTCTCCTGCCTCAGCCTCCTGAGAAGCTGGGATTACAGGCACCCACCACCACACCCAGCTAATTTTTTGTATTTTTAGTTTTTAGTTTGTATTTTTAGTTTCACCATGTTGGCCAGGCTGGTCTCGAACTACTGACCTCAGGTGATCCACCCACCTCGGCCTCCCAAAGTGCTGGGATTATAGGCATGAGCCACCACGCCTGGCTATAGTTCCTTCTTTCTAATGCAGCCTTTGATACCCACCCCCACCAAAGAAAACCCACAGTCAACAGCATCTCAAAACTCAAAAGGCCTTTTTATTACTTATCTATTAATCAATTCTATTACATTTCTTTATTATGTTTTAAAAATATATCAGAATAAATAAATTAGTATCTATCTATGTATGTGGAAAACCAGCGGTATCCAAAGTAAAACCAACAATCTCAGCTCTTAGATTGTGTAGCCGTAGTATTCAGCAATTTCCATATCTCTTTCCCTTTCAACGAGAAACTGCACTTTCCCCAAAGAGGTGTATTTGGCAGCATTCTCACGCTCTTGTTGAGCCTTTCTCTTCATGGCCTCACGCTCTGGCCTCTGCTCTTCTGTGATGGGCGTTGACATTACTGGCTCAGGAACAGTGGGTTTCCTCCATGGACGGGGTTGGAGGCTGAAGTCTTGGATTAGAAATCGATTTTGAGGCTTGGGCAGTGACCGGAGACTGGTCACAGCAGTGGAAACAGGCTCCCGCTGCAGAGAAGAACAAGATGATGTTTTGTAGGGTGATGGCCTAGAAGCAGCAGATTGAGGGACAGTAGGCTGGGTAGGGTTGGCTGAACTGGGTTCGGTTGCTTTAGTTGAAATTGGCTGAGCTGGTGTGGCAGGACCTGTCAAAGATGTGTTGGTAGGAGCTGGTCGGGATGGATTGACTGCAGTTGATTTAGCTGAGTTAGTAGAATCAGGTTGAGCAGGGTAAGCCACAGCAGGCCTACGTGAGGCCAGAGGGTTTCGCCGCCGAGAAACAGGTTGAGCTTGAGGTTTGTCCAGGGTCAGAAAGGGCAAAGGTATCAACTTGACCTTCCCAGGTGGTGGCAACTCAGAGTGGGATGGAGATGGACACTCTTTTTCAGCACTACCGTCTAGTTTCTGGGCCTTGACTTGAATTTTCTCTGGGCTTTTACCCTCACGTCGGGTATCCAGCCATGGTTTGAGAGCTGGGAATGGCTGGCGGTTTTGGGTGTTGCTTGAGCTTCCCAGGATCCTGGAGGAAGAGAATCCAGTTTTCTTATCAATCTTTTTCCCGAGTGCATGGAAAACTTGCACGGACTCTAGCAGGTGCATGCCTAGGGAGCTTCGGGGCTTTTTAAAGGTCTCTTGGCTAAGCTCAGGTTGATTTTTCTTCCGTTTCCTATTGGGAATCGTTTGCTTCTCTTCTACCTTGACTTTGTTCCCTGACTGCTTACTCTCTTCAGATTTCTTGGAGCTGTTCTTTCTGTTCCCTTTGGTCTTTTCCTGACCATGGCTCTTAGTTTTGCTGATCCTGCTGGATGCAGATTTGTGAGGTTTGTCGCTAGAATGCTTGGCCTTGTTCACAGAAGCGCTGTCACTGACTGTAGCACTGCAAACAACCACTTCTCCCTCTAATGGGAACTCTGGGTTCTTTGGCTGGATTTTGGCCTTGGGAGCATCCTGGATAGGCTCGGAAGCTTTATGCTTGTTCTTCCTGACTTGATCAGAGTGACCTTTTATGACATATGACTTTTCCTGCGCCTGATTTACCTTGATGGCACTGGTATCTTTGGCTTTCTTTGCTGAGGGAACTTCGGGTTGGTCAAGATCTTGTAAGGAACTGCAGATCGGGGGGAGATAAGTATTCTCCACCCATGTAGTGGTGTCTGCCAAATCACTGCTAGACTCAAACCCATTTTCAAATATCCCTTGGTCTTCAAGACTTAGGCTGTTATTTCTTAGATTGGCATTTTCAGAACCAGGCTGCTCCTCTTGGCCAAGAGGATCAATGCAGGCCAGAAGCGGGTGAATATCGGGGATTTCTAAAAGAGGTAGTGGAGGATCTTGATTTCCTATTAGGATCTGGCAGACATCTAGAGGCTTTGAAAGGTTGGTTTTAATCTCATCCAAATTCTCATTCTCATTTTTTTCCTGGCTTGGAGCTGGAGACAGTGTCAAGAGATTAGTAGGACTCTGGACTGGAGTTATAATTGAAATGTCCCCAAGCTCAGGTGACGGGTTACTCTCAAGTGTCTGGGTATTTCTGCTACTGAAGGACTTGGAGAATTCTGGAGTTTGTGGCAGACAAAATGTCTGGCTTGGAGATTGCAATCTCAGGGAAGTATCCATCCCTAGGGAAGTTTCCATCACTACAAAGGAATCAAGGAAGAAGTCAGTCCCTGGTAAGTGAGATGCTCCCCCTATACACCAATGCAGCAATCGGATACCTTTCCAACATGGGCAAGGCATTTCTACTAGCTCTTCTTAAGGACTATGGACAAGACCCTGTATTAGGAGATTGGCAGTGACTGTTCTCTTACTGGTTATCATTTGATGTGATTGTTTCTTGGTTTTCTTTGTATTTCATAGGGTTGTTGTAAGTCAAAAAGTGAAAGTGATTTTAAAAATAGGAGATGTTTTATAAAGCCTCACATTCTTACAGGGCCCTTTCAATTCTCTCCACTCTCCTGAGAGAATAAGAACTCTTTACACCATGGACTAGGGTAGAGAGTGGAGCCCTTCCTCATGAAATAGATAAGCAAGCACAGATTCTGAGCCTGTTTGTTTTGGAGAGGATCTCTGAACACAAGGTCTTAAATCCTATTGTAAGTTAAGGAAAATCAAAATGTCACTGCCAAAATAAGAGTTCTGAAGTGCTTTCCAAAGACACTAAAGTAATAGATTAAGGAAGGACATTACAGCGTGGTAGTGCAGGGGAAGTGATCAGCCAGGGCACTAAAAAGTGTATCTGTCAGTACGCTCTTGCGACTCTCTTACATGTAGCACAGATGGCCATTATAGTGTTCCACTTTCCCACTTATAAGGTGTTCTTATATAGAGTATGAAAATGGAGAGCACTGCCCAAGAATAGTGGTTGAAGTCTCAGGACTTGAATTCTACCTGTCCATGGACTCACCACTCAGCTACAGATTTGACCCTCCTTTTCAGTGCTGACATTATTCCTCTCCTTTCTTGATGTTTGCACTCACCTTGAACGCTGGTTTCTGTGATGGGTTGAGCAGACACAGAGTAATACATCCCAGAAGTAGAGACTGGTGGTAGGACATTTGTGGGCTGAACCTCCTTTAGCACCATCACCATTTCTGGTTGATGGGCAGAAGCCCTATATCCTGTGTATGACACAGAGCCATAGGATTGCAGGCAGGATAGTGGAGGCCCCATTGTGCCCTGATTATAGTAATAGACCTGGCTTCCTATCTGGTAGGGAAGTGACAGGTTATGGCCCTGCTGATTTGGAATTTGAGTTAGTGTCCCCTGAACAAGGCTGGCAGATAGTGATGGATAGCGAGGGACCACAGTATTGGTATCTGAAGTTTTATCATACTGGGCTGTCATAGACATGGAAGAGACAGCTGTGTTCTGATCAATGGCAGTCACGGTGAAGTCCCTGAGTGAGGATGACTTCTTTACTGCGCTTGCTGTACTATCCCACTCAAAAACGCCTGGATAAGAGGCAGCTGAAGTACAGATACGGCTCTGGCCAGTAACCCCAGACAACATAGTTGTGCTAGAATGTTGGTAAGGGTAGGCGCTGCCCATGAGTGTCTGGGAGGAGGTGCCAGAGGCTGATGGCTGTAGCCATGCTGAGCTGATGGCTGGTGCAGAGGCTCTGGAGAAGTTTGAGATGCTTCCTGTTATGAAAGCTGCATTGCTCACCACAGGAAGAGAGAGCTGCAGAGAATTTGCAGTTCCAGGTAAAGATGTATTTTGGAAATCTTCTGTAGGAAACAAGAGAGAGATGAAAAAACCGATGAGATTGAAAAATTCTCACCTTATTTGAAGAACAGCATTATCTTAAGGTTGTTGCAATCAGGAAGCCTCTAATACCAATACTCACTGAGATACCAAAAGCCAAACAGTTTATGACGGCCTTGAGTGCTGAAGCAGTTTGGTCCTCTTCTGATGAACTGTCTTTGTGTCCAACTTGGACACAGATGTGAAGACCCATGTGGTCTGGTTTCATATAGTATTTCCTAGGCTAGAAGCAACCTTCTCCCTTCCCTATCTTTCCCTTGAATCTGGGCTAGTATAGACTCATAACTATTTCCTAGAATTGGAGCATTTTAGAATAGGAGGTCCTTAGAGAAGTTCTAACATTTCATTTTATGAGTCTGAGAGGTCAGATTGACCTGTTTAAGTTTTACCATTATGTTAATATCATTACCAGGTTACAGAACCTGACTTCCTTGCCAGGAGTGTTTTCTCTGAGCATAGAACAGAAACCAGGAAATTAGAACTTTTAGTATGGCATTTTTTTGGTCTACTGGGATATATACAGCTATTACCTTTATAATCCTTAGTGTCACATTTTGCTTCTGCAGGTCATATGATATGTCCTAGAGTTTATATTTAACCCAGGCCATTGGTAAATCTTTTTTTTTTTTTTTAGTTTCTTTTTTTTATTATACTTTAGGTTTTAGGGTACATGTGCACAATGTGCAGGTTTGTTACATATGTATCCATGTGCCATGTTGATTTCCTGCACCCATTAACTCGTCATTTAGCATTAGGTATATCTCCTAATGCTGTCCCTCCCCCCTCCCCCAACCCCACAACAGTCCCCGGAGTGTGATGTTCCCCTTCCTGTGTCCATGAGTTCTCATTGTTCAATTCCCACCTATGAGTGAGAACATGCAGTGTTTGGTTTTTTGTCCTTGCGATAGTTTACTGAGAATGATGGTTTCCAGTTTCATCCATGTCCCTACAAAGGACATGAACTCATCATTTTTTATGGCTGCATAGTATTCCATGGTGTATATGTGCCACATTTTCTTAATCCAGTCTATCGTTGTTGGACATTTGGGTTGGTTCCAACTCTTTGCTATTGTGAATAGTGCCGCAATAAACATATGTGTGCATGTGTCTTTATAGCAGCATGATTTATAGTCCTTTGGGTATATACCCAGTAATGGGATGGCTGGGTCAAATGGTATTTCTAGTTCTAGATCCCTGAGGAATCGCCACACTGACTTCCACAATGGTTGAACTAGTTTACAGTCCCACCAACAGTGTAAAAGTGTTCCTATTTCTCCACATCCTCTCCAGCACCTGTTGTTTCCTGATTTTTAATGATGGCCATTCTAACTGGTGTGAGATGGTATCTCACTGTGGTTTTGATTTGCATTTCTCTGATGGCCAGTGATGATGAGCATTTCTTCATGTGTCTTTTGTCTGCATAAATGTCTTCTTTTGAGAAGTGTCTGTTCATGTCCTTTGCCCACTTTTTGATGGGGTTGTTTGTTTTTTTCTTGTAAATTTGTTTGAGTTCATTGTAGATTCTGGATATTAGCCCTTTGTCAGATGAGTAGGTTGCAAAAATTTTCCGCCATTCTGTAGGTTGCCTGTTCACCCTGATGGTAGTTTCTTTTGCTGTGCAGAAGCTCTTTAGTTTAATGAGATCCCATTTGTCCATTTTGGCTTTTGTTGCCATTGCTTTTGGTGTTTTAGACATGAAGTCCTTGCCCACGCCTATGTCCTGAATGGTATTGCCTAGGTTTTCTTGTAGGATTTTAATGGTTTTAGGTCTAACATTTAAGTCTTTAATCCATCTTGAATTAATTTTTGTATAAGGTGTAAGGAAGGGATCCAGTTTCAGCTTTCTACATATGGCTAGCCAGTTTTCCCAGCACCATTTATTAAATAGGGAATCCTTTCCCCATTTCTTGTTTTTGTCAGGTTTGTCAAAGATCAGATAGTTGTAGCTATGCGGCATCATTTCTGAGGGCTCTGTTCTGTTCCATTGATCTATGTCTCTGTTGTGGTACCAGTACCATGCTGTTTTGGTTATTGTAGCCTTGTAGTGTAGTTTGAAGTCAGGTAGTGTGATGCCTCCAGCTTTGTTCTTTTGGCTTAGGATTGACTTGGTGATGTGGGCTCTTTTTTGGTTCCATATGAACTTTAAAGTAGTTTTTTCCAATTCTGTGAAGAAAGTCATTGGTAGCTTCATGGGGATGGCATTGAATCTATAAATTACCTTGGGCAGTATGGCCGTTTTCACGATATTGATTCTTCCAACCCATGAGCATGGAATGTTCTTCCATTTGTTTGTATCCTCTTTTATTTCATTGAGCAGTGGTTTGTAGTTCTCCTTGAAGAGGTCCTTCACATCCCTTGTAAGTTGGATTCCTAGGTATTTTATTCTCTTTCAAGCAATTGCGAATGGGAGTTCACTCATGATTTGGCTCTCTGTTTGTCTGTGATTGGTGTACAAGAATGCTTGTGATTTTTGTACATTGATTTTGTATCCTGAGACTTTGCTGAAGTTGCTAATCAGCTTAAGGAGATTTTGGGCTGAGACAATGGGGTTTTCTAGATATACAATCATGTCATCTGCAAACAGGGACAATTTGACTTCCTCTTTTCCTAATTGAATACCCTTTATTTCCTTCTCCTGCCTGATTGCTCTGGCCAGAACTTCCAGCACTATGTTGAATAGGAGTGGTGAGAGAGGGCATCCCTGTCTTGTGCCAGTAGAGGGAATGCTTCCAGTTTTTGCCCATTCAGTATGAGATTGGCTGTGGGTTTGTCGTAGATAGCTCTTATTATTTTGAGATACGTCCCATCAATACCTAATTTATTGAGAGTTTTTAGCATGAAGGGTTGTTGAATTTTGTCAAAGGCCTTTTCTGCATCTATTGAGATAATCATGTGGTTTTTGTCTTTGGTTCTGTTTATATGCTGGATTACATTTATTGATTTGCGTATGTTGAACCAGCCTTGCATCCCAGGGATGAAGCCCACTTGATTATGGTGGATAAGCTTTTTGATGTGCTGCTAGATTCGGTTTGCCAGTATTTTATTGAGGATTTTTGCGTCAATGTTCATCAAGGATATTGGTCTGAAATTCTCTTTTTTGGTTATGTCTCTGCCAGGCTTTGGTATCAGGACGATGCTGGCTTCATAAAATGTGTTAGGGAGGATTCCCTCTTTTTCTATCGATTGGAATAGTTTCAGAAGGAATGGTACCAGTTCCTCCTTGTACCTCTGGTAGAATTCGGCTGTGAATCCATCAGGTCCTCGACTCTTTTTGGTTGGTAAGCTATTGATTATTGCCGCAATTTCAGAACCTGTTATTGGTCTATTCAGCGATTCACCTTCTTCCTGGTTTAGTCTTGGGAGGGTGTATTTGTCGAGGAATTTATCCATTTCTTCTAGATTTTCTAGTTTATTTGCATAGAGGTGTTTGTAGTATTCTCTGATGGTAGATTGTATTTCTGTGGGATCGGTGGTGATATCCCCATTTTCATTTTTTATTGCATCTATTTGATTCTTCTCTCTTTTCTTCTTTATTAGTCTTGCTAGCTGTCTATCAATTTTGTTGATCTTTTCAAAAAACCAGCTCCTGGATTCATTAATTTTTTGAAGGGTTTTTTGTGTCTCTATTTCCTTCAGTTCTGCTCTGATTTTAGTTATTTCTAGCCTTCTGCTAGCTTTTGAACGTGTTTGCTCTTGCTTTTCTAGTTCTTTTAATTGTGATGTTAGGTTGTCAATTTTGGATCTTTCCTGCTTTCTCTTGTGGGCATTTAGTGCTATAAATTTCCCTCTACACACTGCTTTGAACGTGTCCCAGAGATTCTGGTATGTTGTGTCTTTGTTCTCGTTGGTTTCAAAGAACATCTTTATTTCTGCCTTCATTTCATTATGTACCCAATAGTCATTCAGGAGCAGGTTGTTCAGTTTCCATGTAGTTGAGCGGTTTTGAGTGAGTTTCTTAATCCTGAGTTCTAGTTTGATTGCACTGTGGTCTGAGAGACAGTTTCAGGCCTGGAGGGAGAGCACGGGGAGAGCTGCTTCTCTAACTCCACCCAGGGCAGCATGGCGTGCCCTCCACCTGCACACTCCCCACTCTCAGGCTTGGCGGGCCAGGGCAGGGGCTCAGTCACACCTAGGCTTTCAGCGAGTTTCCAGGGAGGCATCTTCAAGGGGACCTGGGTGAGCCAGGCTCTGGGCCGGCACTCACTTGGAGCTGTGACTCCCTAGCAGGCACTCCCAGCCTGCCCTCTGATGAAGGGCCAACCTCCCTTCCTCTAGAAAAAGGAGTCAGCCATCCAGAAACACACATTGTCTCCCAGCCTTGTGCTGGGGCAGCAGAACGCACCTTCTGGGGAGAGGGGCCTATCCACTCTGATCTCTGCAGTCTCTGTTCCCTGGGACACCAACACGGGTGCAGCCTGCTGGGACAGTCGCCTTGCTGACCCGAGGAGGCAGATGGAGAGATGGAGCTGATCAGGCCATTGGTAAATCTAAAAGGTCATTCTTTGCCCTCTTCAAGCCTGGATTTTTATCATAAGTCAAAATAACTACCTGATAGAAATGCGTTTTTTTTTCTTTTTTAAATTTTATTTTATTGAGACAGAGTCTTACTCTGTCACGCAGGCTGGGGTGCAGTGGCTTGATCTCAGCTCACTGCAACCTCTGCCTCCTGGGCTCAAGCAATTCTCATGCCTCAGCCTCCTGAGTAGCTGGGATTATAGGCGCATGCCACTCTGCCTGGCTAATTTTTTGCATGTTTAATAGAGATGGGGTTTTGCCATGTTTACCAGGCTGGTCTTGAACTCCTGACATCAGATTATCTGCCTGCCTCGGTCTCCCAAAGTGCTGGGATTACAGGCGTGAGCCACAACGCCTGGCCAAGAAATGCTTTTTGAAAGAAAAAGGCTAGTTAAACTCTGAGCTTCAGGCTGCTTGTCTATAAAGAAGTTATAAAATAATAACAGTGATAATTCATACATGAATAAAAGTGATAGATTACATATGACTTATAATGAGGAAGACATAGTAAGTTCTGAAAAAACAGACAATATAATTAAGAACATAAAATCATGGAACTAAAACAATATATAGATATTAATGAAAATTGGGGTATGTAGCTAGCATCAAAACATAGTAAATTACTAACTAAAGCTGTTACCATACATGCAACATTAGGAAACTGAATAGTATCTACTCTTTCTTAGTGAATACTATTAACCAAGAAACAGCCCATAATAGAATGAATTTCTAACCAACATATATAGACAGAGAAACTGTATCAGCAAAAAGTGTGTAACAAGCAGAAAAATGCAGGAAATGTGAATGTAAAATAGCCATAATATATGTGGGTACATATTTCAATAAAAACTGGTACAAAATAGAATGCAAAAAATAAGTGTAAAGGAATTCCATTATTATGCTCATTCATATTTCTATCAATATTACGCAGCAAATGACAGGTATTAGCCCTAGTATAATATTTAAATTATTATAGCCACATAACAAGCAGAAAAGAACCCTTAAAAAGTATCATGAGAGCTTTAATATTTATCCTCAAAACCTAGATTATAATTGTCTCCAATGTCCAGGAAAGTGACATCCCCATAGCTTAAAAAAAAACGCTAGAATCCAATTAAAAAATGTTTTGAATGTAGGAAAATTGAAAGGACTCCAGAAAATTTGGCTTAGGTAGATATGGAATTAGAGATATGTGGCTGATATGTGGCTTGACTTTTTATTCTTAGGTCTAAAAGCAGTCCATTGTAAATCAGTATGTACTCTGTTTTTGGAAGAAAGTATTAAGATAAAAAAGCAGCTTTTACTTGAAATCTACTTTTCACACAAAGGTATTGTTCTTCTGATGCAAATAACGATATTCTTTTTTCAGAAAACTTAATTTTATTGTTAATAGGAGAAACATCCATATAATTTAAAAATTAGAAACAGGACACTGCAAATTACATGTCCTCCAGCTCTCTAGGTAACCACTTATTAGTTTCTTGTTTGTAGGAAGCATCATTTCTTTTCTTTTCTTTTGAGATGGAGTCTTGCTCTGTCACACAGACTGGAGTGCAGTGGCAAGATCTCGGCTCACTGCAACCTCTGCCTCCCAGATTCCAGAGATTCTCCTGCCTAAGCCTCCTGAGTAGCTGGGATTACAGGTGCCTGTCACCACACCCAGCTAGTTTTTGTATTTTTAGTAGAGATGGGGTTTCACCATGTTGGCCAGGCTGATCTCGAACTCCTGACCTCAGGTGATCCACCCGCCTCAGTCTCCCAAAGTGCTGGGATTATAGGCGTGAGCCACCGAGCTCAGCCTGGAGGCATCATTTCTAAAACATTATATATATATATATAATATACAAATATATATATATATATAATATATATATTTTATATATATATATTTTATATATATATATATATATATATATATATTCTTTTTGAGACACAGTTTTGCTCTTGTTGCCCATG
Organism: Nomascus leucogenys; assembly: GCF_006542625.1. Lineage (NCBI taxonomy): Eukaryota > Metazoa > Chordata > Mammalia > Primates > Hylobatidae > Nomascus > Nomascus leucogenys. Next base: position 76,079,440 of record NC_044394.1, read on the forward strand.
CTGGAGTGCAATGGCATGATCTAGGCTCACTGCAACCTACATCTCCCAGGTTCAAATGATTCTCCTGCCTCAGCCTCCCAAGTAGCTGGGATTACAGGCAGGTGCCAACATGCCCGGCTAATTTTGTATTTTTAGTAGAGACAGGGTTTCTCCATGTTGGTCAGGCTGGTCTCCAACTGACCTCAGGTGATCAGCCCACCTCGGCCTCCCAAAGTGCTGGGATTACAGGTGTGAGTCATCCTGCCTGGGCTCTAAAGCATATTTCTAAAATGTTTATATTAAAAACTGTCAAGTGTCATCTATGTTCAAAAAGGCAACAGAAAAAAGTAACTGCATGTGACTTCTGATAAGCTGCTTTTCCTAGGGATACTGTATTCTAGCCTGTTTCCTTCCTAGTCCATTGATCTAAGCATTTGCTAAAACCAACTTCATTTTGCCCTATTCTGAATAGATTTCACTCTGTTGTCCTCCTGCTTTTTTTTTTTTCAAATTTAAAATATATTTTTTTCTTTTAAAGTCATTTGGTCATTCTCCTTGGCATATCCCAAGGGGAAGAGGAGGGGACCCTGTCTTTGTGCTTTAATTAAAATACCAAATTCCTTACCCTAGAATACCAGCCTCCTTATAACCCAGAACTCTCTATTTTCTCTTTCCACCTAGTTTAGATAGGAATGTCCAAAATGTGAATATTACTTTTCTTTGCTTGTTTGTTTGTGACAGGGTCTCACTTTGTCACCCAGGCTGAAGTCCAGTGGTGTGAACATGACTCACTGCAGCCTCAACCTCCTGGGCTCAAGCAGTCCTCTGATCCTCCCACCTCAGCCTCCTGAGTAGCTGGCATACCCCCAACCCTGGCTGAGTTTTAAAAAGTTTTTGTAGAGATGGGGTCTTGCCATGTTGCCCAGACTGCCCGGGAAATCCTAGGCCCAAAGCGATCCTCCCACCTCAGGCTCCCATAGCATTGAGACTGCAGGCATGGGCTACCACGCCCAACTGAATATTAAAAACATCACTACGCATCAGTAAACATCACTAAATTTAAAATAGTAAAGTTGAAATATTAGTGAGGGAGATGGCCTCCCAAAGTGCTGAGATTACAGGTGTGAGCCACTGTGCCTGGCTGAATATTATTTAAAACATCACTAAACATCACTAAATTTAATACAGGAAAGTTGAAATATTAGTGGAGGGAGACCATTACACATGAAACATCTCAGAATATATTGCCAGTTTTCTAGGCCACTTCGGTTTTTTCTCTGTTTCGGTTGAAATGAACACTCTCAGAAAGTCTCTGATTTCATTTTCTATACGTCTACCCTTTAAGACTCAGTATTAGAAAAGAAAAGGGCCAGGGGAAATAACCAATCTATTATCCTAATGTAGCAGATGAGGAAACAGAATTTGTGAGAGAAGAAAAGTTATCTAAAGTCACACAGCTAGTAAATGTCAAAGCCAAAACTGAAACGAGGTCTCCAGATTTCTACTTCAATACTTTCCCTGTTATTCCAAGCTGTTTGGGACTATAGGGGGAAAGAAATCTAAATTTAGGGGCAAAGAAATCTCATGAAAACCGTTTTAAAAAGTCTTTCTTTACCTGACATGGTCAGAGAAGAAGAAACATCAACTGCAGATACAAGGGAAGAAGAGACGATACTAGCGGATGTCTGGGTGGCTGAGGCCAACGAGGGCATGTGTCCAGTATGAAGGCCACTGGTAACTGATTACTGGTCACTGGCCACTTGTGATGATACAAATTTACAGGCCACACCCAGGAAGCCCCAAGATGCTACCAGGTGGCGGTAGGTTAGGTGGGAGGATGATGTCACAAAGCAGGCAGTTTAAAGGTCTGCGATAGCCAATAGGGAGGTCAGATTCCCAACAAGACAGGATTGGCTGGCAGAGGTGGTAGGAAAGCTGTTACAGCACCTCTGGGGAGGTGAAATCTGCAAGACAGACATGATAGTCCCACTTTCCCCCAGGCTCTCATGTTAGGGAGATCATCTCAATGTTTGTCATAAATGTTCATTAATATAATTAACTAACATTTATATTTTATACGTTATGTTTCATATTATATAGTAGTATGCATTTATGATTATACAGTACATACACGATATCCTTGGGGAGAAAGGAAAGGGACGTCTAAGTTGAGCAATTACAGTTGTTCTGAAACCATTTCAGTGAATCTGATTAATGAATTTACTGCTGCTTTTTTATTTTATTTTATTTTTTTTGAGATGGAATCTCGCTCTGTCGCCCAGGCTGGAGGGCAGTGGCGTGACCTCGGCTCACTGCAAGCTCCACCTTCCAGGTTCACGCCATTCTCCCGCCTCAGCCTCCTGAGTAGCTGGGACTACAGGTGCCCGCTACTTCAGCCAGCTAATTTTTTGTATTTTTAGTAGAGACAGGGTTTCACCCTTTTAGCCAGGATGGTCTCGATCACCTGACCTCGTGATCTGCCCGCCTCAGCCTCCCAAAGTGCTGGGATTACAGGGGTGAGCCACTGCGCCTGGCCCTACTGCCACTTTCAAGGGCCAAAGGAAGGGATTAAAGAACCCTCTTTTGTAACTTGGTTGAACAGCAAAGTTCGTTGACTGCCCCTTATAGGAGATGATGTGGTCCAAGGCTCTTCTCTTTTAGTTTCCTCTCCTTGAATCCTACCTTCTTTGGGCTGGGCCAGGTTGGACTTGGATCGCTCTGCTGCTCTCCTTTTTTTACCCTTTGATTTTAGGCATTATTTCTGGGCCAAGCCTTGATCTTGCATTTTTACATTCGTGGATATTCCTTCTTGTCAACTTTCAGAGCAGGAGTCTTCTTTCAGTGTCCCGATGTTTGGAAAACGGACTCTGCTCATGAGAAGCAAACACCAGAGAGGTAGAAGACAAGGCTGACTGCAGACCTTCCCTCTTCTAGCCTTTGGTCACAATTCTTTTGCCCACAGTTTGCTACCTCTGGCTCCTTGGGCCACACAGACACCCTGCCATCCTGCTCTTTTATACGTGAGAGGCATTCAGGATACCTTCTTTCTTCTCACATAAGAGGATCCAGTGTGGCAGTTACTGATAGCCTCCTCTCCCTTGCAAACAGCCACTATAGAATCTTGGGCCTTTAGGATTTCCTGTCAGCCATGCTTGGTTGCAAGGGCCAGGCAAAATGAAGAGTTAAAGCATTTAGTGGAGAATAGGAAACAGGCAAGGTGAGGGTACAGGAAAAAAGAGATTTGTGTGGATTTTTTGGTTTCTGTGACAAACAATTCGACACACTTATTTTGTATTAATAGAATAGATAATTTAATATTTTTTATGTAGCTCGTCCAGAACTTCCATTACTTCTGTACACTGAGGAAAATAATCATAATATTCTTTTTCCATTTAGTTTTTTGTCATATTACCTCATTTATGTTATTCACTAGTATGTGTGGTTACTTTCTATAAACCCTATTCTGCCTAGGTCTGGATTTTCTTGTGTCAACCCTAACTGAATTTGTTCTCACCCCAATGTTGTTGACTTTTAGCAAATTGAAAGTGTAAGCCCAATACAGCTTTTCTAGCTTCTGAAAGATTTATGTCACATTGTGTATCTTGTCTTGTCTATAGACATTTGTACATTTGTAGTTTTGGCTACTATACACCTATTGGAATTTTTCATAAATTCCAAAAAAACATTGTATTATTTATTTATTTATTTATTTTGTGATACAGAGTCTCACTCTGTTGCCCAGGCTGGAGTGCAGTGGCACAGTCTTGGCTCATTGCAACCTCTGCCTCCCACATTCAAGCCATTCTCCTGCCTCAGTCTCGGAAGTACCCTGGACTGCAGGTATGAGCCACCACGCCCAGCTAATTTTTGTATTTTTAGTAGAGATAGGATTTTACCATGTTGGCCAGGTTGATCTCAAACTCCTGGCCTCAAGTGACCCGCCCACCTCGGCCTCCCAAAGTGCTGGAATTACAGGCATGAGCCACCATGCCTGGCCACAATATTTTATAATTTAATGTCAAACTTGAATGTGGGCTGGGCACGGGGGCTCACGCCTGTCATCCCAGCACTTTGGGAGGCCAAAGAGGGCAGATGACTTGAGGTCAGGAGTTCAAGACCAGCCTGGACAACTTGGTGAAACCCTGTCTCTACTAAAAATACAAAAATTAGCCAGGCATGGTGGCACATGCCTGTAGTCCCAGCTACTCAAGAGGCTGAGGCAGGAGAATTGCTTGAAACCAGGAGGCAGAGGTTGCAGTGAGCCGATATCACGCACTGCACTCCAGTCTGGGTGACAGAGAGAGACTCCATCTCAACAACAACAACAACAACAAATGATTAAATGTTCCTAATTGTAGGTTTGTTATGTTCTGCTAACCTGTCTTTTTCTTTTTCCAATGAACAATTTATGAATATTGACACATTTTTAGTGATGTGGAAATTTTCAGAATTGTAAATGTTTATGTATTTAAAACTGGTTGGAAAAGTACTGTCTCAAAAATGTTAATAAAGCTAGCAGTCTAGCTTTATTAATATTCATTTATTCAATAGCTCTGACCTTTCTCATCCTTGGTTTACCAAGCTCTAAAATGGTTGCAAAGATTACCAAAAATATATGTAAGTTACTTTCATAAATTAGAAACTAAAAAGTAAAAATTACTTTCAAAAATCTGCCATTGGCCGGGTGCGGTGGCTCAAGCCTGTAATCCCAGCACTTTTGGAGGTCGAGGAGTGCTGATCATGAGGTCAAGAGATCGAGACCATCCTGGCCAACATGGAGAAACCCTGTCTCTACTAAAATACAAAAAATTGTCTGGGAGTGGTGGCATGCACCTGTAGTCCCAGCTACTCGGGAGGCTGAGGCAGGGAGAATTACTTGAACCCGGGAGGTGGAGGTTGCAGTGAGCCGAGATGGCACCACTGCACTCCAGCCTGGTGGCAGAGTGAAACTGGGTCTCAAAAAAAAAAAAAGTCTGCAATCATAATTATTTACAGTTTAATCTGGAATTTAGTACTCTATTCTATTTTCAAAGCTACTATAGGGTATGCTGTCCTTTGTAGTTCCATTTTTAGCAGAATTCAACGTTTTTCTAACGGGTATAGATCTTTATGCTTGAGACTGTGTGGAAACCTTGGACTTGAGCTCCACTCTCAGTAATTTTTGCATTTGCTGAAACTTAAATACATTCTGTCCACCTCTAGCATGATACCTGGTATGTGATAGGAACCCAATAAAAGTTTGGCTTTGATGGGAGTGTATGTTTCTACATTATTTTTGGAGGGCAATTAGGTAGTATCTTTCAAAATTTTAAGTTTGTATGTGTTTCATTCGAGACATTCTACTTCTAGGAATTTAGATATAGTTGTATATCTATATAAGGATGTTCACATTGCAGTATTGTCTGTAACAAGATTTGAAAAGAACCTGAAAACAACTAAAGGTCCATTAATACTGAACTGGCTAAATACATTATGGTACTTTTAATTATGTTACTCATAAGCAATTAAATTGCCTATAGCCATTAAAAAATAGAATCTATGTACGCATAAATTGACTGGGAAAATCAGTGTTCAAGGTATATTGTAGAATATGTACAGTTACTCCTTTTGTATAAAAATAGAGGATATACATATATGTGAAAGTAAATATGTATACACAATATGCAAAATATGAATGTAAGCACTGGTAAATATCTAGAAGAACACACAAGGAACCGGGGCTGGGGGCGGATCGGGCAGAGGGACTTCCCTGTGCCTCACTGTTTGAATTCTGAAGGGTGCATACACGCCTTTATTGATCTGTGCTACTGGCCTCTGGCTAAAGAGGGCGCTGTAGCCAACAAAGCCCTGTTTACAAATCAGGAGTCTCAGTAAGCCAGCGTGGTTACCCATCACGACAGGCGGTGGCACGTGCGCAGTAGCGAGATGCTGGAGCGCGGCGTAGGTGGCTGCCGAATCTCTTCCGGTTTAGGGTCTTATCTTGGCACTGAGGGCGCCGGACTGTCGCTTTTGGCCGGCTTGGCATTGTGTGGGCGGCTTCTTGGAACCCACATGAGCCAGTGGCATCATCCCCGCAGTGGCTGGGGCCGGAGACGCGACTTTTCAGGACGCTCCACAGCCAAGAAGGGTGGAAACCACATCCCCGAAAGGTAGTATGCCTTGGTCCCTTGGTGTGGCCTTTCCAGCTCGTGGCTTCTAGGTCTGGGCTTCATCTTTTGTGGTCTCTGCCTCTCGCTGTTGCCGTCGCAGGCTTGACCTGTCCGCCCCTTGCTTTGAGGCTTTGACCCTCTGCGCCACCCGCTGTAGCTGAAAAGGGCGATGTCTGTGATGTCCCGTGATTTCTCCATATTCTTGTAAAAGGGAGGTTCTGGCCATTGCTCTTAGGTAAAATACGGAAGGATTGCTTTAAGGTGGGACTGTTACTGTTGGGGACGCTCCTTAATTCCCAAAATGGAACCTCCTCAATTCCTTGTTACGTTGGCACGGAAAGTATAATGGTTTGAGTTAGGAACCCAGCAGTAGTAGCGCCCTGAGATCTCACATGGCAAGTTGGTTTGTATTGTTTCCAGAAATCACAAAGAGCATACTTTGTTACTTCCTAACAGGCCTCATTTGAAAGATACTCCTTTATACGTACAAATGATTAATTTTGAGACTTTGCACGTAGGTGCAGTGACTGTTTTTACTCCTTGAGACCATCCTCCACCATCTCATACCTCAATAAATCCTCTTCATTTTATCCACTATCTTTTGACTGTCACTTTCTGTCAGTACCTTAATAGAGGTCTTGCCTGACCTATTACAGTTGGGTTCTAATTAGTGAATCTCCTGTTTTCTTCCAATCCGTTTTTTTTTTTTTTTTTTTTTTGGGATGGATTTTCGCTCTTGTCCGCCAGGCTGGAGTGCAATGGTCCGATCTCGGCTCACTGCAACCTCTGCCTCCCGGATTCAAGTGATTTCTACTCCCTCAGCCTCCCAAGTTGCTGGGATAACAGGCGCCCACCACCACACCCGGCTAATTTTTTTTGTATTTTTAGTAGAGACGGGATTTCACCATGTGGGTCAGGCTGGTCTCGAACTCCTGACCTCAGGTGATCCACCTGCCTCAGCCTCCCAAAGTGCTGGGATTACAGACGTGAGCCACCGGCCTAGCATTATTAAGTGAAGTTTACAGTCCCTCTTCTAGCAGGTTTTCTCTTAAAATATGAACTTGAAGTTTCCTACTAATTGAAATTGATGGCATGAGTCGTATGAAAACTAAAACCGTGAAGTGAAATAGTTGAATTTAAATTTTTTCAGTGAATATGTTTGTATTAATGGCACTTTAGTATCGGGTACTGGGCCAAGTTTAACAGGGATACAGAAGTTCTGGGTATCTCCGGTTTTATATAGGCCTTATTTGAGTTGTACTGTTGTGTTGGCTTGTGTTCGTTTTCGTGATGGGGAAACAGGAGAGGACAGTATAGGTCGTTACTTGGTGGGGTTTAATAAGTGGAGTGGCAAAATGCAAAGCAGAGAGAAGAGAGGACATGTTGTGCGGGCTATGATTCCCATTTTCAAAAAGTCTTATTCTATGCAAGGAAACAAGGCTAACATACAATTTGGCTAATAAAAAATATATCTAATAGGTGGAAAGACTATCTCCCAGTTGGACAGCGGATGCCTGGGACTCGTTTCATTGCTTTCAAAGTTCCTTTGCAAAAGGTAAGCAAAAGTTAATTCAGTATTCTTTCAGGCATCTGAGTTCACCATGCAGAATACTGTTCTTCACTCTATCACATTCCATTTTCTCTTTTTATAGCAAATACTTTGTAATGACCCCTTTACTATCCTGAAATGAAGTTCATAGGTACATACAACCTACTTCATATTTTAAACAAAAATACCAGTGAACACCCTAACTATAATATAAAAAATAAAATAAAAGTAATTTATAATAAAATAATACTTATTGCAATATATAAATGTTTGGACATGACTGCATTAAAAGACATAGAGTAATAGTTGCCTGCGCCATGAATTCAAGAATTACAAATGTAGACTGATCTAGGTGGCTTATATTGCTTTAGTGGTAGGAGTTTCTATAATAGATTTCCAAACAGAGCAAAGTATAATCTTCATTTGGTTGATAAGGTGATTATTATCCTGGAAAATTCAATATATATTGGTATTGTACAAAAAATACTTTGTGTTTATTTGTGAAATGGAGTTAGGTTCTAAGGCCAAGCTAAATATGAACAGCTTTTTATCTATATTAATGTTGAATAGGACATCCAAAAGCCATTCAGGATGTGGGACACATTTGTAGGACTGTCTTGAATTTGGCAAGTTGTTTAGAATTTGTAACCCTTACCCACTGAATGCCAGTGGGACTCCTTTCCTTCCATGGTCACAATCAAAAATATCCCCTGGATCATCAAGGTCAGGATTTCAGTGGGGAAAATCTGAAGATTGTGTTTTTGTTTAAACTAGGAAAGGAATAGGAGCGATAGGAGGGGAACGCTTTTGACAGCCATAAAAAAGATGAGAAGGTGAAGACAAATAATTGTTTTCTAGATTCCATGTCTTTCTTATTAGACTTCCCCAGCATAGCTCAGATTAGTATCAGGAGAAGCCTACTTGAAACGTTTTGGGAATTTACTTAATTTGTGACTCATAGATCAGATTTCCTTTTTTAACTGCTGTGTCAGCTTCTCTGCATGTCTGAGCTTAAAAATGAGTCATTTCAGGCCAGGCCTGTTGGATCATGTTTGTAATCCCGTACTTTGGGAGGCAAGGTGGGTGTATTGCTTGAGCCCAGGAGTTTTAGACCAGCCTGGGCAACATTGCAAAACCGTGTCTACAAAAAATACAAAAATTAACCAGGCGTGGTGGTGTGTGCTTGTAGTCTCAGCTGCTCAGGAGGCTGAAGTGGGAGGATCGATTGAGCCCAGGAGGTCAAGGCTGCAGTGAGCCGTGGTCATGCCACTGTACTCCAGCCTGGGCAACAGAGCAAGACCCTGTCTCCAAAAAGAAGGTGTTGGAGACACAGGGAATTTTTAGGGAAGTGAAACTATTCTGTGTGATACTGTAAGGGTGGATACATGTTGTTATATATTGATCAAAACCTATAAAAGGGCTTCACATATATTAACACATTTCACAACAATCCTGTGCTGATGAAGTAGCAGTAGTACTAGTATCTCTTATTGAGTGCTTATTCTGCACTAAGCTCAGAGGATAGATGGTTACATCTAATAAATTATTTTGTAGATAATCAAACAGGCTCAGAAAAGGAAGAATCAAAACTTGAACTTAGTTCTTTCTCTCATTTTTTTTGTGGCAAAATATATATAACATAATACGTACATACAATGCATAACATAGAATGAATCATGCACACCTAACCTCTAGACTTTGGTGATAACGATGTATCAGAGTTGGTTCTTCATTTGTAACAAATGGACCACACGGGTATGGAATGTGGATAGTGGGGGAGTCTGGGTGGGGAGGGGAAGGCAAAGTACATGTGGGAACCGTCTGTCCTTTTGGCTCAGTTTTCCTGTGAACCTAAAACTGCTCTGAAAACTAGTCTGTTTTGTTTTTTTTTTGAGATGGCATCTCGCTCTGTCGCCCAGGCTGGAGTGCAGTGGTGTGATCTTGGCTCACTGTAAGCTCTCCCTCCTGGGTTCATGCCATTCTCCTTCCTCCGCCTCCTGAGTAGCTGTAACTACAGGTGCCCGCCACCACGCCTGGCTAATTTTTTTGTGTTTTTAGTAGAGACGGGGTTTCACCGTGTTAGCCAGGATGGTCTCGATCTCCTGACCTCATGATCCTCCTGCCTCGGCCTCCCAAAGTTCTGGGATTATAGGCGTGAGCCATTGCACCCAGGCAAACTAGTCTATTTTTTAAAAAGTACATTGCTGGCACCTGAGTAGCCAGACAGATTGAAGGAACAGAGCATAAAGTTCAAAAATAAACCACATACATAAAAGAATATTCAGCAATGAAAGCCATCCTTTATATGTGTAGACATGTAAGAAATGTTTATTTGTGAGGCCAAGACGGGAGGGTTGCTTGAGCTCAGGAGTTTGAGATCAGCCTGGGCTACATGGCAAGACGGCAAGACCCTATCTCTTTTTTTTTTTAATTAAAAAAAAATTTTTTTTTTGAGACAGAGTCTCGCTGTGTCACCCAGGCTGGAGTGCAGTGGTGTGATCTTGGCTCACTGCAAGCTCTGCCTGCCGGGTTCACGCCGTTCTCCTGCCTCAGCCTCCCGGTAGATGGGACTACAGGCGCCCGCCACCACCCCTGGCTAATTTTTTGTATTTTTAGTAGAGACGGGGTTTCACAGTGTTAGCCAGGATGGTCTCGATCTCCTGACCTTGTGATCTTCCCGCCTTGGCCTCCCAAAGTGCTGGGATTACAGGCGTGAACCACGGCGCCCAGCTGACCCTCTTTAAAAAAAAAAAAAAAAAAAAAAAAAACGGCCAGGTGTGGTGGTTCATGCCTGTAGTCCCAGCTACTTGGGAGGCTGAGGTGGGAGGATTGCTTGAGCCCAGGAGGTGGAGGCTGCAATGAGTCATGTTTGTGTCACTGCACTCCAGCCTGGATGACAGAGCAACACCCTGTTTCAAAAAAAAAAAAAAGAAAGAAAAGAAATATTTATAAGCACTAAATATGATAAGCACTCTACCTGGAGCTGGAGATACAGTGGTGAATAAAATCTGGGAGTTTACAGTCTGATTAGGAGACCAACATGAAACAAATACAGAAGTACATACATAGAAGTGCGCTTATTTTTTTTCTTTCTGACCACTCTGGAAGAAAGGATTGTTATAATATACCTTCTATGGTCCAGGAGAATGGAAACTTTCCTTTGAATCTCGTTGTATGTTAGCATCACAGGACTTGAATAAATGCCTAATGTAGTACAGGATTTTAAGCACATATTTGCTCTTATTTCTTTCTCTCTGACAGAGTTTTGAAAAGAAACTTGCTCCAGAAGAATGCTTTTCCCCTTTGGATCTTTTTAACAAAATCCGAGAATAAAATGAAGAACTTGGACTGATTATTGATTTAACATATACTCAACACTATTATAAACCAGAAGTAAGTGGAACCCTTCATTAAAAAGAACTTTCTTCATTCTGATCCTAAAATAATTTATAGTAATTCAGTAATCATCTTGTGCTAATATGAAGCTTGGCCTTCTTTGATGGGTAGTAAGTTTAAAAGAGAACCAAGTTATTTCTCTAATTACATGTTTTTAATTGCTGTCTTAAATGAAATCGAAGACATGAATTGAACTAAAATATTTGGCAGTAGGCTCTGTGTGTGCCTAAGAAATTCTATAAGCTTCCATCTTCTATATTTTGAAAATGAAGTAAACTTATTAATACTAGCAGTGGCTTGAAGGAAAGAAAGGAATATCCAGTATTTCTTAGCACTTATTTTAACCCGTTGCCTAAGCATGTGTAAGCATCATGTAAAAGAAAGTTCTCTAAGTTTATGATTTCTTTTCCCAGTATCTGTTGATACAATACAGAGATTCATATATTCTGTTGGCCCCATTTAGCATCTCAGTGCGAAAGAATGATCCTTCTTCTGACCAGTTCCATGGCTTTTGGAAACAGTAACACCTAATGTTTGTTAATATTTGTACAGCAGTTTGCCATTTAAAAAGTACTTTCAGCCGGGTGCAGAGACTCACACCTGTAATCCCAGCACTTTGGGAGGCCAAGGCGGGTGGATCACCTGAGGTCAGGAGTTTGAGACCAGCCTGGCCAACATGGTGAAACCCTGTCTCTATTAAAAATACAAAAAAAAGTTAGCCAGGTGTGGGTGGTGCACACCTCTAATCCCAGCTACTGGGGCGGCTGAGGAAGGAGAATCGCTTGAACCTGGGAAGCAGAGGTTGCAGTGAGCCAAGATCATGCCACTGCATGACAGCCTGGGCGTCAGAGCAAGACTCCATCTCAAAAAAAAAAAAAGTACTTTCACATGTATTAACTTAGTTAATCCTCTCAACAATCTTGTGCTGATAAAGTAGCAATTGTGCTAATATCTCCTATTGAATGCTTTTTCTTCGCTAAGCTCAGAGGATTAAATGGTTACAATTAATACATAATTTTACAGAAGATAAAACAGGCTCAAAAAAGGATGACTTAAAACTTGAATTTAGTTATTTCTCTTTTTTTTTAATTGAAGCACAAATTGAGGCCCTATCTTTGGAGAGTTGGAACTTCTTAGATGGTCCCCCGAGTCCTTTTGACACAACTCTAGTAACCTTTGATCACTCTTTTTTTGCTATTTATATGAAAAAAAATTCCAGGCTTATCTCGTACATTTCCTGCCCTTTTCCCAAGGAGCTTCGATTCCTTTCTGGTGGGAATGTTATTTAAAGATCAGAGTCTGAGTGCTAGAGGTGCTCAGTGCTCCTAGGCTCATTGTTACTAGTCTTTTTCTGTGGATGGTGCTAAGAAATATGTTTGTTTTTAAAATACATCATGAGTTCATGCTGATACTTTCCATTTGAACTCGGAACTTCAGTTCTAAAAGAACTGAAAGCAAGGATTTAAACAAATACTTGTACACCAGTGTTCACAGCAGCATTTTTCACAATGGCCAAAAGGTGTCCATCAGTAGGTGAATGGATACACAGAACATTATATGCACACAATGGAATATTATTCAGCCATAAAAAAGAATAAAATTAATACATGCTACAACACGGATGAACCTTAAAAACATGCTTAGTGAAATAAACCAGACACAGAAGGACAAATATATGATTCCACTTGTATGAACTACCCAGAATAGACAAATTCACAGAGACAGAAAACAGACTAAAGGATCTATGAGGTGGGGAGAAAAGGGAATTATGGTTTAATGGTCAGAGTCTTTTTGTCGAGGATGATGAAAAAGTTTTGGGTATAGACAGTGGTGATGGTTACACAATACTGTGAATGTAATGCCACTGAACTATACACTTATGGATGGTTAAAATGATTTTGACTTAGCCTCTTCTGTCTTTTATCTGTATCTACTTTTGTCCCACCCCAAGAATATCAGTTCTCAATAGTGCCTGGAATTCCCTCTATCTCACAATTCAAATCCAAGTTCTTCTGACTCTATTCTCTACTCTTCTACTTAAATCGTAGCTGCTTTATGAAGGCACTGGCCCTTGAATTGTAAAATATTAAATGGAACTGTTTATATAATTTATAGTTAAATATGCATTCATTCACATGGAATTTGCTTTCAGTTTTGTATACCTAGTGACTATCTATTTTGTAGTTTTATTGAAAATCAAGTGATACTTCCTGGTTGAAGCAGTGTTAGAAAAAATGGCTCTTTTATCACAATTGCATATACTGATATTGGCGTATTAAGTTTGTTATAATCTCTTGGCTTATATTCTGGGTCCCCTAATTACTCTTTAATTATTTCTCTACGAGTGAAATAATACACATCTTTTATGGTTTTGCTTTATAGGATTTGCCAGAAACTATTCCTTACTTAAAAATTTTTACGGTTGGACATCAAGTGCCTGATGATGAGACTATTTTTAAATTCAAACATGCTGTTAATGGGTTTTTGAAAGAAAATAAAGATAATGGTGAGTTTTTATTCTTACCTGAACTGTGGTGTGCATTATGAATGGGGTTGGGGATTTTTGGTATTTTTTATAGTTTTAACCTTAGACCTGTTGTATTTAATGATGCTAAGGTGATGAAAATGTCAGATGGTGCTAATAGGGTAAGATGTTTTTCCTTTTGTTGATCACAAATAATTTAACTTTGGAATGTTAAATTAGTTTTAGTGCAAAATATGAACTGAACTAGCTCATCTTTCTTTTTTAATTTGAATGGGAAATATATAATAAAATTAAAATGTTATTTTTGTCTTATATATTGGTTAAGAAGTGAGAGGTAGAAGAAAAGATTAAAAAACTCTGAGTCTTAGAGTTATGTGAAAGAGACAAGAAAGGGCAAAGATTAAGAATGGGACAGACCCCTAGAAGCAAAACAAGAAAGAGTGCACCAGTGGAATTGCCCCTTTGTCATATGTATTTAAGATACACGTATACATATGTAACAAACCTGCACATTGTGCACATGTACCCTAAAACTTAAAGTATAATAAAAAAAAAAGATATTTCTGCTGTTTTTCCGCTTTGAGTACAGATGGGGAAGGATACCACCACCTCTTATTCTTCACACGGGAGAACTTAAGCCAAAGGCTGGTGCTTTCTTGTTCCTGCTTTAAGATTTACCTTACTCTTTTGAAAATAGAACTTAACAGCTTCTTTATCTTAAGGATCCAGTTGCCTTTTTCTGGCATCTCTCTGCCAGAAAGAACATGATATTTGCCATATTTTAAGACTGAAGAAGCGGCCGGGCGTGGTGGCTCAAGCCTGTAATCCCAGCACTTTGGGAGGCCGAGGCGGGCGGATCACGAGGTCAGGAGATCGAGACCATCCTGGCTAACACGGTGAAACCCCGTCTCTACTAAAAATACAAAAAAATTAGCCGGGCGTGTTGGCGGGCGCCTGTAGTCCCAGCTACTTGGGAGGCTGAGGCAGGAGAATGGCATGAACCCGGGAGGCGGAGCTTGCAGTGAGCCGAGATCACACCACTGCACTCCAGCCTGGGGGACAGAGCAAGACTCCATCTCAAAAAAAAAAAAAGACTGAAGAAGCTTTTATCTTTGGAAAGCCGCTGACACCCACAGGACGGAGGCTTCATTTGCCTTCTTTCCAAATTTAGCTTGAGGAGTGTACACTTTATTACATAAATCTGACAGTTAATACTCCTTTTTAAAAAATGTGATGGAGTAGTGGAGAAAGAATAGAGACAGAGGTGGGAAGATAGGGAATGGAAGGTGAGAGATAGAGACTGGATCAGTGGGTTTGAAGATAAAATTTCAAATTGTAACCCACTCACTCACTTAATGTGGACACTAGCTTTTAATTATGTTAAACCTTGTACACAGATCTTCCCTTGTACTTTAACTTTAAAACTTGAGAGGTTTGGCTTTCTCATTTGTATAAGCTGTTGTCACAGAAATACTACCTTTTCAGATATGAGGGTACTGCTGATGGCCTGTTCACTGCTTCTAGGCTCTTTTGTGTAAAAGTTTTATATAGCATTTCATCTGTTCTGTGAGGGCTAGGAGGTCCTTATGAATACATGAGAACACATTTTTAAATCTTAGTTGTTCACATGTTACACTGATTGTAGTCAATTGGATAGACTGAACTCCATGTTGGTCTTCTGCCTGAGTTGTGCTGACTAAGTCTTGCAGTACTCACTGCCATTGCAGGCTTGGGACCTTGTTTGTAATCAGTTTTGGCTACCTCTGCTGTAATCCCTTCTCACAGATACCAGGCTCATTGTTAAAAGAGGACACTACACTCTCCACTCTCTCCTAGAACTAGTAGGGACTGAGAAAATAAATTGATTCAGTAAACACTGAGATCCTTTTAGATTTGTTGTTAGAGCACGAAGACACAGAGGTGATAGCAGTCTTTGTTTTTTATTATAGCAGTTCACAGTTACCTAGGAAAATAAACATGTAGTGCATGTGGTTTAAGATGTGGGTTAGGCCAGGCGTGGTGGCTCACGCCTGTAATCACAGCACTTTGGGAGGCCCAGGCGGGCGGATCACGAGGTCAGGAGATCGAGACTATCCTGGCTAACACGGTGAAACCCCATCTCTACTAAAAATACAAAAAATTAGCCGGACGTAGTGGCGGGCACCTGTAGTCCAAGCTACTCGGGAGGCTGAGGCAGGAGAATGGTGTGAACCCGGGAGGCGGAACTTTCAGTGAGCAGAGATGGCACCACTGCACTCCAGCCTGGGGGACAGAGCGAGACTCCGTCTCAAAAAAAAAAAAAAAAAAAAAGATGTGGGTTAATTATAGAACAAAAAAGCCCGGCACGGTGGCTCACGCCTGTAATCCCAGCACTTTGGGAGGCCGAGGCGGGCAGATCATGAGGTCAGGAGATCGATACCATCCTGGCTAACATGGTGAAACCCCATCTCTACTAAAAATACAAAAAAAATAAAAATAAAAATTACCCTGGCATGGTGGCGGGTGCCTGTAGTCCCAGCTACTCGGGAGGCTGCAGCAGGAGAATGGTGTGAACCTGGGAGGCGAAACTTGCAGTGAGCCGAGATTGCGCCACTGCACTCCAGCCTGGGCAACAGAGCGAGACTCTGTCTCAAAAAAAAAACAAAAAAAAACCACAAAAGACAGTGCATCATAATAAAAGAATAAATTAAGTACAGTGAGAATATAGAGGAGAGATTGAGGAAGGCCTGACAGGAGACAACATTTGAGCTGCAGGGACGAGAATTTTGCCAGGATGAGAAAAGGGCAGCCCAGTTTTGGGGATTAGGCACAAAAGGCACAGGGCCTAAAGCCATGGGGAGGCAGCCTCTTGTGTGACTAGAAGATAATGTGAAAAGGCATGGAATTCATATGTTCATTTGCAACAAATAATTATATAACCTATGTTGAAGTCACTTTTCTAGAAAGTGGAAATAGAACAAAGTCCTTGCCCTTATATACTTTACATTCTAGTGGGGGAGAGAAACAAGCAAATAAATACATGGAATATATATGGTGATAAGTGCTTTGGAGAATAACAAAACACGATAAAGGGATGAGGGAAGAGGTGAGTGATCAGGAAGGCCTCTTTATGAAGATGTCATTTGAGCAGAACCTTAAAGGAAGTAATGAACCAAGCCATTGGGTGTCTGGGGAGGAGCGTCCTAAGGCAGAGGGAACAGCAGGTGCAAAGTCCCTGAGGCATAACTATGCTAGGCATGTTTGAGGAATGTTAAAGAGCCCAGTGTGGCTGGAGTGGAGTGAGTGAGGGTAAGAGCAGGAGAAACGGGATCAGAGAGGTTGGGGTTGGGCAGAAGGGAGGTGGATCATATCAGCCCTTGTAAATCATAGTTAGGATCATTGTGGACTTAGATCGGTTGGAAAGGCAGATTGATATCAGTTTATGAAGGATTCTAAATGCCATGCTAAATTTGGGCTTCATGCTATGCTAAATTGAGATTTTTAAGCAAACCAACCCAGCCAGGCTTATGTTTTAGAAATATAACATCTGCCTTATGGAGGATCAGTTGAGATAGAGGTAGGGAGATTAGTTCTTTGTAGTAATCTAGGCTGGCAAAGATGAGTGCCTTCTTTTTTGAGATGGAGTCTCACTCTGTCGCCAAGGCTGGAGTGCAGTGGCACTATGTTGGCACACTGCAGCCTCCGTCTCCTGCGTTCAAGCAATTCTCCTGCCTCAGCCTCCCGAGTAGCTGGGATTACAGGCACCCACCACCACACCTGGCTAGTTTTTACATTTTAGTAGAGATGGGGTTTCACCATATTGGCCAGGCTGGTCTCGAACTCCTGACCTCAGGTGATCCACCCACCTCGGCCTCCCAAAGGGCTGGGATTGCAGGTGTGAGCCACCACGTCCGGCAGAGTGCCTTCTTTTTTCTTTTCTTTCTTTCTTTTTTTTTTTTTTTTGAGTAGTTGGGATTACAGGCTCCCACCACAATACCCAGCTAATTTTTTGTACTTTTAGTAGAGACGTGTTCTCACCATGTTGGCCAGGTTGGAAAGTGCTGGGATTACAGGCGTGAGCCACCACACCTGGCTGATGAGTGTCTTCTTTACCAGACGCTACCTAGTCACGGACACAGATTTTGCAAAGATAAACTACACGTTTTTTAATTTAATTCCTCATGTAATTTTTTAAAAAGATGGACTAAGAAATACTGTGATGTAATGGGAAAAATCTTAGACTTGATTCTAGTCTTGTACTGCTTGCCTGCTTTGACTTACATCCAAGCCTTGCCTTTTCATTGTAAAATGTGAATAGTGCTATTCACCTGAGTACTTCACAGGGCAAGTAGACCTGTGGTATGTGTGGAGCACCGAACAAGAGAAGGAGTAGAAGCTCTTCGGGAACTCAAGAGTACTATGGAAACTGTCCTTAATATTCAATATCAAGAGTGAAGGCCTTTTATTTGTTTCATTCAGAAACAAATTTCATTCTTCTCTTAGCCTGTTGTTGCTTTCACTCCCTTTTTGTATAATTAAATCAGTTGCTGATGGGCATTCTGTTTTAAGATAGATGGGTTTGTCTCATTGCAGTTTTAGCTGTTAGTGTCTGACCAGGCCTGCAGTTGACATCATTGAGTCTAATTAGGACTATGCAAAGTTTCCCAGAAGCAGTGAATTTTGGCTTTCTGTTAGATGATTCTTCATAGTATGTTCCTAGAAAAAACAATTCCTCTTAAGAGTTATTCATTTTCAGGGCAGTGATAATGTTATACACTTGTTTATCTACTTTAGTTACTTAATCCTGTATTTTCTTTTTATAGACAAACTTATTGGTGTCCATCGTACCCATGGTTTAAACAGGACTGGCTACCTCATTTGCAGGTAAGTTGCCAACCCCAGAGGCAGACCATTTTAAAGTTGTTTTTGTCTGTTTACAATGGTAATGTAAGCTTGTTGTAAAAAATGGAACCGGTATAGAAATACATGAAGTAGAAGGCAGTCTTGCTCCCCACCCAGAGATTACCACCATTAATAATTTAGTACACGTCTTTTCAGACTCTAAAAATGCAGATTCAAGCATACATGTTATTGAATAGTATAATAGTTAGACATTCTGTTTTTTTAATTTAATACGTGATAGACATCGTTCTTTGAAAATACTTGGACTCCTTATTCTTTTTTTTTTTTTTTTTTGAGACGGAGTCTCGCTCTGTTGCCCAGGCTGGAGTGCAGTGGCACGATCTCGGCTCACTCCAAGTTCTGCCTCCCAGGTTCACGCGGTTCTCCTGCCTCAGCCTCCCATGTAGCTGGGACTACAGGCGGCCTGCCACCATGCCCGGCTAATTTTTTGTATTTTTAGTAGAGATGGGGTTTCACCGTGTTAGCCAGGATGATCTTGATCTCCTGACCTTGTGATCCATCCGCCTCAGCCTCCCAAAGTGCTGGGATTACAGGAGTGAGCCACCGCGCCTGGCTGGACTCCTTGTTCTTTTTAAGGGCTGCATTGTTCTTTGCACACCGATGAACACAAAAGTCAGAAGTTTTTGATATTATAAAACATTGAAGTAGTGAACATTTCTATGTAAATATTTTTGAATACATATCCCATAGCCCCGGAGGTAATTTCACTCAAAATAGAATTTCTGAATCAAATAGTATGTGTCCTTATGCTTTTTATGGATGTTGCCACACTGTACTGAGTTATGTTTGTTCATTCAGAAAATATCTCCTGAGCATCTATTATGCGTAGGCCCTGTGCTGGGTGTTAGCAAAGAGACTTGAGCTGCCCTTTGTGCATCCTAACAGTCTAGGGAGGGAGTAGATATTAAAGAATCACACAAATGCCTATAGAATTACAACTCTGACAAGTGCTGAGAAGGGGAGTGACGTGATACAATGAGAGCATATAATAGGGAGGATTTGACTTCAACAAGAGGACTAGAGGTTTCTGTGGGGAGGTCTGAGCAAATATATGAAGTATGAGTGGGTGTTAACCAGGTAGGGATGTTGTGGAGAGAATTCTGAACATAAGGATCAGCAGAGACCATATAACAGGAAAACATATACTGTGTTGGAGGAACTGGCTAGGGAGACTGGGCCATGGGGGTAGTACGGCATTAAAATGGAGCTGGAAATATGGATAGGAGCTAAAACCATGCAGAGATATGTTTAAGGTTTTAGTCACTACGTTAAGAGCAATAGAAAACCATTGAATTTTTTTTGTTGGGGATGAGTGTGGGGAACATTCAAATTTGTATTTTCAACCTATCATTTTGCTGCTGAGTGGAGAATACACTGCAGAGGGAAAGAGGCAGAAGCAGGGAGACAAGTTGGGAGGTGTTTGTAGGAATTGAGGCATAATGGTGGATTGGACCAGGGCATGGTGGCCATTTTGGTAGAAAGATACAGATATACTCTATAGAAATATTTAGGTAATATTGTTGTCAGGAGTTGGTGGTGAATTGAAGATGAGAGTATGGAAGAAATGGCTGACAGTGATGGTGACTCCCAAGTTTCTGGCCCATTCTGTTGGTTATACAGTATTTTTTAGATATAATGTTAATATTTTTCCCAGTTTGTCTTTTGTTTGTTGTTGGTTTCTGATAAATACTCTGTCATATTAAGGAAGTGTCTATTTTTAGTGTATAAAGCATTTTGATAAAAAATGATTCTGCATTTTCTTTCCTTTTGTTTATTAAATTACATTAATGTAAATAAATATATAAATAGATTTTGTGGAGTTGAGTCATCCTTGCATTCTTGAAAAACGTCTTTTTGTGGTCATGGTATGTCATTCTTTAATAACTGCTGGATTTGATGTGCTGATATTTTCTTAGGATTTTTATATCTATAAGTTGAAATTGGACCTTTTTTGAAAAAACTTGATTTTTTTCTTTTCGTATATAAATGACCCAAATTATGTTGTTTTATTAGATATTTGATTGACGTAGAAGGCGTGAGGCCTGATGATGCAGTTGAATGTAAGTATGAGGGTTGTCACTATTTTTCCCTTTTTATTAAAGTTAAAGGTGGAAATGTAGAAGAATTTCTCAAATTTTGGAAAAAAAGAAGTTTGTAATTTGTTTGTTCCAATATAAGATAGTCTTGCCAAAAGTCTATAGATGTATGTGGAAGTAGTGAGATATAACAGCTTGAATAGTGAATTTCAGCTTAATTTGCTTTTTCTGGAAAGATTTGCTCTTCGTACAGTTATTTCTAACAGTTTATCCTCTCCTCCGTATTCCATAGGTGCCGGGGACATTGCTTAGAAAGACAAAACTGCATTGAAGACCTTCAGAATGGTCCTATCAGAAAGTAAGTCTTATGTTATATATGTGAGATTTGTGGATCAGGGAGATCTCTGTTTATATAATTTAAGTTGCATATGTTCATTCTTCTGGTAGCTTGTTTATTTGTTGGGAGGAGACGTAAACAAATAGGAATGGGAGAAGGAAGAAATTGTTATTTTCATATGCCAAAATATAGTCACTAAATTGACTACTAAATCTGGAAACCAGTAATATTGTGTGGAAATATTCTCTTTAAGGAATTGGAATTCCAGTGTACCCAGGTCAAGTGGTTTTGAAGACTCAGCACATCTCATGCAACCAGTCCACAATAAGCCTGTTAAACAAGGACCTAGGTATAATCTACATCAGATCCAGGGTCACTCAGCTCCTTGACATTTCCACACCCAGACCCAAAATTTGCAACAATCAGTCAGGTACCTCTCTCTGCTTTCCCTTTTCTAGAATTGAGATAGAAATTAATACTATAGTTAATGAAAACACATTATGATACTGATGAGGAATTCTGTGTTTTTGTTTTTTTTTTTGGAGACAGAGTCTTGCTCTGTCATCCAGGCTGGAGTACAATGACGCGATCTCGGCTCACTGCAACCTTCACCTCACAGGTTCAAGCAATTCTCCTGCCTTAGCCTCCCAAGTAGCTGGGACTACAGGCACCCGCCACCACGCACGGCTAATTTTTTGTATTTTTAGTAGAGATGGGGTTTCACCGTGTTAGACGGGATGGTCTTGATCTCCTGACCCTGTGATCTACCCCCTTCAGCTTCCCAAAGTGCTGGGATTATAGGCGTGAGCCACCGTGCCTGGCCGATAAGGAATTCTTGCGGTTCGGTTTGAACCAGGAGATATTATTTTGCTCTGTATTTTGCATTTAGCACTGGAAAATCAGTTACAGGACAGGGAATATGTGACTTTTCAGAGGCAATTCGGAAAGGGACTTAGAAATTTTCATTGATTTTAAACTTAAGCCAAGAGTTTGATGTGGCTATCAAAAAGGATCTTATATTCTTAGGCTACATTAATGTAGTATAGTTTTTAGAATAAGGAAGATTGTTATTTGAGGAGTTGATATGAATTATAAGAAAAATAATAAAATCCTAATAGAGAAATTGCAAAGGATCTGAACAGATAAAACAACAAAAGTATTTTCACTTGGAAAATGGGGAAAACCTCAGTATGGTTAAAGTGGTACATTAGTATGAGTTCTCCAGAATGATAGAACCAGTAGGATGGATGGATGGATGGATGGATGATGGATGGGTAGATGGGTGGGTGGATGGGAGGAGGAGCTTTTTTATTCGGGGTATCAGCTTATGCACTTATGAAAGCTGAGAAGTTTCATAGTAGGCTGTCTGCAAACTGGAGAACCAGGGAAGCTGGTAGCATTCAGTCCAACTCAGAAAGCCTCAGAACCACGGCAGCCAGTGGAGTAACTCTCAATCCAAGGCTGAAGGCCTGGGAATCTGGTAAGGGTTGGAGGACACTGGTATGAGTCCTCAAGTCCAAAGGCCGTGAAGCCTGGAGTTCTGATGTCTGAGAGTAGGAGAAGGTAAGGTATTCCAGCTCCAGGAGAGAGCACAATTTGCCTTTCCTCTGCCTTTTTGTTGTATCCAGGCCCCCAGCCTACTGGATGGTACCTACCCATCCTGAGGGTGGATCCTCCCACTCAGTCCACCCACTCACACACCAGTATCCTCTGGACACACCGTCACAGACGCTCCCAGAAATAATACTTTACCAGCTATCTATATATCTCTTAACCCAGTCAAGTTGACACCTAAAATTAACTATCACAAATAGCAAGGCATTATTCTTTGACTATTTGACTATTAATTTAGCAACAGTTTTGTTTGCTTGTTTTTTTTTTTTTTTTTGGAGATGGAGTCTTACCCTGTTGGCCAGACTGGAGTGCAGTGGTGCAGTCTTGGCTCACTGCAACCTCCACATCCCAGGTTCAAGCAATTCTCCTGCTTCAGCCTCCCGAGTAGCTGGGATTACCGGCACTGCCACCACGCCCAGCTAATTTTTGTATTTTAGTAGAAATGGGGGTTTTACCATGTTGGCCAGGCTGGTCTTGAACTCCTGACCTCAGGTGATCCGCCTGCCTCAGCCTCCCAAAGTGCTGGGATTACAGGCATGAACCATCTTGCCCAGCCAGTTTAGCAACAGTTTTTGATAAGCACTCCATTGTAGTGGTTGTCAGGCTGGACCTGGATTTGCATCTTGGCTTTGTTACTCGCCTGCTTTGTGATCTTGGATAAGATACTTAGCCTATCTACATTTCCTTTTTCCCATCAGTCAGATATTTTAATAATACATACCCCATAGTGGTTGGTATTGACAGTTAACATGAATTTAAACAGTTTAGCACATTGTAAACACTTTGAAAAATAGATTGCCATTTTTAAGCCAGGTGCATTGGCTCACACCTGTAATCCCAGCACTTAGGGAGGCTGAGGTGGGAGGACTGCTTGGGCCCAGGAGTTTGAGACCACCCTGGGCAACATGCTGGAATCCTGTTTTTATTAAAAAAGGGAAAAAAAACTTAAAAAAAATTGACATTTTTAAAAGATGTAAACAAACATTTCAAAAATATGTCGCTTGCGGCACTGAAAATTGGTATAAGCCTTTTGAAGCACAATTTCAAGAGCCATAAAAATACTTTACCTAGTAATTTCATTCTGAGACTAAGGAAATACTTCAAAATACAGAAAAAGCTATATTTACTTAATCATTTGGCACATTTCTCAAACTCCTTTCCATGTGTCAGATGCTGGGCTAGCTCAGGATACAGTAGTATATGTTTTGCATGTTAATCCCAGCATTATTTGTGGTTGTGGAAAAACTTGTAGCTGCTGTATTTCTAACAGTGGAGAATGTATCTAAATAATTACATCCATACTATAACATTTTATAAAGCCATCGAAAGTGTTAGCTCATTTATGATAAGTGAAAATAATAGGCTGTGATTCAACAGTCAGAAAAAGATGCTGGGGAAAAGAACAAAAGGAAATACTAACTAATTGAATTATAGTAAGTGGGATTGAGGGCTGTGTAGCGGGGGTTAGTTTTTCTTTTCTCAGATTTCCAAATTTTCTTTATTTTTTTTTTTCAAGACGGAGTTTCGCTATTGTTGCCCAAGCTGGAGTGTAATGGTGTGATCTTGGCTCACCACAGCCTCCACCTCCCGGGTTCAAACGATTTTCCTGCCTCAGCCTCCTGAGTAGCTGGGATTACAGGCTCCCACCACCACACCTGGCTAACTTTGTATTTTTAGTAGAGATGGGGTTTCTTCATGTTGGTCAGGCTGGTCTCAAACTCCCGACTTCAGGTGATCCGCCTGCCTTGGCCTCCCAAAGTGCTGGGATTACAGGTGTGAGCCACCACGCCCAGCCCCAAATTTTCTTTTGTATAATTACATGAGATTTTCTGGTCTTGCTTTTGAAACAAGTAAATTTAAATCCTAATTTTTCTAATTTGTTGCATATACCATCATTAAAGTTTTTCACACTTTATAATTAATTTATGTATGTTTGTTTATAAAGTGGAAGCAGCTATCTGTTTTCAGTACTAAATAGCTTATTCTGTCTTATGTCAACCCTGCCAGACTTTGGGAGAGAAAGTATTTGATTAGAATAGTATGGGCATGCACTTATCTCTGTAGGGAAAGGTGGAAAGGCTTCTGGGAATCCACGGTGTGCCAGGGCATCGTAGGTAATTGAAATGTATTTTCTTAATTTAGCTTCATAACAGCTCGTGAAGGTGAAAAGTATTATTAGCCCCATTTTATAAAGAACTTAGGGAAATAACAATGAAGTATTTTATCTACTAAGGTCACACAGGTAGGAAACAGTAGAATATATATTATTTTATAAATGTATAAATTTAAAACATTTTATGAAAATATAAATTTAAAATAAATAAAAATTATTGCATTAATCCTAGTAATGGCTTATTACTTTTTGTTTTGCTTTAAGAAAATTTTCAGAGAATCCACATGTTTACCAGAGACGCCATCTCCCTCCTCCTGGTCCCCCTGGAGAGGACTGTTCACACAGGAGGTACTCTTGGAATGTGAAGCCCAATGCCAGTCGGGCAGCCGAGGATAGAAGAAGGTGGTATCCTTACAATTACTCCAGACTCTCCTATCCAGCCTGTTGGGAATGGACCCAGTGATACAAACCTGTCCTGGAATTCTACCTGGAGACCAGAGCTGGCCTGAAGATTACTGGTATGACTTTAATTAGTTCAGGTTTAATCAGGTTTCTTTATTGTTCCCTTACGTATTCAAGCTTAAGGAAAAATTGCATTGCTGTTTACTTCTTTGCTGATAAATTTGCAGTAATTACTGTGTTGTAGGAAAAACAATCTGTTATTCCAGTCTTGAATTTTTCTAAAAGAAGACAATATTTTAGAACTGAAGCATTAAGAACTTCCCTTGCAAATTATTTTTAAAATTCTACCTTGTTTATCTATGTATTTCTTTCTGACTAGACTTGTGATATGCGTGTGTTTATGTACAGAAATTTTTAGTGTTTTTGTTATGTTCTGTTATTGACCCAAAGGCCATCTTTATTTTCTATAACTGTTCAAAATTTATATTAAAATCTGCTTAGGAGATAATTTCTT
Source organism: Nomascus leucogenys (assembly GCF_006542625.1). Lineage (NCBI taxonomy): Eukaryota > Metazoa > Chordata > Mammalia > Primates > Hylobatidae > Nomascus > Nomascus leucogenys. The sequence continues at coordinate 76,104,916 of NC_044394.1, forward strand.
TAGAACCTAGTTACTACCTGTAATTAATTGTGGTATTTTTGTGATTAGATATTACTTTCTTTGGCAGTCAGTTGTGGGATTTGACCAACTTCCTTTGACTGAATTGTCAGATATACCGTCTCACACAGGAGTGGATGCACTTTTAGGGATTGTCAATTGAGCAAGAGAGACTGACTGATAAACCAGATTGCTGGTTTATTCAATTATAGTGAGTAATTTACCTGGCAGGGTAATTGCCATCAACTGGGTAGAACTATCCAGAAAACTTGAAAACTTTTATAAAGGTGATGAACAGAGTAGAATATGTCCATTTAAAGGCTGTGGATATCTGGCAAGACTACTGTGTTATTGCTCTGTTGTTGAATATAACCTCCTGGGATCTTTCTCCAGTTGCCTCTCCTCTTAAGTGGAGTTGTGGTTTACCTTTTTTTTTTTTTTTTTTTTTTGAGACAGGGTCTTGCTCTGTCACCCAGACTGGAGTGCAGTGGTGCCATCTAGGCTCACTGCAACCTCCGCCTCCTGGCTCAAGTGATCCTCCCACCTCAGCTTCGCTAGTAGCTGGGACTACAGGTGTGGACTACAATGCCTGGCCAATTTTTTGTATTTTTTTTTTATAGAGACCAGGTTTTGCCATGTTGCCCAGGCTGGTCTCAAACTCCCTAGCTCAAGCGAATCCACTCACCTCAGCCTCCCAAAGTGTTGGGATTATAGCCATGAGCCACTGTGCCTGGCCTACCTTCACTTTTTCCAAGTTGTCTCTCCTGCTGCTATACCTGTGGAACACGCAGACCGATCATTGGGGAGGGTAATTATTTTTAGTTGCAGAGGAAGCCAGAAACCTTTGATGGCTCAAAGAAATGTCTCATCGTCATAACACATAGTAAGCCTCAGTAAATACTTGATGAATACTTGAGCAACCTGGCTTCATTTTAAAATTATTTTTATTAATTAATTAATTAATTTTTAAATTTTTGGTAGAGATAAGGTCTCACTTTGTTACCCAGATTGGTCTTGAACTCCTGAGCTCAAGCGATCCTCCTGCCTTGGCCTCCCAAAGTGCTGGGATTACTGGCATGAGCCACCATGCCCAGCCATTGGCTTCATTTTTTAAAGCATCTGATTTTGAGGATTTGTGTCATTGAATGTCTGATGCTGCACGTGATAGTTATTTTCTCTTCTCTCATGTATGAACAACATCTGGACCCTGATCTTAAGGAGCTACTGTAGCTCAGCTGTTCTTGGCTGTACCTGATTAGCTCAGTCAGGTTGCTGTTGTAGAACCCCAAAAGTTAGGTTCATGTACCTGGTGCACAGTAAGCCAAACACTGACATATTAATGCTTAGAAAGGTTTATTCAATTTGGCCGAAGTATGAGGGCGGGAGAAGCAGATTCTCAAATATGACCTTCCTTTGCACATAATTGGGGGCTTTCCCTGATGTTCAAAGCTGCTCGTGTCCCTTGGCCAGTCAAACTTCTGGATGCCATCAAGGAGGTCAGTGTGACCTAAGGATCATTGTTCTTTAAAAGAAAAACAAGTACATTAATCTTGCAAGCAGCCCCTGGGGGTTAGGATATACAGTTAATCACTTGTTAGTGACTACCCTCTACCAAAATGACTATGTGCAAGCAATCCTGCCTGGAGGAAGCTAAGGACGGAGAAAGAAAAATAAGTAAAATAAACACCTGATGATTTTTATAATACAGGCTGGGTTACAGTATCCCCACTGACACTGTTCTTTTCCTCAATCTTGAGTTTGGGTGTTGACGCAGTTTAACTACTTCCCGCTGGCAAGGGGCATTCCTAGGGGGCTGAGGAATGGAACTTATTTACCTGCTGTTGAAAATATTCACATGTCCCGGGACTTAGGCAATTTTGTTGTAACATTGTTGAACAGGGTGTCAGGAGCTTCAGAAGGGCGATCTTGCAATCCCACATACATAGTGCCACAGCAGTATAATCCACAGGCAAGGAGTATTCCTGTTTCTATAGTCATAGCTAGAATTACTAGTAATTTTTTCCACCAAGAGGGTACTGACCGGAAGTATGAAGACAATTATTGGTTTAGTGACATCATGAGGTTGGACACAGCATTCAGTTTGTACATGTCTTGAAGGGCCAGGGTGATGTTTCCTGAATTGTCTGGAATGTATACATAGCATTCAGTTTTCATTATGGCACAAGTTCTCCTTGTGCAGCCGTGAAGACATCAAGGGCCATGTGGTTCTACAAAACTGCTTTTTTCATCATAGTCATCTGAGAGGTGACTAAAGAGATGCCTTTGAATGCATCCTTCAGCACATGCTGGGTATAATTTGTTAGGATCTCAACATGTCAGATAACATTTTCTAAACTAACTTGGGGAACAAAAATGGAGAGGGGATGGTCATACCAGTGGAAAACTGACTTGGTCCATTGGTGCAACACATTTGGGAAATTTCCAGATTGTCCGTTGGTTTTTTGCCAAATGGCCCTGGACCTGTGGGAATCCCAGAGCATATTGTCCTGTCCAGCCAACGGGTAATCAGGGCCAAAGATTAGTCCCACATAGCCATTGCACTCCATATGAAGCTAGCCATTGAATTCCTGGCCTGTGTCCCATCGGTAGCAAACCAGTCAGTTTGTTGCAGCCCTGGAGTATGTTCACATTGGTGGGGGGAGCATCCAGCCCATATTCTTAGTGATATTTGGCCAGTTATCGTAAGAATGCTGGTTTTGTTTTGTTCCCAACATAAAGGGGCAATTTGATTTATGTGGCCAGTGGCATGATAAGGGTAGGGGAGCACAGTCATTCAAAGATAATCATCCCAAGCTTGATAAAAACCTTCCTCAGCATAGTGGCTGTTAATAGTCAAAATTTGGGGGGCTGCCGAGGGAAATTCCTTCAGGAGAGGAGGAGGAGTGTATTCAAAAGTTTGTTGAACAGTCTGACTTATAGTAAAAGATTTTCTGTGACCTGGGTTGTGAAGGGTTATATTAATGCCAGGCCATAGCCTTACATTTCCTTGTGTTAGCCCACCAGAGACCTGATTTTCTTTGGAATAGTTTTTCATAAAAATTTGTTACTGTACTCAGTTGTTTCCTTGTAAGAGCAAGACCCACCAAGGTAATACCAAAGTGCTAGAGATAGGTAACAGCCCTCAAACCCTACGAGCTTCTGTAGGCTATCTGCATAATGCGCCCATTGTAGGAAAAGATTGGTTTCAGCAGCCACTGTAAGCCATATAGTACTGTGGTGCTTAGCAAGAAGGCTTTACTTATCTGTGGATGTTTTCTTAAAAAGCAGCTTCAGGTTTTTAGTTGGTTCACATGTCCTTTCAGGTCTATTAACCTGATAGGTCAGGCTGAGCGGGGGCAATTTTTATCCAGGTATAATGTACCCACGGTTTAACTCCTGCCCAGTTGATGAATGCGTGGTCAGAAGGACCTCACAGGGTCTTACCCTTTGAGGGGCTAGTTGGTGATCCAGTCCAGTCTCCCTCCAGGTTTTAAGTAGGGCTTGGTCTCTAGCCTAGAAGGGGTGAAGTGGCCTGTCCGTGGGGAAGAAGCAAACTCATGAACAGAAGTCGGTATTTCATTTAGCAACTTTAAATAGTGTCTAATAGCTCCTTCCCTTTCTAAGAATTTATAGCCTGATCTTAGCCCCAAGGTGGCTAGGAAAGGTCTCTCATACATAATTTCTAAAGGGCTCAACTAGAGCCTGTTTCAGGGAATGACCCAAATCGTCAGCAGGACAGAAGGTAGTACTTTGTCTCAAGTTAGATTAGTTTCCTGGCACACGTTAGCAGCAGTTGCTTTTAGTTTTTTTTTGAGACGGTCTTACTCTGTCGCCCAGGCTGGAGTGGAGTGGCATGATCGCAGCTCACTGCAACCTCTACCTCCCGGGTTCAAGCAATTCATGTGCCTCAACCTCCCAAGCAGCTGGGACTACGGGCATGCGCCTCCATGTCCAGCTAATTTTTTGTATTTTTAGTAGAGACGGGGTTTGCCGTGTTGGCCAGGCTGGTCTCGAACTCCTGGGCTCAAATAATCCGCCTGCCTTGGCCTCCAAAAGTGCTGAGATTATAGGCGTTAGCCAGCACACCTGGCTTAATTGTTCTTTAAATAGTTTGATTCAGTTTTTTAGTCTTTCCAGTGGGCTGTGGCTGTGCTGCATGAAGTTTCCATTCAATGTCTAGGACTTGAGACACTTCCTGTACTACCCGAGAGATGAACACCGTACCATGGTCACTCTGGATCGTCAAAGGGAGTTCATACTGGGGAATTATCTCTTTAGTATAGTGTGGGCCACTTCAGCTCCCTTTCTGTTCAGATAAGGTATGCCTCTATCCATCCTGTAAATGTGTCTACAAGAAACAGAAAGATGTTTTTTGTACAAAAAGATGCCTGTAGCCTCCAGGCGCCCGTGGCATTGTGGTGAAATTAACTTTCCAGTCCTTGCATGGAGAGTCTCCTCGATGTTGTACCCCTGAACAGGGGTGGGGTCCAGTTTTAGGGCAGTTTGGGCACAAAGCATGCATTGATGGATCACATTTTGAATGACCCATTGTATGTCGGGGCCAATCAAGAACTCACATGCCATTGAAGGGTTGCGTCTTTTCTGTAATGGATGCTTTGATGAAACTGGCTCACTATATCTTTAAGGAAGGCACTGGGAACCAATACGATACCTTCCGGATTACGTTTCCAGCCTGGATGGGCCAGGGCCGGGATGTGAATCCCCATTCCTTGGCTCACTTTAAATCTCCTTTGGTATAGCAAGGTTGGAACTTGGTGAGATCAATGTGAGTTATTAGTGGGGCTAAGAAAGCCTCAGAGTCCAATGTTTTTGTGGCTTGCTTGGCTGCCAGGTCAGCACGTTGATTTCCTTTGACTATTCGGGAGTCTCCTTTTTGATGGCTGGGACAGTGGATGATAGCCACTATTAGAGGGGGCATTTACTGATTTTTTTTTTTTTTTTTTAGATAGAGTCTCGCTCTGTTGCTCAGGCTAGAGTGCAGTGGCACAATCTCGGCTCACTACAACTTCTGCCTCCCGGGTTCAAGTGATTCTCCTGCCTCAGCCTCCCAAGTAGCTGGGACTACAGGCACGTGTCACCATCCCTGGCTAATTTTTGTATTTTTTAGTAGAGACGAGGTTTCACCATGTTGTCCAGGCTGGTCTTGAACTCCTGACCTCAGGTAGTTCACCCGACTCAGCCTCCCAAAGTGCTGGGATTATAGGCATACCTTTTACAGATTCTAATAAGGCCAAAATATCAGAAGTATATTTGATTTCCTTATTTTTGCTAGTCAAAAGACCTCTCTCTACATAGCTCCGTGGGCATGTGCCGCCAAGAAAACATATTGGGAGTCTATATAAATATTCATAATTTTTTTCTTACTCAATTGGAGGGCGTGCATAAGGGCACCTTGGCCCACTGAGCTGAGGTGCCTAGCAATAAGGCCTTGGCTTCCTTAATTCCTTGTAAGGTAATGACCTCAAATTCAGCATGATGATGTCCACGGTCCGTGAAGCTGCTTGTATCTGTGAACAGTCCTAGTTGGGAGTGCAGCAGGGGCTGATCTGCCAGGTCTGGTTGCCTTGGAAAGACCTGCCCATTAATTGGAAGGCAATTTTGTATGGGCCCTGGCTCCTTCTCTGGAGGTATTAAGGTAGCAGAGTTAAGAATCGAGAACACCTTTAACTTCATCTCTGGATTGTCAAGGAGGATGGATGGCTTGGTGTTTTCCCAACCTTTCAGACGTCAGCCAATATCCACCTTTTTGATCTAAGAGACAGGAGATGTGATGCAGTGTGTGGACAGTGATGAGCTGAGCTACAGTTAGCTTTTCAGCCTCCCAGAAGAGGTTGCAAGTTGCAGCCACTGCTTGGAGGCAGGGGGACCAACCCTTGCCACCTGGTCAAACTGTTTAGAGAAAAAGGCAATCAGTCTTCAGTCAGTTCCCAAGCTTTGAGTTAGGACACCCAAGCCCATGGCTTGTTTTTTGTGCACAACTAAATTAGAGGGCTTTTTTAAATCTGGAAGGCCCAGCACAGAGGCAGTCTTTAACTTTTCTTTGACTTTATTTTATTTATTTATTTTGACATGGAGTTTCGTTCTTGTCACTCAGGTTGGAGTGCAGTGGCGTGATCTCAGCTCACTGCAACCTCTGCCTCCTGGATTCTCCAGCCTCAACCTCCCGAGTAGCTGGGATTACAGGCACCCATCACCATGCCCGGCTAATTTTTGTATTTTTTAGTAGATACAGGGTTTCGCCATGTAGGCCAGGCTGGTCTCGAACTCCTGACCTCAAGTGATCCGACTGCCTCAGCCTCCCAAAGTGCTGGGATTACAGGCATGAGCCACCATGCTCAGCCTCTTTGACTTTTAATTTTGGCATTCTGAAGTCCAGATCAGGGACTCAGGTTTTTTTCCTTTTAGGGCCTCATAAAGGGATTTTACTGTAAGTCCAGAATTCAAAATCCAAATTCAACAGAATCCCATCATTCCTAGAAACTGTTGCAGTTGTTTACAGGAGATGGGGACAGCTACGCAGGTGATTGCCTCTAGGTGGCCTGGGGGAAGGTTTCTGTGCCCCTTAGTCAGTTCAGACCCTAAGTATTTTACTATCTTTTGGCAGATCTGGGCTTTCTTTTTGGAAACCCAGTAGCCTGTTTCCACTAGGAAATTCAGTATTTGAATGGTATTTTCAAGGAAAGCTCTGAAGGTCTTGCAACAAAGATTTCATCCACATATTGTAAAAGCGTTCCGTCAGCCAGAGGTCCTTAAGTTCCATGCCAAAAATTTCCCAAAGATTGTGGGGGAATTTTTAAATCCTTGAGATAACACTAACAGTATTGCTGATTGACCTGTGTCCCAGCCTCAGAGATTCAAATTCAAAGAACTCTTATGTCTCCTTGTCTAATACACAAGAAGGCATCTTTCCAGTCCAAATCTGTAAACCAACCTAGTTCTCCTGATAAAGTGATCAGCACGCTATAGGGGTTAGTTACCATAGGTTGTATGTCCTAGACTGTTTCATTACTGGCCCTAAGTCTTGTACAAACTGTAGTTGTCTTTTTTTTTTTTTTTGGGAGACGAGTCTTGCTCTGTCGCCCAGCCTGGAGTGCAGTGGCATGATCTCAGCTCACTGCAAGCTCTGCCTCCCGGGTTCAAGCCATTCTCCTGCCTCAGCCTCCTGAGTAGCTGGGACTACAGGCGCCCACCACCACGCCTGGCTAATTTTTTTGTATTTTCAGTAGAGATGGGGTTTCACCGTGTTAGCCAGGATGGTCTTGATCTCCTGACCTCCTGATCCGCCCACCTCAGCCTCACAAAGTGCTGGGATTACAGGCGTGAGCCACCGCGCCTGTTCGAAACTGTAGTTGTCTTAATGAGACTTGCATGATGGTAAGATGTAGGGACCAGCCCCACAGGGTCGGTGGGTTTTTCTCCCCGTGTGCGGAGATGAGAGATTGTAGAAATAAAGACACAAGACAAAGAGATAAAAGACAGTTGGGCCTGGGGGACCACTACCACCAAGATGCAGAGACCAGTAGTAACCCCGAATGCCTGGCTGCGCTGTTATTTATTGCATACAAGGCAAAAGGGGCAGGGTAAAGAGTGTGAGTCATCTCTAGTGATTGATAAGGTCACGTGAGTCACGTTTCCACTGGACAGGGGGCCCTTCCCTGCCTGGCAGCCGAGGCAGAGGGAGGGAGAGGGAGAGAGAGACAGCTTATGCCATTATTTCTGCATATCAGAGACTTTTAGTACTTTCATTAATTTTGCTCCTGTTATCTAAAAGGCAGAGCCAGGTGTACAGGATGGAACTTGAAAGCAGACTAGGAGCTTGATCACTGAAGCACAGCATCACAGGGAGACAGGGTCAGGCCCTCCACAAGAGGTGGAGGAGTAGAGTCTTCTCTAAACTCCCCCAGGGAAAGGGAGACTCCCTTTCCCGGTCTGCTAAGTAGCCGGTGTTTTTCCTTGACACTGACGCTACCTCTATACCACGGTCCGCTTGGCAATGGGCATCTTCCCAGACGCTGGCATTACCACTGGACCAAGGAGTCCTCTGGTGGCCCTGTCTGGGCATAACAGAAGGCTCGCACTCTGTCTTCTGGTCACTTCTCACTATGTCCCTTTGGTTCCTATCTCTGTATGGCCTGGTTTTTCCTAGGTTATGATTATAGAGCGAGGATTATTACAATATTGGAGTAAAGAGTAATTGCTACAAAGTAATGATTAATGATAGTCATATATAATCATGTCTATGATTTAGATCTAGTATAACTCTTGTTGTTTTATATGTTTTATTATACTGGAACAGCTCGTGCCCTTGGTCTCTTGCCTCAGCACCTGGGTGGCTTGCCGCCCACAGTAAAACAGGAATGTTAAAGGGAGAATTACAGGACCAAATCAGTCCTTGTGCCAAAAAAGCCTTCCAAGAGTGGTTGAATACCCTTTCATGCCACTTTCTTTAATGTGTCTCTCTTTTAATTTAATTTTTATGGGTTTGGCTGTGACCAGTCTCCCTGGCTTCCCTTGGGCCCAAACATCTCTCCTTACCTGCATGAGCATTTCTTCTGGAATGTCCTGAACCTGTTCGTTTTCTGGTTGGAGCAGGAGTATTTGAAACCTGCAAACTTGTTCAGAAGGAATCATTATATCTAGGCATCTGGGGGGAAAGACAAGTTGAGCATACAATTTGGCAAGCAAATCCCAGCCCAGGAGGGGCACTGGGCATTAAGCATGTACAAGAAACTATGCCCTAGGCTGGTCTCTCCTAAATGGTAACCTAAGGATTGTAGAAAAGGGTAATGGTGTCTCCCAATATCCGTGTAACAGTAATGGTTTTTCCCAAAGTTGGAGAGAGACAATTGTTAATTACTTAATATGTGGCACTGTGTCAACTAAAAAGTCAATCATTCTGTTCCTCACTGTCAATTTTATCTAGGAATCCTGTGGGGATATAGCCACTGGTTGCTCCAAGTCTAAGGGAGTCCCTGGGACACATCAGTCTCCATCTAAATATTATTCTCTCTCCTCATCTGATTTTGAGGGAGACTGCACTTGCCAGCTGCTTTGGTCAATTTGGGACAGCCCTTTTTCCAGTTGACTGGTGGTTTCTGACTGGTTGAGTCCTCAGTGTAACTGAGTTGGGTCTTGGTTTGCTTCCACAGGAACCTAGGACACTGGAGGCACTCAGGTCTGATGGCCTCCCAGGTGATCATTTTAACAACACCTAGAAAGGGTTAATGATTTTCATTCCAGCCCCTAACACTCCTCTCTGTCATTTGTTTCCTGGCATTCCCCATACTTGAGTTTATATGGACTAAAACTTGCCTCAGATGTTTTGAAGTTCCCTTAACAGCAAAACCCACACTAGATTATTAGGAGTAAAATGAGGAAAAGGGCAGTGGAACATAGTCTTTGGGGCTGCATAGGGAGCTCGGTCCACTCCACTGAGGGCAGGCCCTGTGGGAGATGTGATGAGGCTGGGCAGGATGCAGGGGGTGTCAGCCTGGTACCTACAGGCCAAAGAAATCCCAGAAGCCTCGTGACAGGGGTGGAGGGCAGAGCTGGGCTTTACTCAGCTTTGGGGAAGGGCAGTTTCTGCTGGGGGCTCCCTCCTGCTCACAGACATCTCCAAGACGCTCTAATGCAGAGACCCTCTCTGGGAAGAGCTGCCTTTCTAAGTGGATTCCCATCAGGCTTTGTTGTTTTTCTTTTTCTAAGTAGGCCATTAGAAAAGTTTTGGAATTTCTTATGTAATCAGAAAGAATCCATAGAACAGCCAAGCTGTTCCAAGTGCTAAGAGGAAGTGAGTGAGTGCAAGACAAAGTCTGCAGAGAAGACTTTCGCAATCTGCGTGACTCCTGCAGTGTGTGGGGAGCTAGCCAGGGGCCGGGGGATCCTGATTTAACCGTGTCTGCATGACCTGTTTGTGGGGGGCATCCCTCTCTCCCTGCTTCTTAGTCTTCTCATCTGAAAAGTAAGATTGTTGAATTATGTGATCTTTCTGACTCTTGTAATTCTCACTCTAAAATTTTATGAGTCTAACTTCTCATTGCTGCTTTTTATTTTCTTCTAAGTGAAAGGTTCCAAAGTAAATTGAACATTTACAATTTGATCTTCTATGACTGTGGTATATTTAGGAGTCTCTCTCTCTCTCTCTCTCTCTCTCTGTAAGTATGTAATAAGTGATCAGAACACAAGATTGTCTAGGATACATGGATGGTCATCTTCATCATGTTTATTTTATGCAGCTAGACCAAAGATATTTTAAGATTGAATTAAACCATTAATTCTTCTTCACAGTACTTTTAGCATTGTTTAAAAGGACATAGCAGAGCTTTGTAAAAGAGGAGTCTGGAAGTATTTTCTGTGGCTGAAATTTATAGAGAATATAAGAATGGGATATATTTTTACAATTAAAGTAAAAAAATTAGTTTATAAAGAGAGAAAAGCAAGTTTTGCCTAGTCATAAACTCTAGACCTATTGCCTATATTCTGATCAATACTGCCCATATATCCAGTTTCTATCATAGCCACAAAGGGAGTCATTATGTGATTATGTGCTTGCTATCTAAATTGTTAGGCAGCTCTTAGAACATGAACCCAAGACATTTGGTGTGGGTGTTCCTGATAAAAATTTATTTGCTATTGAATCATGCTGGTTCAGTTCACCATATCTTTCCTCAGTGCAGGCTGGAACTCTGCCGAAATACTATACTGGGATATTTGTTATGTGGTTAATGATTTGCATGCTTACCCTAGAGAGGGAATGATGAAAGAATGCAAAGGGGTATACTTTGTTACTGGGTGGAGTAGATAATTTTTTGTGTTGTATGGTTTAATGATAAGTTAATCACCTATCCCACAAAATGTACCTTCCTGAAATTAAAAAAATAATAATACATGGATCGTTGTATAGCTTGTATAAAATGATGGCAGATATTTTCTTGGTACAGGTTTTAACAAAAAGAAGGAAAAGAACGTAATCATTAGTGTAGCTGAAGATCTTGGCAATGCTGACAGTTTTGCTAAGCGCCCTTTAAAAAAAAGCATAAAAAATGATTTTCCACAGAGATGTGAAATTTAAGCTTTTCTTAACATCCATGAGTTACCGAATATTTTATTTTATTTTTCCCTTGAGCTCACTGAAGACTTCCTCTCTCTCTCTCGGAAGTCCATCTGAAAGATAAAATCTTTCTCTGCTTTCCAACCTTGTGTTGGCCACGGAAGTAGGCTGAGTTTCTTGTTCATCTTGTGTTCCTTATCGCTCTCCTGTGGCCTTTCTCTTTGGTTATGCGACCATTTCAGCTTGAAGCCACCTGAGCCAGACCCAGCTCACAGCATTCCATCCTTCATGCCACCCCCTGCACCTCCTAATCTAATATCTTCAAGAGTAGGACTATCCTCTGCTCATTCCTGACCTTTATAAAAATAAAAACCAGTTCCCCCTCACATTCTCCTTAGTGCCCACTTCTCATCCTCATTCTTCTCTTGCTCACTTTCTCTTACATTGAAATTCTACTCTTATTTACCTCTTTATTTATTTCACTATTGTAAACTAGTGATGGAACTAAATTGCCTTTATTTTGCCTTAGGACAGGGGGTACATTATGTGGTTGGTGTCTAAATGAGGGATCATGTATCTTAATTAAAAACTCTACCCAGGATTTGGTTACATTTTGATGAAGTATTATCATAGTGGCATAGGATCTACAGCTAGTGTATAACAGCTCCAGACTGGAGGAAGGGTGTCTTTGTTTTAAGTGTTCTTGATCATGAGGCTCAAATGGCAAAAATCTGGTAAGAAAGTCCAGGACAGACTCCCTGACTGCTCTCAGATCTCTGTGCGGAAGGTTAGGCTGCTTCCTGCCATATTCTTCTGGTAGTCCTTGTCAAATTCTTCATTTTGAGCCACAGTAAAATAGTTCTTCCAGTCTCCAGGCATCCCTGAAACAAGGCAAAATCTCAATGATTGCTGCAGTAGTATAGGGAGAGGTAAGCATGCACCCTTAGGACCCCACCAAGAATGGGGAGAAACAGGCAACTTGCCTCTCAAAGGTTGTACAGTGGTGCTGCTGGAAAGAATAAATAATGGAGCATGAAACATTACTGGAAAATCTAAGCAGACCATGGGGACCACAGAGTTCCATTTGACATCTTAGACTACAAACCTTATCTACCTTTCCTCATAAAAGGGGAGATGGAGTGGTCCATAATGCTGGTGGGCAAAGTGGTATAGTTGGCCATTGGGTTTTGCTTCATTACATCAAAGGAGGTGTGATAGACGATTTTATTCAGAATTTCCTCTGATATGTCTTTTTCTAGGAACTTCAGTATCTTCTCAATTTCCCACTTTGGGTCCTATATGTGGAACAGTCACACGAAACAAATTATGTTGGGTCTTCCCTTGGGGATGATGTTCCATTTGGACAGTATTTGGAGAGAAATGAGTTAAAGGATCATTTGAACACATTTTAAAAATATTTCTCAAGTGACTCCTAGTGCCAGGCACTGTACTGTCCCAGATACTGTAGCAACACAAAGATGAGGGCTGTCCCTGCCCTCAAGAGGCTTACCTTGAAGGAAAGGAATTAAACATAAACACAATCAATCGCAAGGCTGGCTGAGAAAGTACATGCTGCCTGCATACAGACAGAGTGCCAGGAGATTTGGTGGGAAGGAGCAATGATATCTCCTGGGGGAGAACAGGGAAGGCTGTGTGAAGGAGGAACAATGTTGGTGGTGAAGCATAGTATAACTAACTCTAGTATTTGGACTACAACAGATGGCAAAAAGAACCTACGAACTTAACAGAAGGTCACTAAGAGGAGGAATAAAAGGAATCTCAAGTTGACCCAGAAGTATAAATCCTTATTTCTTGGATCTTTTTGATCAAAGAGATACAGAAAGAGAGAAAGCTATAGCTTTTGATTAAATTTCTGAGGACATCTCAGATGCTAATTTTGTAATTCTAGGATGCTGATGCACTGGGTCATGAGAGTGAATTTGTGCAGCCATTCATACACCATGGTTTGAAATTCAGAAATCAGTCCACTGTCCCAATATGTAGGACTAATCCTACCAGTGTTTATATGGATTAAACTTTGCTTTATGACGTGGGGTTGAGGTGTGCAAGAGGGAGAAGGAAGCTAAATTTCTTGAACACAACTATGTACACTTTACAAATATGATAGTGTAAATCCTTACAATGATCTCATGAGATAGATATGATACCATTTTGTAGATAAAGGTATCTGGCTTGTAAGTGTCAGGATCCAACAGATTGATTCAACTATAAAGGATATGCTATTTCCTGAGGAAGAAGAATATTTTGAAAACTGAATTAAAGCAAAGCAGATTTAGAATACCGAAAAAGTAGAGCTTTTGAGGATAAAACTGAGTTGCAAACAGTGTCATGGACTTGCACTGAAGGCTCTTCTGCAGGAAAGCCCATGCACTAGGGTTCTAAATAGGGATTGATGTATCCTAGGATGTGGGAGGATCTGATGGAGAGGGCACTGCCCTCACTTCCTTCATGTCCCCGTAGAAGAGGTAGAGAATGCGGTGCTGGTCTTTTGCATCCCACCATCCCTTTACGTGGTCATACCAGGAACCCCACAGCACTGAGGGGAAGGAGAGAGAGATGTCAATGCAAGCATGAAACTTGTAAAACGAACATGAATATTTCAAATAAAAGGGGACATTTAATAAATACAACCAGAAGACAAAGACCTTGGGCAGAATTCTTATTTGCAGAAGGCAGTGATTTTTTTTTTAAAGTACGGTGATGATAAAAAGTATTCTGGATCCCTTGGCTTATATTTCCAACCTTGAACTTATTACTCCATGAAAGATTGTCTTGTGGCCAGGGATTCAACACCTTTATTTTCCTTGCATCGTCACATAGTGCATTGGTTAATATTATGCAATAAATATTGTTTCTGAACAGGCTGATTTTAAAAAGAAGACTTTCACTGTGAAAAATTTGTAAGTACTGGGTATTTGGGCACCTTCACTCTCTTCGATGGTAAATAGAAGGAAGAGAGGCTCACTGGGTATTTTCTGTTGTCTCTGCCAACTCACTTTCCATCCTCTTGTGCTCTGCTTTGTGCCCAGCAAAGCGACCTGCATGGACTGTGTCAATGATCTCCTTTGCCCTCAGGATTATAGCCAGACTGTGTCAGCAAGAGGCATAGGAAGGCATTTAGAGACAGAAGGAGAGAACGACATTGTGTTTATTTCCCTGATGCCCTTCCTGTTGGCTCACTGCTTCCCCCACCAAAGGCTTTAGCTCTTGTCAAGGGGTCCTCTTTTGTCTCTGGAGAGATATGACTCCCTGCTGGTACTCTCCCCAGAATACTGTACTAGCCCTTGTCAGTTTCCTTAAACTCTGCTCATAGCCTTGTAAATAGTCTCTTTGTTAGAGTCTTCCCAGATGACCCAGTTTAAGTGTGCCATCTACTTCCTCATAAGACCTTGATGGATACAGCCGTTCAATGAAAATTATCTTCCTTTCTGCTGTCAGCAGGTGAATGAATAAGGAAATATGAACTCACAGTTTTCTTCCACTCACCTTTTCCAGCTTTGAATGTCTCAACATATTCCTCCTATGTACCAGGGTCAGGCAACATTTTATTCATTCTTGAGAAATGATAGTAGGAGACCAGACAGTCCTTGGCATTTCTAGCCACATAGATAATCTGGAATCAGCCAGCAAGAGGAATGAGAGGCAGAGAGAAAACAAGACAGAAATATCATTATTCAGTGTAAAGGACCATAATCTTAGAAAGCCTCTTTGTAGAATCTTGGACTCTCCTATTTGAATAATTGAATGTTCATGCATTTTCTATGATCAAAGATGACTATCTCTTCCATTTGTCTAGGTGCAGTTCCAATTTGTAGCTGTGGTCTTAGCATGATCATTAAGAGCACCCCTTTTCTCTGATAGAAGTGTCCTGTTTGCATGGTGCATACTACATTCACCCTAACTGTGATATTTCTGGAGGTTAAGGAGGCTATCCATGTTGTCTTCATCCATTTAGGGTTCTATAACAAAATACCACATGCTGGGTGGCTCATAAACAACAAAAATTTATTTCTCACAGTTCTACAGGCTGGAGAATCTAAGATAAAGGTGCTGACAGATTTGGTATATGGTGATGATCTGCTGCCTCAAGATAGCCATGTGTTATAATCATGAATCCCATTCATGAGGGTTCCCCACTCATGGCCTAATCTCCTTTCAGAGGTCCCACCTCCTAATATTATCACTGTCGGGGTTAAGATTTCACATATGAATTTTGAAGGGACAAATGCAGACGATAGCATGTGGTATATTTTTCAGTGTGTGAAGGTTCCTCTTGGCTTTCACTAAGCAGGGAATCTAAACTAGGTTCTAGGCTAGGAGGAGCTAAAGCAACTAGCCATTTGGTTTAATTTCCATGATATGAATCCCAGCCTTACCGATAAATTATCACTCCTACATTCATTTGCTGATGAGGATGAAGGACCCTTGAGGCAGTGCTAAGTCCATCTTTGGAGCTGTGTGTGATGGTCTTCTCATAGGGCAGGCATGGTCTGGTGAGAAGGAGCTGACTTCTTGGCTTCTTGTCCTGGTGACCCCACCTCCCCTCATTACTCTGGCTCCCATCCCATCCTACCCTGCCATATGCAATCTTAGCAGGGCTGGGGAGGAACCATTCTCAGTGGTTTCTCAAGAATTTTTGTCCTGTGTCTCACTATGGAACTTCTGTGTCCAACACAACCAATCATCCAGCCCTATTTTACTCTAAGTGAATTGCCCTAGGTTCTTGCTTTTTCCATCTTTGCTCACTCAGGTGAACACAGTCCTGGCATGACTCTGTTTTTCTGCCCCCTTTCCTGCTGCTGGCTTTCTATCCAGCATTTATGAAAGCATTTATGGTGTCAAAAAGTATGATGCAAGTGCAAAGTCTTATTATTATGTACATATATTTTGTGTAATATTCCTTAATGCTTAAATTGCTTATTGCCTTCTAGGCCTAAATGGAAGTGGGAAGTCCTAGGCTAAACAGGGAACATATTCAGATGTACATTAGGTGTGGGGTCCAATATCAAATAAAATTTCTGAGAACTTCTTTATTTATCTGTATTAATTTCCAATTGCTGCTGTAACAAATTACCACAAATGGCTTAAAACAATGTAGATTTATTCTCTCACTGTTCTGAAGGCCCAACTTCACTGGGCTAAAGTCAAGGTGTCAGCAAGGCTGGTTCTTTTAATGGCTCTGGGGAGAATTCATTTTCTTGTTTTTAGAATCTAGAGGCCACCTGTACTCCTTGGCTCTTGACCCCTTCCTTGAATCACTCCAAATTGTTGCTTCAGTTGTCACAGCCCCTATTTCCTCCTTTGATATGCTTGTTTCCATCTTTTAAATACCCTTGTGCTGATATTTAAGACCAAGACAATCCAAGATAATCTCTCCATCTCAAGATCCTTAACTTAGTCACATCTGTGTAGTGCATTTTGCAATATATGGTAATATTCCCAGGTGCTGGTGATTAGATGTAGGTATCTTGGAGTGACTATTATTCAGCCTACCATGCCATCATAAAATGAAAAACTTGGACTAAGCTCCCTATAGTCTTTTCCTACTCAAATAATTCACACCAAGTCTAAGTGGATAAATGGAAGTGCTGCCACTGAGATGTTTACATTATTTAGAAGACCTGATTTTACAAAAAGATGTTAGTATGATGACTAACCAAGTGTTAGTGTGTCTTCTGACAATGAGTCTACAAGATTTGGAAGTAATATTGGTTCTTGAGGAATGAAATTAACATACAATTAGTGAAAGTATTTATCTGTGAGAATAAACCAAGAAGTTTTCACAAATCCAGGTGATCTGGGTATGATCTCAGAGAAGCAAATCAGCAAATCAGGGAAGCAAAGCAAGCAGATACTTGGAAAACTATTCAATTGTATTGTACCTTATTTGGAGACGGAAGCTGGACAAAATAAAGAGCTAGTGAGTCATGGAAGCTCAGAAAAAAGAGGATGTCAAAAGCAATCAGTCGCATCGTGTATCTGAGCACTGCACCAAGGAGAGATAGTCTTGGTTAGACTTGACCGTTATGGTTTCCTTGGTAAATTCAGTCTAGAAGGTTGAAAGACTGTGCAGCTGTCATAGCTGAAAAACACTTCTTAACATCAACAGACTCTCTCAGCAATCTTCAGATAACTGTGTTTACAAAGAAGCTTGCCCACAAGGAGATGATATGTCGGTCTAGCTGATACAAGCATTTGGTTCTGCTGAATGGCTATACTTTTCATTGCAAATGAATAGGTCGATATTTTGTTTATATTACACATTTCATTAATTTAAGACAAACTTATAAAGCAGAAATCAAAAGGAAACCCCGCTACATTCAATGTACACTGCATTTATAGGATCTGAATTAGAAGGTGTCAAAATAAAAATATATTTTTTGAAAATGAAGGAAATAAAGGTCTATCAGTACCTAGGATCTTGCTTCACGAGATATGCTTTCTGAGAGTCTGTTGATCTCTCAGTTGGTATTAAGGGTGGGCCAAACCAAAATAAGACAAAATCATATTTCTCATCCTGAAAAGAAGAGAAGCAGATTTTGGATACCGAGGTGTACATAATCTCATCAGGGCAGCCAGATGGTGGCCATGAACATGGGCTGTTCAGATCTCTGAATATGGAAAGTAAGTGATGGATGGCCTCAGCTGCTGTACGCTGAACCCACTACCATGCTCTTTATAAGACCACATTTCCAAACGGCTGCTCTTGGCTAGTGAGTAAGCACAGCAGGCATGCTAAGGCAGGCCCAGTCTATGAGATATGGGACTCTCTGATGGTTGACTTTGGCTAGAGGACTCCCCATCAGCTTGGATGAATCTTGCTCATGGCTGCACCGTAGTCTGAGTCTTCAACTCTCCTTCCTTGCATCTCCTTCATAGGGGTCAGACTTGCATCATGGTCTTATTGCTCTCTCTCCATCCTTATTTGTCTTACTCCTCTTTTCACAGGTTTTCCTTCAAATAATTCTCTTTCAGGTCTGACTCTGCCAGCTCCTTAGAGGACACAATCTAAGAGATCAGCCTTCCTCAGGAAATACCTGATTTGTTTTATTGATCACCTTCTTTGAATGTGGCTTAGATGGCAGACAATCAGAATAATTTTGTCTGAAAATTTCCCAATATGTACCCAAAAATAATATTTTAAAGGGAGATGAATCCAGAATGGAGTGTGTGGGAATGTGGGGTAATGCCACCATCTGCCCTATGGCTCCACTGGCTATTTTTCTTTTAGTGTCTTTGACTGTTTCTACTTAGAGACATTATTTGGCCATGCCAATCAAACCCGGTTTGAAGAGTTGGCTCTTCTTACCTTTGAATTTTCTTTCCAGAAGGAAGGTGGTAGCATCTGAACAGGCAGATGAGTCTTCAGAGTTCTAGGAGAAGGCATTTTGTTAGCCAGATCCAGACCTGGGAAATAAGGCCACACAATTCAGCCAAACATTTCTCATCAGCTGCATAGATTCGATATTAGTACTGTGCCAATCATTTGAAATCAGATTGACCCAATAGTCAGCTCTCTGTCTAAAATAATAATTTTTATGCCTATGTTTCCTTTCTGGTGGCAAATTTACTGCTTGTTCTGGTAGAGGAAAGCACTGATGAAATATTGAAAACTGTGGAGGCACATTACTTCCCTTGTTGGGCATTGGTGTGTGCTTGTGTGGGTAGATAAAGATGTTTGAGGTTGGTGAGAACAGCTCTATAATAGCCCCAGTAGCTCTAAAGCATGCAAGATTTTCTTCCAACTTTTACTTTCAAGGCCAAGAACCACAACAGCCATCAGACATGTGCAAGCATTGTGCTGGGAAATATTTTTAGTTGAAAAACTGCCTTATAGTGATCAAGTCATTTTTACAAGTTAGTAAATGTGAAAAAGCCAGGATTAGAAATCAGTCTATAAGTGTGGAGAGTCAAGGAAGAGAAACTTTGTGAAAAACATTAGAGAGGTAAGAAAGATTTAGATAAAGCAGAGACAAAGTATTCCTGGAAATAGAAAGTCCAATACTAACTGCTAAAATGCTGAATATAGGCTGGATGTAGCCATGTGCAGCACCAACTTCAGGGGAGAGGTTTGCAAGTAAAGCATAAGTGTCAGTAATGGAGAAGATAGCTTCTGATGGAGAATGAGATATATAAGGAAAGGGAAGTTCTCCTTGGAGGCACAGCAGTAAAGGGATAGAAGGAAGCAAGAGGGAGAAAATTAAAGTAAAAATTTTGCATAAAAGAGAGAAAAAGCATGCCAATTTCTTCTCCTCCCCCCAACCAGTACTAAATATTTATAAACAAAACTGCTCAGAAGAAGGCAGAACTGACAGAAGAGGATGTTTTTGAACTAGAAACTATGTTCATAAAGTATATAAAAATAGGAAAAAAACACAGATTTCACTGACACAAAGCTATTAAAAAGATCAAAGTGTCAAAAAAAATCAAATCCCCACAAAATCAACTACAAAGCTGAAAATGAAAATGCAACATTTTAAACTAAATTAAATATCTTGAAACAAACATTTGAGAATATGAAAATAAAATCTGAAATCAGAAGTACAAAAAGTAAGGACAGACGTGGACAAAAAAGGAAAGTGAAAAAGATTTGATTGAACTCAACAAAGAAGTAGAAGAAAAAGGCAAAATAGCATTACAAATTAAATTATAAAGTGGATAATGGGGAATAGATTTAAATGAAAATATAAATGCTATTGAAGAAAAGCACTGAAACAAGACAATGACACAAGAAAAAGAAAGAAGTAAAAAGTTTCAGAGAGCAAGTGGCTGACGTTGAAGACAGGTGAAGGAGGTCTAACATTAGTAGAAATTGGAGTCCCTGAGAAGAAAATGAAAACAGTGGAATAAAACTGGTATTTAAACCTGCAATCTGAAGTAGTTTTCTGGAGAAAAAGACTGGAATTTATATGTTAACCATGGGGTATCAGGAAAGTTGATTCATAATGATCAATTCTGAAATATATGGTAAAATTATTGTATTTTATGATTAAAAAAATTTATGCCTCATGCAAAAGATGAAATAATCCTTAAGGTCAATAGAACCAAACTGGCATCAGACTCCTGCAAACATCATAAAAAGCAAGGAAACTGTTGATCAGCATTTTAAGGAAATTAAGGACAGAAAATGTGAACAAAAGATGTTATCCCCAGGCAGGCTGTGCTTTAAGTATCAAGGATAGACAAAAAAAAAAAAAAGGTTTAAATGTGCAAGGACTAGGGAATACAGTACACATGTGCTTTTCCTGTTCAATTAGCTAGAATAGGTTCCATTCAATCAATAAATGACTTGGAAATCTTTGCAAAAAGGATTGATGGTGAATATTTCAGATTATATTATATTACAACTAAATTAATGAGGGTAGATCAAGAGTAGAAGAATAATGTGTAAACCTTATAGGTTCCCACAAAGTAGTAATAATACAACTTAATATTTGAAATATGATTATTTGCTGTTGTATAATTAATAGGGAGAGTCACAGGATTCCTTTGAAACCAGCAAATCAGATAGTAAAATGTTAAGTAAGAGAAAGGAGGAATTAAGGTTTTGTAAAGGGTGATAATATACAAGTAACCACTACAAAAAAAAAATACAAACTTTTCTAAATACCAAACACACCATCAAAACAAACAATCCCCCACTTTTTTAAAACAAAAAGGAAAATAAAAAGGATACACTAATAGGGAAAGAAACACAGTAAATATTACTTATTACCACAGTAATTTGAACAAATGATGATATGACATAATTGTGACCAAACATATCAGTCATATCAATAAATGTGAGTGGCTTAAATAACCTATTAATATTTTTCAAATTGGCTCATAAAAGAAAACCTAACTATATGCATTGTACAAGTGAATACCCAGAAACATAATAATTAATATAAGGTAAAAATAAAAGAATGGATAAAGATATAAAACACAATGAAAACTATAAGAAAGCAAGGATTATGGAGAGCAAGACAATGAATAGAAGGCTCCACTGATCATGCCACCTCTCTGCCCCCTCTGCCGTGCAAGGAATGCCACCTTAATAACTATCTACACCAAGGAAGCACCTTCATAAGAACCAAAAATCAGATGAGCACTCACAGTACTTGGTTTTAACTTTGCATCCCTGAAAGAGGCACTGAAGAGGTTAAAAATAAACAAAAACAAAACATGACTCTTGAATTGCCAACAACACCCCTCCTTCACCCCACGAAGTGGCAGTGTGGTGCTGAGAGCGTTTCTGTGCACTGGGGTAGGGAGAGCACAGCAATTGTGAGGCATTGAACTCAGTGCTGTATTCTTACAGCAGAAAGCAAAATCGGACCAAACTCAGCCGGCGCCTGCCCACAGAGGGAGCATGTAAACCAGCCCTAATCAGAGGGGAATCACTGATTCCAGTGGTTGGAATTTGAGTTCCTACAAGCCTTGCCACTGAGGTCCGAAGTGCTTTGGGGCTGTAAATAAACTCAAAAGGCAGTCTAGGCCACAAGGACTGCCACTCCTAGGAGAGTCCTAGTGCTGAACTGGGCTCAGAGACAATGGACTGGTCAGGGTATATGACTTACTGAGACACCAGCTGGTGTGGGTAAGCAAGTGCTGGCATCATCCCTACCCTATTTCCAGGCCGCCCAGCTCATAGGTCCAAACGAGATCTGTTACTTCCATTTGAGGAGAGAAGTGGGAAGAGTAGGGTGGAGTTTGTCTTGCATCTTGGATACCAGCTCAGTCACAGCAGGATAGGGCACAGGTCAGAGTTTTGAGGACTCCCTTCTAGGACCTAGCTCCCAGACATTTCTAGACACATTTTGGGCCAGAAGGGAATCCGCTGTCTTAAAGGGAAGGATCTTTAAGAATGAGTCCTGGCCAGGCACGGTGGCTCACACCTGTAATCCTAGCACTTTGGGAGACTGAGGCAAGCAGATCACGAGGTCTGGAGTTCGAGACCAGCCTGGCCAATATGGAGAAACCCCATCTCCACTAAAAATACAAAAATTAACCGGGTGTGGTGGCACGCGCATGTAATCTCAGCTATTTGGGAGGCTGAGGCAGGAGGATGGCTTGAACCTGGGAGGTGGAGGTTGTAATGAGCCAAGATCACACCATTGCACTCCAGACTGGTTGATAGAGTGAGACTCTGTCTCAAAAAAAATAAAAAAAAATGAGTCCTGGCAGCATTCATCACCTCCTAATTGAAAAGTCCTTGGGCCCTGAATAACCAGCAGCAATATTCAGGTACCATGTTGAGGGCCTTGAGTGAGACCTTGAGACATGCTGGCTTCAGGTACCAGCTTGGCCACAGTGGGGTACGGCACCAAGTAGGCTGTTGGAGACTCTAATTCCAGAACTTGGCTCTTGGATGACATTTCTGGACCTTCCCTGGGGCAGAGGGGAGACCACTTCCCTGATGGGTGTGTCCCAGGCCAGGCAACATTCACCACAAGTTGACTGAGGAGCCTTTGGGCCTTAAGGGAACATCAGTGGTAGTCTGGCAGTATTCCCTATGGGCCTGTGGTGGCGGTGGCCATGGGATGAGGCTCTCTGCCTTTGGAAAGCAGAAGGAAGAGAGGGCAGGACTACATCTTGTGATTTGAATGCCGGTTTAGTCACAGTACAATAGAACACCAGGTGGACTTCTAAGGTTTTCGACTGTAGTCTCTGGCCCCAGATGGCACCTCTGGAGCATGTGGGAACTCATGATGAAAACCCTCATAAAACTGGGTATAGAAGAAACATACCTCAACATAATAAAAGCCATATATGACAGACCCACAGCTAGTATCATACTGAATGGGGAAAAACTGAAAGCCTTTGCTCTAAAATCTGGAACATGACAAGGATGCCCACTGTCACCACAGTTATTCAATACAGTACTAGGAGTCTTAGCTAGAACAATCAGAGAAGAGAAGGAAATAAAAGACATCCAAATTAGAAAGGAAGAAGTTAAATTATCCTTGTTTGCAGATGATATAATCTTATATTTGGAAAATCCTAAAGACCCCACAGAAGAACTATTAGAGCTGATAAAAAAATTTGGTAACACAGCAGGATACAAAATCAACATACAAAAATAAGTAGCATTTCTGACAACGGTGAATGATCTGAAAAAGAAATTTTAGAAGTACTCCTGATTATAATAACTACAAATAAAATTAAATACCTAGGAATTTATCAAAGAACTGAAAGATCTTTATAATGAAAACTACAAAACACTGATGAAAGAAGTTGAAGAAGACACCAAAAAATGGAAAGATATTCCGTGTCCCTGAATTGGAAGAATCAATATTGTTAAAATGATCATACTAGCCAAAGCAATCTATATATACAATGTAATCTCTATCAAAATACTGATGACATGTTTTCACAGAAATAGAATAAACAATCCTAAAATTTACATGGAACCACAGAAGACCCAGAATAGCCAAGGCTATCCTAAGCAAAATGAACAAAACTGGAGGAATCACATTACCTGACTTCAAAAAACCAATGCACCATGGTACTATCATAAAAACAGACACACAGATCAATGGAATGGAATAGAGAACCCAGAAACAAATCCACACTCTTACACTGAACCATTTTTGACAAAGGTGCCAAGAATATACACTGGGGAAAGGACAGTCTCTTCAAAAAATGGTGCTTGGGAAAACTGGGTATCAATAAGCAGAAAAATTAAACTAGACTTCTATCTCTTACTGTATACAAAAATCAAAATGAATTAAAGACTTAAACCTAAGACCTCAAACTATGAAACTACTACAAGAAAACATTGGGAAAACTCTTCAGGACATTGGTCTGGGCAAAAGTATCTTGAGTAATACCCCACAAGCACAGGCAACAAAAGCAAAAATGGACGAATGGGATCATATCAAGTTAAAAAGGTCCTGCCCAGCAAAAAATACAATCGACAAAGTGAAGAGACAATCCACAAATGGGAGAAAATATTTGCAAACTACCCATTTGACAAGGGATTAATAACCAGAATATATAAGGAGCTTAAACAACTGTATGGGAAAAAATCCAATAATCCAATCAAAAAATGAGTAAAAGATTTGAATAGACATTTCTGAAAAGAAGACAAACAAATGGCAAACAGGCATATGAAAAGGTGTACAACGTCACTGATCATCAGAGAAATCCAAATTAAAACTACAATGAAATATCATCTCATCCTAGCAAAAACGGTTTATATCCAAAAGACAGGCAATAAACAATGCTGGTGAGGATGCAGAGAAATGGGAACTTTTTTACACTGTTCTTGGCAATGTAAATTAGTACAACCATTATAAAGAACACTTTGGAGATTCCTCAAAAAGCTAAATATAGAGCTGCCATAGGATCCAGCAATCCCACTGCTGGGTATACACCCAAAAGACAGGAAATCAGTATATCAAAGAGATATTTGCAATCTCATGTTTGTTGTAACACTGTTCACAATTGCCAAGATTTGGAAGCAAGCTAAGTCTCCATCACATGAATGGATAGACACATTTTGGGCCAGAAGGGAATTTGCTGTCTTAAAGGGAGTATTATTCAGCCATAAAAAAAGATCCTGTCATTTGCAACAACGTGGATGGAACTGGAGATCATTGTATTAAACGAAATAAGCCAGGCACAAAAATACAAACATTGCATATTCTCACTAAAAATCTAAATTGAACTCATGGAGATGGTTACCAGAAGCTGGGAATGGTAGTGTGGGTGTGTGTGGGGGATGTGGCGATGGTTAATGGGTACAAAAATTAGTTAGAAAGAATTAATAAGACCTACTATTTGTTAGCACAACAGAGTGACTATAGTCAATAATAATTTAATTGTAAATTTAAAAATAACTAGAAGAGTATAGTTGGATTGTTTATAACACAAAGCATAAATGCCTGAGGAGATGGATATCCCACTCTCCATGATGTAATTATTATGCACTGTATGCCTGTATTAAGATATCTCATGTATCCTGTAAATATATACATTTACTATGAACCTACAAATGTTAAAAATTAAAAAAAGAAAGCAAAGACTGTGATGCTATAAGATAAATTAGGATTCAACCCCAAATATGTATGACACAAAGAAGAAACTTCATAATGTGAAAGATTCCATTATACTAATAAAATATAGTAGCCATGGATATCTATGTACCACATAATCAAGTAACCACTTATGCAAAACAGAAACCACAGCAGATGCAAACAGAACACATTAATAATAGGATATTTTAACTTTCAGTGCAAAATAAGTCAACTGGAAAAAAAGAGAAGAATACAAAGTGTTTAAACAATATAATATATTAAATCTTTTGGGTAATAGAGAATATACTTTCTTCTCAAGCAAACATAGAAAATTCACAAAATAATTATATATTAAGGCACAAGTAAAACATCAGTAGATTTCATAGCATTGGCATTTTACAAACAATAGTCTCTTATCACAATGCAATAAAACTAGAAATCAAACACAAAGACAAACACCAAAGAAGCATTTTCATCTGGAAATTAGAAACTTCTACTAAACAACACTGGTATAAAATTACAAAAATTCTGAAAAATGTAGTGAAATTAAATGTAACAAAACACTACATATTAAAAACAAGTTCATTTAACACGATGATCAGACAAAAATTGATAGCCCTAAACAAAGAATGAATTTAAATACATGAATTGAATCCCAAGTCAAAAAATATTTGACTAAATGCAACAGCGGTTTATTATTAAAAACTCTGAGAAAACAAGGAGTAAAAAGAAATTTCTTCACTCTGATAAATGATATCTAAAAAAAATCTGCATCTAATATTATACTTAATGGTGAAAGAGCAAATCCTTTTCCACTAAGATCAGAGACAAGGCAAGAATGTTTGCTCTAATTATTTCTATTCAACACTGCACTGGAGACTCCAGATGATAGTGAAGTAAGGCGAGAAAAAAGAAATAATAGAAATCAAGACTAGAAAGCAAGAAGTAAAATTGTCTTCATTCAAAGAAGACATCATTGTCTGTGTAGAAAATCCACTATCCAATCGAAAAGTACAAAAAATCTAGAACTAATAAGTCAAGTTGCAAGATACAAGGGCCAACAAAAAATCAACATATTTCAACATATCAGCAACATATAAATAAAAATTAAAATACAATATTAAAATATATTTTAATAAAATAATAAAAATCCTTATTAAATTTGACTAAAGATGTGACAGGCATAATGAAAGCTGTAAATCATTACTGAGTGATATTTAAAACATTCTAAATAATTGGAGACATAAAGCACTTTTATAGGCCAGAAAAGCCAATTTTGGCTTTACTTCCAACTATGTGGTCAATTTTGGAATAGGTGTGGTGTGGTGCTGAAAAAAAGTATATTCTGTTGATTTGGGGTGGAGAGTTCTGTAGATGTCTATTAGGTCCACTTTGTGTAGAGCTGAGTTCAATCCCTGGATATCCTTGTTAACTTTCTGTCCCGTTGATCTGTCTAATGTTGACAGTGGGGTGTTAAAATCTCCCATTATTATTGTGTGGGAGTTTAAGTCCCTTTGTAGGTCACTCAGGACTTGCTTTATGAATCTGAGTGCTCCTGTGTTGGGTGCATTTATATTTAGGATAGTTAGCTCTTCTTGTTGAATTGATCCCTTTACCATTATGTAATGGCCTTCTTTGTCCCTTTTGATCTTTGTTGGTTTAAAGTCTATTTTATCAGAGACTAGGATTGCAACCCCTGCCTTTTTTTGTTTTCCATTTGCTTGATAGATCTTCCTCCATCCCTTTATTTTGAGTCTATGTGTGTCTCTGCACGTGAGATGGGTTTCCTGAATACAGCACAATGATGGGTCCTGACTCCTTATCCAGTTTGCCAGTCTGTGTCTTTTAATTGGAGCATTTAGCCCATTTACATTTAACATTAATATTGTTATGTGTGAATCTGATCCTGACATTATGATGTTAGTTGGTTATTTTGCTCGTTAGTTGATGCAGTTTCTTCCTAGCCTCGATGGTCTTTACAATTTGGCATGTTTTTGCAGGGGCTGGTACCGGTTGTTCCTTTCCATGTTTAGTGCTTCCTTCAGGAGCTCTTTTAGGGCAGGCCTGGTGGTGACAAAATCACTCAGCGTTTGCTTGTCTGTAAAGTATTTTATTTCTCCTTCACCTATGAAGCTTAGTTTGGCTGGATATGAAATTCTGGGTTGAAAATTCTTTTCTTTAAGAATGTTGAATATCGGCCCCCACTCTCTTCTGGCTTGTAGAGTTTCTGCTGAGAGGTCAGCTGTTAGTCTGATGGGCTTCCCTTTGTGGGTAACCCGACCTTTCTCTCTGGCTGCCCTCAATGTTTTATCTTTCATTTCAACTTTGGTGAATCTGACAATTATGTGTCTTGCAGTTGCTCTTCTTGAGGAGTATCTTTGTGGCATTCTCTGTATTTCCTGAATTTGAATGTTGGCCTGCCTTGCTAGATTGGGGAAGTTCTCCTAGATAATATCCTGCAGGGTGTTTTCCAACTTGGTTCCATTCTCCCCGTCACTTTCAGGTATGCCAATCCAATGTAGATTTGGTCTTTTCACATAGTCCCATATTTCTTGGAGGCTTTGTTCACTTCTTTTTATTCTTTTTTCTCTAAACTTCTCTTCTTGCTTCATTTCATTCATTTGATCTTCCATCACTGATACCCTTCCTCCCAGTTGATCAAATCAGCTACTGAGGCTTGTGCATTTGTCATGTAATTCTGATGTTGTGGTTTTCAGCTCCATCAGGTCCTTTAAGGACTATTCTGCATTGGTTATTCTAGTTAGCCATTTGTCTAATTTTTTTCCAAGGTTTTTAACTTCTTTGCCATGGGTTCGAACTTCTTCCTTTAACTCGGAGTAGTTTGATTTTCTGAAGCCTTCTACTCTCTACTCGTCAAAGTCATTCTCCATCCAGCTTTGTCCATTGCTGGTGAAGAGTTGCATTCCTTTGGAGGAGGAAAGGCTCTCTGATTTTTAGAGTTTCCAGTTTTTCTGCTCTGTTTTATCCCCATCTTTGTGGTATTATCTACCTTTGGTCTATGATGATGGTGACGTACAGATGGGATTTTGGTGTGGATGTCCTTTCTGTTTGTTAGTTTGCCTTCTAACAGTCAGGACCCTCAGCTGCAGGTCTGTTGGAGTTTGCTGGAGGTCCACTCCAGACGCTGTTTGCCTGGGTATCAGCAGCGTAGGCTGCAGAACAGCGGATATTGGTGAGCAGCAAATGTTGCTGCCTGATCGTTCCTCTGGAAGTTTTGTCTGAGAGGAGTACCCGGCCATGTGAGGTGTCTGTCTTCCCCTACAGGGGGATGCCTCCCAGTTAGGCTACTCGGGGGTCAGGGACCCACTTGAGGAGGCAGTCTGTCCATTCTCAGATCTCAAGTTGTGTCCTGGGAGAACCACTACTCTCTTCAAAGCTGTCAGACATGGACATTTAAGTCTGCAAAGGTTTCTGCTGCCTTTTGTTTGGCTATGCCCTGCCACCAGAGGTGGAGTCTACAGTGGCAGGCAGGCCTCCTTGAGCTGCGGTGGACTCCACCCAGTTCGAGCTTCCTGGCCGCTTTGTTTACCTACTGAAGCTTCGGCAATGGCAGGCGCCCCTCCCCCAGGCTCACTTCTGCCTTGCAGTTTGATCTCAGACTGCTGTGCTAGCAATGAGTGAGGCTCTGTGGGTGTAGGACCCTCTGAACCAGTTGCAGATTATAATATCCTGGGGTGCCATTTGCTAAGACCATTGGAAAAGCGCAGTATTTGGGTGGGAGTGACCTGATTTTCCAGGTGCCATCTGTCACTCCTTCCTTTGACTAGGAAAGGGAATTCCCTGACCTCTCATGCTTCCTGGGTGAGGCAATGCCTCGCCCTGCTTTGGCTCATGTTTGATGGGCTGCACCCACTGTCCTGCACCCACTGTCTGACACTCCTCAGTGAAATGAACCCAGTACCTCAGTTGGAAATGCAGAAATCACCATCTTCTGCATCGCTCACACTGGGAGCTGTAGACTGGAGCTGTTCCTATTTGGCCATCTTGGCTCCACCCCCAATTTCATGTTTTTAAAGGCTAAATAGTACTCTATTATGTATACACACCAAATATTTGTATACATTCACCCACAGATAGGCACTACAGTTGTTTCCATATTGTGGCTCTTGTGACTAATGCTGCAATCAATATGGGAGGGTAGCTATCTCTTCAATGCACTGATTTCATTTCTTTGGATATATACCCAGTAGTGGCAGAGCTGTGAAACCCACCGAATAGTCCCATAGGCAATTTTTTGGATAAATGTAAAAATTGACCTTTCTGGTCTTAAAGTTTGAAACTTACATTCATTTTTTCTGCATTCCTTCCCCAGGAAATGACCATCAGGCCTCTAAACAAAAGTATCAAAGAACTGAAACTCATCCATCACCACATCCAGACAATGCAATGCAGGCTTTGTTATTCATCATGATTGTTTTCTTGCCCCTCTCTAGTACCTGTTTTCTTACATATTGTTACATGTCTTCCCTGCTATATAACCCTCTAGTTGTAGTTGGTCAGGGAAATTGATTTGAGACTGATATCCCACCTCCTTGGTTGCAGCACCCTATTAAATCCTTCTTCCTGGCACTACTCATTGTCCTAATCATTGGCTTTCTGTGTGGTAAGCTGCAGGACCTACACTGAACCCCTGGCATTTTAGTAATCTGTGGATCATTAGTGATTGTATTTTTAGTTTTTTGAAGAGCCTTCATATTGTTTTTCCAAAGTGGCTGTACTAATTTACAATGCCACTGATGTTGTACAAGGGTTCTCTTTTTTCTATACCCTCCCCACACTTGTTATTTGTTGTCTTTTTGATAATAGATAATCTAAAATGTGTGAGATGATATTTTATTGTGGATTTAATTTGCATTTCTCTGATGATTGGAGAGGTTCAGCACTTTTTCCTATATCTGTAGTTCATTTGTATGTATTCTTTTGAGAAATTTCTATTTAGATCATTTGCCCATTTTTAATTAGGGTTATTTGTTTTTTGTTGTTGTTATTGAGTTGTATGAGTTCCTTGTGTATTTTAAATATTGGCCTCTAATCCAATCTATGATTTGCAAATATTTTCTCCCAGGTTGTGGGTGGTCTTTTCAATCTGTTAATAGTTTCCTTTGATGTGTAGAAAGCTTTCAGATCAATGCAGTGACATTTGTCTGTTTTTGTCCATTACAGTGATTTCACATAGTTCCAGACTTATGCCATGGAGCTTTACCACTATGTTTATGTTCTCCTCTAGTAGTTTTACAGTTTCAGCTCATATGTTTTAAGTCTTTAGCCCATTTTGAGTTGATTTCTGTATAAGGAATAAGAAAATAGTTCCCTTTTATTCTTCTGCATATGGATATCCAATCTTCCCAACACCATTTATCAAAGAGACTCTTCTTTTCCCATTGTGTGTTACTGGCACTTTTTTCAAAAATTAATAGACTGTAATTGTGGGTGTTTATTTCTGAACTCTCTATCCTAGTTCATTGGATGATGTATCTGTTTTATGCCAGCACCATGCTGTTTTGATGACTATAGCTTTGTAAAGTATTTTGGAATCTGGTGGTGTGATGCCTCTACCTTTGTTCTTTTTGCTCAAGATGGCTTTGGCAATTTGTGGCCTTTTGTGGTTTCATATGAATTTTATAACTTCTCTATTTCTGTGAAGAATGACTGTGAGACTTTGATTGAGATTGCATAGAGTCTATAAATGGCTTTGGGTAGTACAGAAATTTTAAAAATATTCTTTCAACCCATTAACACAGAAAAACTTTCAGTTTATTTGTGTCATCTTCAATTTCTTTCATCAATGTTTTACCATTTTCAGTATATAGATCTTTCACATTCTTGGTTAAATTTATTACTAAGTATTTTATTTTATATTTGGTGCTATTGTAAATTGGATTATTTTCTTATTTTTTGAAAAGATAGTTCATTGTTAGTGTATAGAAATGCAACCGGTTTTTGTAAGCTGAATTTGTTTCCTGCAACTTCACTGAATTTCTTTAGCTGTTCTAAGAGATTTGGGGAGGAGTCTTTAGAATTTGCTCTATATGAGATCATATCATTAGCAAACAGAACACTTCACTTCTTCCTTTTCTATTTGCATGACTTTCTTTGTTTTTCTTGCTTAATTGTTCTGGCTGGAACTTTTAGTACTATGCTAAACATAGTGGTGAGAAGAGGCATCTTTGTCCTCTTTTTGATTTTAGAGGAAAAGCCTTCAACTTTTCACCATTGATTATGATCTTAGCTGTGGGCTTATTGTATATAGCCTTTATCATGTTGAGAAACATTCCTTTTATACCTAATTTACTGTTAGTTTTTTTAATCATGAAAAGATGTTAAATTTAGTCAAATGCTTTTTGTGTGTGTTGATTGAGATATTGATATGTTTTTGTCCTTCACTGTGTTATTAAATTATGTTGCATCTATTGATTTGTATACGTTAAATCATCCTTGCATCCCAGGGATAAATCCCACTTGATTATGGCAAATGATCTTTTTAATGTACTTTTGAATGTATTTTGCCTGTATTTTGTTGACAATATTTTTATTTGTGTTTATTAGGAATAATAGTCTGTAGTTTTCTTTTCTTATAGTGTTTTTCTTTGGCTTTGGCATTGGGATAATTCTGGCCTTGTAAATTGAGTTTGGAAGTGCTTCCTCCACTTCAGGTTTTGCAAAGGTTTGAATAGGATTGGTATTAGTTATTCTTTAAATGTTTGGTAGAATTGAGCCATAAAGGTATGAGGTCTTTGGGTTTTCTTTGATGGGAGACTTAGTTGATTATGCAATCTCCTTCCTCATTATTGGTCTGTTCAAATTTTCTATTTTATTGTGTTTTAGTCTTGCTAGGTTATGTTTCTAGGAATTTACCCATTTCTATCAGGTTATTTAATTTGTTGATGTATAGTTGTTTATAGTAATCTTATGATTATTTGTATTTCTATGTTATCAGTTGTAATGTCTCCTATTTCATTTCTGATTTTATTGAGGCCTCTCTTAGTTTGTGTAGCTAAAGGTTTGTCAATATTGTTTAGCTTTTCAAAAAACCAACTCATAGATTCATCATTATCTTTAAGTGTTTTAATGTCTCTATTTTATTTATTTTTGCTCTGGTCTTTGTTATTTCTTTCCTTGTGCTAACTTTGGGCTTAGTTTATTCTTTTTTTATTCCCCTAATTCCTTGAGGTGTAACACTGGGTTGTTTGAGATATTTCTTTCCTTCTTCTTTTTTAAATAGTATTATTTTTAGAGGCAAAGACTTACAACATAGCCCACACTGGGTTTGAACTCAGGCTCAATTGATCCTCCCTCTGAGTAGGAGAGAGTACAGGCATGCAGCATTGCACATGGGATTGTTTTTTATTTTCTTTAGGAATAAAAAAAAGAATTGCTGTAAGTTTCCTTCTTAGAACTGTTTTTGCTGTACCCCATAAATTTTGATATGTTGTGTTCTATTTTTAAGTGCCAAAGATATTTTTAATTTTTGCCTATAATTTCTTCTTTGGCCCAATACTTGTTCTAGAGCACATTGTTTAATGTCCACATGTTTGTTAATTTCCCATGATTCATCCTGTTATTGAATTCTAGTCTCAAAGCATCATGGTTGTAAAAGATACATAACATGATTTAATCTTCCTAAATTTGTTAAGACTTGTTTTGTGCCTAATATATGAACTAACTTGGAGAATGATAGGTGTATACTTGATAATAACGTGTATTCTGTTGCTGTTGGGTGGAAAACTCTGTGTACATCTGTTAGATACATTTGCTCTATAGTTGAAATCCAGTGTTTCCTTATTGATTTTCTGACTGAATAATCTACTCTTTTAAGTTGGGAACTGAAATCCCCTACTATTACTGTGTTGCAATCTATATCTTTTTTCAGATCTCTTAATGCTTGTTTTATATATTTAGGAGCTCCCAATTTGGGGTGTATGTTTCTGTATAATTCTTATATCCCCTTGATGAGTTAATTGCTTTATCACTATATAATAACCTTCTTTGTTTCTTTTATCAGTTTTTGACATAAAGTCTGTTTTATCTGAAATAATAGATGTAGCTACCCCTGCTTTTTCTTTCCATGTGCCTGGAATATCTTTTAAAAAATATTTTATTTTATTTTTATTTTAGATCCAGAAGGTACATGTGTGGGTTTGTTATGTGGATATATTGCATGATGCAGATGTTTTGGTTACCAATGGTCCTGTCACCCAAGTAGAGAACATAGTATCCACTAGGTAGTTTTTCAACTTTTGTTTACCTTCCCCCTTCTCCCTTTGTGGAATCCCTAGTGTCTATTGTTGCCATATTTATGTTCATGTATACCCAATGTTTAGCTCCCACTTATAAGTGAGAACATGCAATATTTGGTTTTATGTTTCTGCATTAATTCATTTTGGATAATGCCTCTAGCTGCATTCAGTTGTTGCAAAGCATAAGATTTCATTCATTTTTATAACTATGTAGTATTCTATGATGTGTATGTACCACATTTCCTTTATTCTGTTGACCATTGATTGGCACTTAGGTTGATTTAATGTTTTTGCTATTGTGAATGGTGCTGTGATGAACATATATGAGTGCATATGTCTTTTTGGTAGAATAATTTATTTTCCTTTGAGTGTATACTCAGCACTGGGATTGCTGGGTTGACTGATATTTCTGTTTGTAGTTATTTGAGAAATCTTCAAACTCCATTCCACAGTGGCTGAACTAATTTTTATTCCCACCAACAATGTATAAACGTTCCCATTTCTCCACAACCTTGACAACAACCCTTTTTTTTTGACTTTTTATAAAAACCATTATGACTGGTGTGAGATGGTATCTCATTGTGGTTTAACTTAAATCTCTCTGGTGACTAGTGATGTTGAGAATTTTTTTATGTGTTTGTTGCCTGCTTCTGTGTCTTCTTTTGAGAAGTGTCTGTTCATTCCCTTTGCCACTTTTTCTTGGGCTTATTTGTTCTTATCTCATTGATTTTAGTTTCTTATAGTTCCTAGATATTAGTCCTTTGTCAAATGCATATTTTGCAAATATTTTCTCTCATTTTGTTGGTTGCCTGTTTATTCTGTTGATAGTTTCTTTTGCTGTGCAGAAGCTCTTTCATTTAGTTAATTCTTATTTCTCTATTTTGATTTTGTTTCATTTGCTTTGGGGGTCTTCATCATAAAATATTTGCCAAGGCCAGTGTCTACAAGAGTATTTACTAGGTTTTCTTCTAGGAGTTTTATAGTTTGAGGTCTTATATTTAAGCCTGTAATCTGTCTTGAGTTAGTTTTTTTTTTTTTTTCCAGAGTATTGTCTTGTCACCCAGGCTGGAGAGCAGTGTTGTAATCATATCT
Source organism: Nomascus leucogenys (assembly GCF_006542625.1). Lineage (NCBI taxonomy): Eukaryota > Metazoa > Chordata > Mammalia > Primates > Hylobatidae > Nomascus > Nomascus leucogenys. The sequence goes on from NC_044394.1 coordinate 76,139,355, forward strand.
CACAACAATGTTGAATTGCTTGGCTGAAGCATGTTTCATGCCTCAGCTTCTGAAGTAGCTATGACAACAGGCACATACCACCATGCCCAGCTATTTTTTCTAACTTTTGATAGAGATGGGGTCTCATTATGTTGTCCAGGCTGGTCTCAAATTCTTGGGCTTAAGTGATCCTCCTGCCTCAGCCCCTCAAAGCGTTGGAATTACAGACATGAGCCATTACGCTTAACCTTGAGTTAATTTTTGCATGTGGTGCAATATGGTGAGAGGTAGAGATCCAGTTTCATTGTTGTGCATATAATTAGCTCATTTTCTTATTCCCATTTCCAGAATAGGATATCCTTTCCTCATTTATTTTTGTTGACTTTGTGGAAGATCAGTTTGTGGTAGGTGTGTGGCTTTATTTCTGGGTTCTCTGTGCTGTTTCATTGTTCTTTGTGTCTTTTTTTGTACCGGAATCATTCTGCTGTTTTGTTTACTGTAGCCTTGTAGCATAGTTTGAAGTCAGGTAATGTGATGCCTCTGACTGCGTTCTTTTTGCTTAGTATTGCTTTGGGTATTCAGGGTCTTTTTTGTTCCTTATGGATTTTAGAATAGTTGTTTCTAATTCTGTGAAAAATAGTGTTGGTAATTTGATAGGAATAGCATTGAATCTACAGATTTCTTTGGGCAATATGGACTTTTTAATGATATTTATTCTTCCAACCCACAAGCACATAATACTATTCTATTTGTTTGTGTTGTCTCTGACTTTATTCAAAAGTGTTTTGTAGTTTTTCTTGTAGAGGTCTTACTTCTCCTTGTTTAGATGTATTCTCAGTTTGTGTGTGTGTGTGTGTGTGTGTGTCTATTGTAAATGGTATTTAATTCTTGATTTGGTTTCAGCTGAATGTGATTCGTGTGTAGAAATGCTACTGAATTTTGTATCCTGAGGCTTTGCTCAAGTCACTTATCTAGGAGTCTTTTGGCAGAATCTTTAGGCTTCTCTAGGTGTAGAATCATAATGTAAGTGAAGAGAGATAATTTGACTTCCTATTTTCCTATTTTGATTATTTTATTTTCTTCTTCTTCCTCATTGCTCTGGCTAGGGCTTCAACTATGTTGAATAGTGGACATCCTTATCTTGGTCTAATTTTTAGGGAGGAAGTTTCCAGGTTTTGCCCATTCATTATGTTGTTGGCTATGATTTTGTCATAGATGGGTCTTATTATTTTGAGATATGTTCCTTTGATGGGTAGTTTCTTGAGGATTTTTATCATTGACAGAATGTTAGATTTTATTACTTTTTTATATATCTATTGAGATGATCATATTTTTTATTTTTAATTCTGTTTATGTGGTGAATCACATTTACTGATTTGTGTATATTGAACCCTCCTTGCATCCCAGGAATAAAGCCCATTTGATCATTGTGAATTAACTATTTTACATGCTGCTGAATTTGGCTTGCTATTATTTTGTTGAGGATTTTTGCATCCATATTCATCAGGAGTATTGGCCTGTCGTTTTCTTTTTTGGTTGTGTCTGCCAGAATTTGGTATCAGAATGATACTCATTTTGTAGACTGAGTTAGGGAGCAGTCCCTCTTCTTCAATTTTCAGTAGTTTCAGCAGGATTTATATCACTGCTTTTTTGAAGGTCTAGTAGAATTTGACTGTGAATCCATCTGATGCTGAGTTTTTGTTGGTTTTTTATTACTGATTCAATTTCCTTACTTATTATTGGTCTGTTCAGGATTTCTGTGTCTTCCTGGTTCAGCTTTGGAAGGTTGTGTGTTTTTAGGAATGTAGCCATTTCCTCCAGTTTTTCTAGTCTGTGTGCAAAGAGATGTTTATAGTAGTCTCTGAGGATGTTTTTCATTTCTGTGGGATTAGTTGTGATATCATCTTTGTTATTTCTGATTGTGCTTATTTGGATCATCTCTTCTTCTTCATTAATTTTAGTAGTCTGTTAACCTTTTTAAAAATTCTTTTATAGAGCCAACTGTCTGTGTAATTGTTCCTTTGTATGGTTTTTTGCGTCTAAATGAAATTTTGATCCTACTCTGATTTTCATTATTTCTGTTCTTCGGCTAGCTTTGAGCTTACATAGTTCTTTGTTTTTCCAGTTCTTTAGGTGGAGATTAGGTTGTTAATTTGAAATCTTTCTATCCTCTTGATGTAGGTGTTTAGTGCTATAAACTATCCTCTTAAAACTGCCTTTGCTGCATTCTCAGTGGTTTTGCTATGTTATGTCTGTATTTTCACTTGTCTCAAATAATTTTTTGTTTTCTGCCTTAATTGTGTTGTTCACCCAAAGTCATTCATGAGCAAGATTTTAAGTTTCCATGTGTTTGTATGGTTTTGAGAGTTCCTCTTGGTATTGACTTTTTTTTTTAGTTCCACTTTAGTCTGAGAAGATGGTCGATACGATTTTAATTTTTTTGAGTGTATTGAGATTTGCTTTATGACAAAGCATATGGTCCATTTTAGAGTATGTTCTGTGTGCAGATGAGAAGAATGTATATTCTTTGGTTATTAGGTGCAGTATTCTGTAGATGTCTATTAGATCTAATTGGTCAAGTGCCATATTTAAGTCCAGAATGTGTAGTTTTCTGTCTTCATGATCTCCCTAATGATGGCAGCTGGTTGTTGAAATTCTCCACTATTATTGTTTAGCTATCAAATTCTTTCCTGATGTCTGTAAGTATTTGCTTATAAATCCGCATGTACCAATGTTGGCTATGTATATATTTAGGACAATGAAATCTTCCTGTTGTACCAAACATTCTAACATTATTGAATGCCCTTCTTTGTCCTTTTTTACTGTTGTTGGCTTTAAGTCTATTCTATTTGATAAAAGAATAGCAACCTCTGCTCTCTTTTGTTTCTCATTGGTGTGATAGATATTTCTTCATCTCTTTACTTTGAGCCTATATGTGTCATTACATGTGAGACAGGTCTCATGAAGACAACAGAAGGGTGAATCTTGTTTTTGTAACCAACTTGCACTCAATATCTTTTAAGTGGAGTGGTTAGGCCATTTATATTAAGGGTTAATTTTCATATATGAGGTTTTGTTCCTGTCATAGTGTTGTTGGTAACTGCTCCGTAGTCTTGATGGTGTGCTTGCTTTATAGTGTCCACGGCTATGTGCTTGGATGTGCTTTCGTAGCAAATATCATCATTTTGTTTCCACATTTAGAACTCCCCTAAGCATCTCTTGTAGGGCCAGTCCTATGGTGATGAATTCTCTTAGCATTTGCTTGTCTGGAAAAGACATTTTTCTCCTTCATTTATTAGGCTTAGTTTTGCAGAATATAAAATTCTTGGCTGGCATTTTTTTCACTTAAGAATGCTAAAAATGAGCCCCCAGTCTCTTCTGCATTGTCAAGGTTCTGCTCAGAAACACACTGATCATCTGATGGGTTTCCCTTTATAAGTAATATGACCCTTTTCTTTAGCTTCCTTTAAGATTTTTTCTTTCAGGTTGATCTTGGGTAGTTTGATAAATGTATGTCTTAAGATGGCTGTCTTGTATAGTATCTTACAGGAGTTCTCTGGGTTTCTTCTACCTACATGTTGATGTCTCTAGAATGATTGGGGAAATTTCTGTAAATTATATCCTCAATTATGTCTTTCAAGTTGCTTACTTTCCTTTCTCTCTCTAGAATGCCAATAAGTCATAATTTGGTAACTTCACTTAATCCCATATTAATTGAAGTCTTCTTTACTTAAACTTTTTTTTCTTTATTTTTGTCTGACCGGGTTGATTTGAAGGACCAGTCTTCAAGCTCAATATTTTTTTCTTCTGCTTGGTCTAGTCTGTTGTTAAGACTTCAAATGATAGTTTGAAATATTTTTTAAAATTTGAACTTCTTAATTCCAGCAGTTCTGTTTATTCATTTTTTAAATACAGTTAGGTGCTTCAAATCTTTGATCATTTTTCTGGCTTCTTTGTGTTACATTTCAACTTTGTCTTGGATCTCATTGTATTTGTTTTCATCCATATTGTGGATTCTATATGTGTCATTTTAGACATTTCATTCTGGATAGGATCTATTGCTGAGTAGTTAGTGAGATCCTTTAGTATGTCTGAAGAACAAAGACAAGATTCAAAGTTTTATAAAAAGGAGGAATGTTACATAGTGTTCTGAAAGAAAGTTCATTGGCACTAGTAAGATTTTTGGGAGCTGGCAAGCTCTGGTTGGTAAGTGACAATGTTGGGTAAAACTACCCTTAGAATCACAGCAGGCTGTTTCAGCAGCCATTGGATTAAACTGGCTTCAGGTTACAGCACACAGCTTTGGTTCCAGGCTTGCAAAGAGTTACATTCTTGGAGTAAAGTTTTATTCCCTGGGCGATTTCCCACCTGTCCTGTGGACTCTGTTTTAGTTGGTATGACAGGAATTTCCCTTGTGACTAATGATATTGAGTATCACACTATTCTATAGGAATGCTATGAATTAACAAAAAATTTAAAATATGCTCTGCTTTTAATTTATTTTTTAGACACATAATATATTATGATATTTGGTAATTACTTTGCCTGAGTTATTGTTTTTTTTTTTTTTTTTTTTGAGACAGTGTTTGGCTCTATCACCTAGGCTGTAGTGCAGTGGCAGGATCTTGCCTCACTGCAATCTAGCTTCCTGGCTCAAGCCAGCCTCCCACCTCAGCCTCCTGAGTAGCTGGGACTACAGGCATGCACCACTGCATCCAGCTAAATTTTTTTATTTTTTGTAGAGACAGGGTTTCACTACGTTGCTCAGACAGATCTTGAACTCATGAGCTCAAGCGATCTGCTCACCTTGGCCTCCCAAAGTGCTGGGATTACAGGCTAGAGCCACCACACTGGGCCTTGCCTGAGTTTTAATGTTTTCATCGGTACCTACCCTCATTACATATTTTTATTTAATGTTTATTATATGTATCTTTAATACTATATAACATTATATATATTTTATGAGGAATCTGTTTAATTTAGGCCAATTTGTGTGTTTGGAAAGGAGTAAAATGTCTTTAAAATTATCTCAGCATTTAATCAATATACACATGACCCCTGTAGCTATATTTTCAAAAAATCCCTCTCCCTTAATCTAAAGAAGATAGGAATAGTAGAAATTCAGGCAGAATTTCTACTATTGGGGAATTGGTGAAGAAATGCCCCAAAATTAGATTAGAAAATGGAATTTGGCAGATTTTTATAGATTACTAAAAGCAAATGATGCCACAGATTTAAATAAGAGTAGAAAATGATTTAATGTGGTCAATAGAGATATAAAATATTCAGTAAAAAATTAAAAAGGAAACTTTGTTTTATTTTATTCATTTTTACCAGAAGACATCTCATAGCTCTAAAACACATGTATAGTCCTGAATAATTTACAGTATTTACCTTAAACTGTTTCCAGAGAGCTGAGTTATTTGCTATCCAAAAAGAACTACTGATACCCCTAATAATTAGCGAACACTTAAAAAATACTTAATACTGATGAAGATTCATTTAGATGTTCAAGAATTGTTGATGGAATGTAAAATTGGCATACATTTTTAAAAATAATTGAGCCATGTGTGACCATGAGTTTAAGCTAATTGACCCAATAATTATATGTCTGAAAACAAATATTAATTCATTTTGAGACCACAGTTTATATACAAAGATGTTTATTGCATTGTTAAATTAAACTGGCAAAACTGAAAAATTATCTCATTGTTAGAAATTGTTAAATGAGTCATAGCACATATTTATGATGCAATATTAATCAGGCACTAAAATTACATGTACAAATAATTATTGATAAAATATATGAGATTATAAGTCATTATTAAGAAGTTTTTATGTTCCAATCACTAAATAAACATTTTACATGGGTTAGCGCCAATAAGCCTATTAAGAAACCTATGACGTTAGTGTTATCAGTATTCATATTTTATAGATAAGGAAACAGGGGTACAGTGGTGGTAAGTAATCTGCAGCTAATAAGAGGTATAGTAGGGATTTGAGCTCATTTTTGTGATTGGAGTGCTTGGATTTAACCACTGTGACATTTTGCTTCTCTCTAGATCAGGGACATAAGTGTCTTATTCAAAGTAATAAGGCTGATAATTATTAAAACCAGGAACTGTGTCTGAAACAGCAAATTCAAAGATAAGATTCTACAATCTGGTTGCTTATGTATGGCATCTCAAAAATCTCAGATAAAGGGAAATCTGAGAAATCTGATGGGGGATTGTAACATCTTTAAATATGTTAGAAATCATAAACATGGAAGAAGGAGGGGACAGTCTTGAGTATTATTATTATTATTATTATTATTATTAGAGATCATCTTGCTTGGTAGTCCAGGCTGGAGTGCAGTGGCGCTATCTGATCTCTGCCCACCTCAACCTCGCCTCCTTGGCTCAAGTGATCCTCCCACCTCAGCCTCTGGAGTATCTGGGACCACAGGCCCCCATGCCCGGCTACGTTTTTGTATTTTTTGTAGGGACGGGGTCTCGCTATGTTGCCCAGGCTGGTCTCAACCTCTTGAGCTCAAGGTGATCTGCCTGCCTGGGACTACAGGGGTGAGCCACTGGGCTCAGTCTTGAGTACCTTCTAAGAGCAAAATTACCACATGTAGATCAAAATTTTAAATGAATTTTAATGAACTGTTTTCAATTCAGAAATTTGCACAACTAGAGCCATCTAGTTATTAGATAGGAAGTCTTGAAAAGAAGTGTAATGGAAACATTTTGGCCAGATGTAAAAAAGACTCTCTTTTAGAAATACTGTGCTAAGAATTTCTGCATGAGATAAAAGTTTCTTTTAAATACCAGGAGTCTGCCAAAATGTCAGGATTCTTCAGAATTTTAACCTAGGCATAAACCATTAGAAACAAAGAATATTTGTAAAGCAATTGACATTGTAACTATTTGCCATTAAAGGCAAAATGCCTCCTAATTTTGTAAACATGCATATCAAAATATGTATGTATATAGCATATAATAAGTAAAGAAATAAGATATTAGTTCTAAATATGTATAGAAATAACTACATGTATCTTTTAGCAACAGGTGGCATCCCTCAAGGGTGTCAGTAAATTGCAATCTAGTCTGGCCTGTTTTGTATGGTCAGTGTACTAAGAATGATTTTCATATTTTTAATGGGTTGCTAAAATAAGACAAACCAAAACAAAGGAGAATATGCAATAGAGACTATATGTGCTCTAAAATGCTTAAAATATTTACCCTTCAACCTTTATAAAAAACATTACTGATTCTTGCTTTACATTAAATAATTTGATATCACATAATGACTTAATTTTTTTCTCTGCAAGATTAAACAATATTTTGTTGTCAAAATTTATTTGTCTATAATGGCCAACAGAATTGTAAAATAACAATTTGGACACTAGAGGGAGACTTTAAATTTTTCTTTTTGATTTTCAGACACAGAATGTTCAAGTGAATACACTCATATTAAACTTGAGATAAATTCAGATTGATTTGGTGTTATCTTTTCTAAGACAAGACATCACAGATGGTGCCGGTAATGAAAATTTTCCTTGAGTCTGCTTTCCAGCAACAATGGTATGTTTTTCTAATCTGGCTAATGGCGTTGTACCAGATTCCTCTTATGCCCCTCAGACCCACTTATCCTCCCCCATCTCTCATTCTAGCTCTGTCTGGGCTCTGCTGGTCTTTCTACAGGTGCCATCTAGCAGTCCTTCACCTCCTGCCCACAACACACACTCAGCCGTCTTTCCCAGAAATGCCCAGGTGTGTGTAGCCCCAAAGTATGGGGAGTTCATATTCTAAAAGTTGTTTTTGTATTTGCCTCCTCTGAGGGACAGCCACCGCATGGTCCTTACATGGCTTTTTCAGGTATACTTCCATTTACTGAGCAAGGGCTCAGTGTCCACAGTTAGCAAAGGCCGGGTGCGTAATGTGTCCTTGTCTTGGCTCCCCTGCCTCTTCTGTTTTACTAGCTTTGTTCCTTACTTCAGGTATGTGGGAGTGTGCTTCTAATAAAATAATGGTTCATAAGCTATGTTAGGCTCAGCTTTTTGAGAAAGTCAAGCTAAGAGAAGTAATGAAGGAGAAAAGAAAAACTCAGCTTCATTGTTCTGGAATCCATCTGGTTGCCTGGATTTTGATGTTAGAACACTTGAGATGTTTCCTTATTTTTCCACATGCTGGGGAAACGTGCACTATGCTTGAAATGTACATTCTAAACATAACCACTTAGGTAAAAAAATAAGAAAATCAAGTTAACATCCACATAACCCAAATGAATCCACCACCAATTACTGCTAACTCTTTCTTTGCTTTTTTTTTTTTTTTCTGGGAATTTCTCACATATTTCCAGAAGAATTATCTATGATTATAAAACAGGATCTTTCTCTCTGGCCAAAGGTACCCTAAAAAGCTGAGCCAATCAGAGCTCTTTCTCAGGAATTTGGATTTTTAGTTGACTGCAGCTCAGTTTGCACCTATTCTGTGGCTCAGATAGGATGCAAGCACACTTTTATATCACCCCAAAAAACAGCACTTTTATTATTAAAGTGGAGCCTATCTTTTCATCAGTGAACAAGTGGCATTATATATTGCTTCCAATATGGAAAATGTAAATTTTTGTTATCTGTTTACTAGTCTTTCATTTAAAAAAATCCCTTGACAAGTTTTTACACATAGTATTGTTACTAATATTTTAAAAGACTTTACTGAAGAATAGCAGACAAACAGAAATGCATGCTAATTATAAGAATACAACTGATTACATTTCACAAAGTGAAGAAATCTTTGCAACCAGTACCCAGATTAAGAAAAATAACATCACTCTCTACCAGGAAGTACCCCTTATGTTCCCTTCCTGACCTACTCCCTTCTTCTCCTGACATCAAGGACAGTCACTACTGTGATTTCAAACAGTATTCTTTTTTTGAACTTTAAATGGAATCATACAGTGTGTACCCTTTTGTGTCTGGCTTCTTTTGTTCAGTTTGTCTCTGTGATTCATCCAATTTGTATGCAGTTGTATTTCATTCTTTCTCATTACTTAATAGAATTCCATAGGGTAAATAAACCTTTATTTGCTTTTACTTTATTCAACTATTGAAAGGAAGTTTCTAGTTTTCGGTTGGTTGTGTGCAGTTAGCAGACATTGCAAAAATGTTTCTCAAAGTGGCTGTGCCAATTTATAAACCCCTAAGATGTGTAAGAGAGTTTTATAGGTATGTTGTGACACTATATTGTGGTTCCGCTTTTTATTTCCATAATGATTAATGAAATCAAGCACCTATTTATTTATTTATTTATTTATTTATTTATTTGAGATGGAGTCTCACTCTGCCACCCTGGCTGGAGTGCAGTGGCCCAATCTCAGCGCACTGCAACCTCTGCCTCCCAGGTTCAAGTGATTCTCCTGCCTCAGCCTCCCAAGTAGCTGGGACTACAGGCTCACACCACCACACCCAGCTAATTTTTGTATTTTTAGTAGAGACGGGGTTTCACCATATTGGCCATGCTGGTCTTGAACTCCTGACCTTGTGATCCGCCTGCCTCGGCCTCCCAAAGTGCTTGGATTACAGGCATGAGCCACTGCTCCGGGCCTCAAGCATCTTTTTATATGTTGAGTGGCCATTTGGATATTTTCTTTTGTGAAACAGTTTTTTACAGTGTTTTCTTCTTTTTGACTTGTAGAAGTTACTTACATATTCTGGGTGTTTTTCCATTGTGAATTGTGATTATTTCAAATGTCTTCTCCCAATGCATAGACCTGACATTTCACTCCTTTAATTGTACCTTTTGAGAGACAGATCGATTATTGTCCAGTCTATCAATGTTTTTCTTAGCAACTGCAGCTTTTTTGTTGTGCTTGAAAAATCTTTGCTCATTCCGAGGTCACGCGGATGTTCTCTTATGTTTTCTTCTGGTAGTTTAATTGTTCTACTATTCATACTCAGATCTCCAATCTATCTGGAGTCCACTTTTCTATCAACTGTGAAGTAGGAATCAATGTTGACATTTTTCATGTGAAGGTGTAATTGACCCAGGACTATTATTTGAAGAGACGTTTCTTTTCTCTTTGCACTACAATTTACCTCCACCATAATAAGGTGTGGGGATGTGTTTCTAGATTTTCTGTTTAGTTCCTTTGGTTTATTTGTCTCTGCTACTGCCCACAGCACACAACCTTAATTACTATATCTTTGTGCTAGATCTTAATTTGGGGTAGTATAAGTCCTTTGGCTTTGTTCTTCATAATTGCCTTGACCATTTTTAGTTTTGCATTTCTGTGCAAAATTTTGAATCAGTTTGTCAAGTTCAAACATACATACACACAACTTTTCTGGGACTTGGTTTGAGACCCTGTATTTAGAGTGTGGACTCTAAAGATTATTTTTGAAAGAATGTAAATCTTTATTAAGTCTTCTGATATGCAAACATGATATATACCTCTATTTAGATTAACATAATAATGCAGAGATTTTATATGATATCTTTTGTTAGATTTATTTCTGGATATTGTCGTATTTTTTATTTCCAAAATATACATTCCTTTTGTGTGTTTTTGGTACACGAGGATACACTTACTTTTACATCTTTTCGTACTTTAGAACCTCTGTTAATTTGTTTATTAGTTGCAATATGCCTGTAAATTCTTTCAGATTTTCTACATGTACAATGTGATGTATGCAAATAATGATTTTTCCCCTTCATCTTTATAATTCTTATTTCATTCTCTTACTTCAAAACATTGATTCATTCTTCACTTCTAAGTAGAAGAGAAATTGTTAAAGTGGGTGTCTTTATCTTCACCTTCATCTCAACATTTCACCATTAATAATTTTTTTTTAATTAAAAAAATCTTTACCAGTTTGAGAAAGTCCTCTTTTATTCACAGTTTGGCAAGAAAGCTTGGATAACTGGCTAGCCATATGCAGAAGAAAGCATCTAGACTCCTACCTCTCACCGTATAAACAAACTAACTCAAGATGGATTAAATCTTTAGATGTAAGACCTCAAACTATACAAATCCTAGAAGAAAACCTAGGACATACCATTCTGGACATATTCAGGACTAAGTTCTCAAAAGCAATTGCAACATAACCAAAAGTTGATAAGTGGGATCTAATTAAACAAAAGACCTTCTGCACGGCAAAAGAAACTATCGACAATGTATACAGATAACCTACAGAAAGGGAAAAAATATTTGCAACCTACACCTAATAAAGTTCTAATATCAAAAATCCACAAGAAACTTAGACAATTCAACAAGAAAAAATGGATAACCTCACTAAAAAGAGGGCAAAGGACATAAACAGACACTTGTCAAAAGAAGACATATAAGCAGCCAATGAGCATATGAAAAAATGCTCAATGTCATTAATTATCAGAGAGATGCATGTCAAAGCACAATAAGGTACTATTGCACACCAATCAGAATGGCTATTATTAAAAAGTCAAAAAACAACAGATGCTGGAAAGGATGTGGAGAAAAAAGAACACTTATACACTGTTAATGGGAATGTAAATTAGTTCAGCCATTGTGGAAAGCAGGGTGGTGATTTCTCAAAGAATATAAAACAAAGCTACCATCTGACCCAACAATTCCATTACTGGGTATGTACTCAAAGGAAAATAAATCATTCTGTAAAAAGACACAAGTGCTCATCTGTCCATCACAACACTTTTCACAATAGCAAAGACATGGAATCAACCTAGATCCCCATCAATGGTGGAATGGATAAAGAAAATTTGGTACATATACACCTTGGAATATTATACAGCCATAAAAAAGAATAAAATTATGTTCTTTACAGCAACATGGATTAAGTCGGAGGCCATTATCCTAAGTGAATTAATGCAGGAACAGAAAACCAAATACTGCATGTTCTCGCTTATAAGTGGAAGCTGAACACTGAGCACACATGGACATAAAGATGGGAACAATAGACACTGGGGACTGCTAGAGAGGGGAGACAAGGAGGGGAGCAATGTCTGAAAGACAGCCTATTGGGTACTATGCTAACTGGGTGATGGGGTCATTTGTACCCCAAACCTCAGCATCATGCAATATACCCATGTAACAAGTTTGCCCATGTATCCCCTGAATCTAAAATAAAAGTTGAAATTATAAAAAAGAAATACATTAAAAATAAGATAAAATATCAATAATATTGAAATTTATCAAATGCTTCTTTTCCATCTATATTTACTTATTTTTTCTAGCCATTTTTATATTCCTAGGATAAAAAACTTGTTATCATACATTTATAAATTATTGGACTTTGTTTACTAATTAAAATTATTTTTGTTTATGAAAGAAATGCAAGTAATTATTATTATAATATCCTTGTCAAGTCTTCATATCAAAGTTATGTAGGCTTCATAAAATAAGTCGTGAAGTCTCTCTCCTCTTTTCTATGTGATTTTATGTAACAGTGGTGCTATTTGTTACTGAATTGTTTTTAAAAAGTCGCCAGTGAAACCTACTGGGCCAGGATATATCTTTGCAAAACCGTTTTAAAAATAAAATGATTAAATATAGAGGCATTCAGCTTTTCCATTTCTTCTGAATTCTTCTTTCATTGCAAGGCTATAGTAGTCAAGGCTATGTTATGTAAGTGGCAGGAGAGACACAGATTAAAGAAATAGAAGATCTGTGGCAGACTGCCACGGTTACTACTTGAGATGGTCACTATGATAGTTATTACTGTTACTACTTGAGACGGTCATTATGAGACTGAACAAAGGGGGATGAATACAGAAATGAAAACTTAAAACAATAGAAACTGTTTTAAAGAAAGGGGCCGGGGAAGAAGAGGGCTCTGTGCTTTTAGTGAGCAAAAACAGCTGCCCTGAGCTTCTACAGCCCTTCGTATTTATTGGGTAGAAAGAGCAGGGAGGAGGAGCTAACAGTTGGTCAGCTGCTTGATTGATCACAAGTTCATATTATTACTAACAGGCTTCAGATCTGCCTAATCACAAGAAACACTTGTGCCTGGGTCGTGACTGCCCTCAGCATTCCTTCTGGGCAGCAGACACAGTTTGTCAGTTTGCTAACATCCTGCTGTCATGAGAACAGTTTGCTGTTTACTCATATAGCCTCCAGTGGTATCCTGAGTTTTGCACTATCCTCATTCTTTTGGCCTTCAACAAAAATCCAGAAATAGACCCATACACCTAGTAAGCTGGATATTTTTTCTTTAAAGAATATTAACTATTTAAAGTAAATGTTCAAATTTATTAGAAAAAAGTTTTTTTTACTAGTTTCTCTTACCTGTTTATTATATGTCAGTGCTTCTCATAATATTCTCTTTCTCATTCCAAATATTGGAATTTGTAGATTTTCTCTTTCTCTCTTGATGATACTTGCTAGAAGTCTATCCATTTTATTAATCAGTACAAATAACTAACCTTTGGCTTTATTGATTTTTTTGTTCATTAATTTCTGCTTTTATCTTTATTTTCTTTCTGCTGCTTTCTTTGCTGTTCATTAGGTATTCTTTTCCTAATGTCTTGAGATGAATAATTAAAACTTGATTTTCAACACTCTCTGTTTAATATAAGAACTGAAAGCTATAAATTTTCCTTTAAGCACAACTCTTAGTTTCATAAGTTTTGTTATATTTTATTATCATTTTCATTTAGAATACATTCTAATTATTTTTTAAATTTCTTCTTTATGTTTAAATGTGTATTACTTTATTTTCAACAATTGAGGATTTTAGTCATATATATATTTTTGGTTTTTTTAAGCATAATTTTGTTATGATCAGAAGACATTCTCTGAAGGATTTCAATTCTTTTCATTTTTTGAGAACTTCTTTTTAGCTTATCTTGTTGTTAGCCTGGGGAAATATCCCATGTGTATTGGAAAAAATGCATAGTCTGTCATGTTGTAGTTTCTTATATTTGTTAATTGGATTAATTATAAATTCCTTATGTTCTAATATTTTGTTTGTCAATTATTTTGTTTGCTTGTTTGATCAGTTGCTGATAAATCCTCCAATTCTAATTACAGATTTTTCTATTCCTCCTTTTTAGTTTTATCAATTTTTGCTTTATGTATTTTGGAAGTATATTATTGTCTGTATGTTGCTTAGGAGCATTTTATCTTCTTGCTAAACTTATGTAATTACTGACATATTTGGGTTTATTCATTTTCTTGCTATTATTGTTTTCTTTCAATTTGTTTTACATTTCAGTTTCTCTGTCTTTGCCTTATTTTGAATTAATACAATATTTTAAATATAATAGACTCTATTTTAGTTATATATTCATATTAAATCTTTTAATGATTAACCTTGAGATTGTAATAGAAAGTTTCACTTTACCATGTCTTGACAATACTTGATATTATAATAGTTTAATTCCATTTACTCCTTTCGGTAGAATATGCTTTTGGTAAATGGAATTAAATAAGGGGCTAAATGGAATTACATAAGATAATAATCAGACATTATTATTGTGATACTCTTTCCTTTGTTCTTTTTTTTCTGCGTTTCTGTCCTTTTATCTGGAATCCTTTTCTTTTTGCCTGTGGAATTCCACTTGATATTGCTGTTAGTTTAGATTTGCTGACAACAGAGTTTATTTTTGTTTTTCCAAAACATTTTTATTTCACCTCCATATTTGGAAGGATGTTATTTGCTGGGTATAGAAATCTAGGTTGTTGGATATATTTTATCAGCACTTTTAAGATGTAATTTCACTGTCTTCTAGCTTCTGATGATAAGTCAAAAGGGAATTGTTTTTGAAATTTTGTCCACCTTGTTTTTGAGATTTTGATCTTTCCTTTGGTTTTCAGTAGTTTTGTTATGATGTACACAGAGATATTTTTGTTTATATTCATTCTGCTTGGCATTTGCAGAATGCCAAGTAGAATGGTTTTTTTTTTTTTTTGAGACAAGGTCTCACTCTGTTGCCCAGGCTGGAGTGCAGTGGCACTATCACAGCTTACTGCAACCTCTGCCTCCTAGGGTCAAGCAATTCCCCCACTTCAGCCTCCCAGGTAGCTAGGAGTACCTAGGAATACAGGCGTACACTACCACATTCAGCTAATTTTTTGTATTTTTTTGTAGAGACGGGGTTTCTCCATGTTGCCCAGGCTGGTCTCAAACTCCTGGGCTCCGGTGATCTTCCCACCTTGGCCTCCCAAAGTACTGGGATTACAGGTGTGAGCCACTGCCTCTGGCCTTAATGCTTTTTCTGTATTTGCCTTGTTCCGCTTTGTACTTCAGTCTATATATGTTCAATTAGTCTACCATTGATTTCCATCTTCTGGGTTGCTGTGTATAAGAGATGGTTTTGGCAATAACCTCAGTGGCATTTTCACCTGAAGTCGTTCCCACGATGGGCTAGTTTTGTGTCATTCTGGAAGTCTCCTTCTGATTATGATGGAGTAGCTTGTGGTAGACCAACCCCCCACTGAGAAACATTAGAAGAGTTTTTTTAATCTCAGTTGATTCAGTAACTTTCCAATGTCTTCAAAAGTTTTTTATTTTTGGTGTTTTATTGGATCCTGAAACATTGCTGAAGAATATCTTCATGTTGCCAGGAACTTGCTGATTAGGAGAAACAGCCTCATCACCACCTTCCTAATCTCATGGGAGTATATCTAACTGGTGGAATCAAATTTACATGCAAAATCCATGCTATACGATAGCCTAGAATATGTAGCTTTTATCTTACCAACTTCATCAATGATAAATAGAATGAATGGAGCTTCAGTGAGCCATTTCATCATATGTAGTGTGATATCCTTTGGCAGGATAACCTTTCTGTCTTTTCTTTGAAAAATGGGGAAAATAATACCTTGTTTGTTATTATCTGGTTGATAAGAAATGGAGAAGTTTATGAATGGTGATTTAAAAATACTTATTTCCTTTTCAGAAGAGCACAATAAGTAATTTCTCTATCTATCTAACTTATTTTGATCATTAAATGACGGAAAAATCCACATGGCTGGGAACCAGAGATGGCTTCAAAACTGCTTCAAAGGAGCTTTTATTTCATTGGATGGAATAGCATGAAGTCAGAGTGGCTTGCTTGGGTTAATAGGGGGAGATTTTAGAGATCTTGAAATATCAAGGAAAGCCAATGAAAGCAATTCAGAGTAGAGCTGATAGAAAAGAGAACCATACGGGGAGAACAGAAATAGCTAATAGGGATTTTTATGAAACGATTTTACACAACATGATGAAATGTACACCATCTTACTTATCTTTCGGCCAAACCTTTAATGAAAGTCTTGTCAATCATTAATGCACTATGGCATTGAATCACTTTTTCTTTTATTTTAGTTTATTTGTTTTAAGAGATGTGGCCAAATGCTGAGTATGGCCTCAAAGTAGACCTTGGGTCAGGACAAAGATTGCAATGGACAAGTTTTTGTATTTGTTTATATGAAGTATTTCATATAGTGAAAGAACTCTTAAAACTGTGACATAGTTACATTTATTTCAAATTTATTCCTTTCTTCCAATTTAAAAATCTTTTTAATTTGGGGATTTGGCCACAGTCTTTACAGTAAATTACTGTTAACCTTAATGATACATGACTTTAGCAGTGCCATATACATAACCCAATCCCTATATATAGCTAATATATTTGCAAATGTGAGAAAACAATAAAAAACTATAAAGTTGTCTCCCTGAGTATTGAAATCTGGTTAGAGTTTAACTCATCTTAATGTTTAAGAAAGAACAATTTATTATTCACACAAGGTTACGATGGTAAACCATTGATTTTTATGATAAATAATATAATGTTACAACTGTAGAGTAAAATAAAACTACAACAAAGATTCAGAATCACTGTTTATTATTTTATTTTCAGAGACACATAAACATTAAACTTTTTAAATTTTTATTTAAAATACTTTTACTGGCTGGGTGCGGTGACTCATGCCTATAATCCCAGCACTTTGGGAGGCCAAGGCAGGCCTGACCTGATGTCAGGAGTTTGAGACCAGCTTGGCCAACATGGCGAAACCTCAACTCTACTAAAAAATACAAAAACAAACAAACAAAAACAACTAGATGGCATGGTGTGCACTTATAGTCCCAGCTACTCTGGAGGATGAGGCAGGAGAATCACTTGACCCCAGGAGGTTGAGATTGCAGTGAGCCAAGATCCTGCCATTGTACACCAGCCTGAGTGACAGAGCAAGACTCCATCTCATAAATACATAAATAAATAAATAAATAATAAGTACTTTTACTTCCTGGATGTAAAGATATTAGGCTCTGCTATAGTCTGATTGTTGGCATCTCCTTAAATTCAAATGTTGAATGAAGTCTTAACCCCCAAGGTGAAGGTATTAAGAGAAGGGGTTGGGGGGAGATGACTAGGTCCTAAGAACAGAGCCTGAAAGAATAAGATTAGTGCCTTCATAAAAGAGCCCCTAGAGAACTAGTTAGTCCCTTCTGCCACGTGAGGTTACAGAGGCAAAGCTGCTGTCCATAAAGGAAGGAGGCTCTTACTGACTCTGTCGTTGCCTTGATCTTTCCAGTACATAACTATGAGAATTAAATTTTTGTCATTTCTAACCGACCAGTCTATGGTATTTTCTTACAGTAGCCTAAACAGACTAAGACAGGGTCATTTGATGGAAAGAAGAATAAAATAAAAGGGTAGGATGAGGGTTTCTGAACATTAAAAATAAATGTAATTTCAGGGTTTAGCTTCAAGACAGTCTTTTTAGGTCATTTGCTACTTCTGTATAATTGCTCTTACTGGGTATATACAGGTGATAAGATATAGAAATTTGAAGAAATAATCTAGGAAATTTAGGCCCAGAATTTTTGTCAAGAGGAACTAAAATTATTAAAATTGAGTTTCACAACATTTTATTGGATGCATTCTATGACTGTTTCTTTTTCAGAAGAGGTAAGATGTTCTACAGGAATCCAAGCTTGTCATTCACTCAGGCCCTCACTTGGTGGCAGTATGTTAAAGAAGACAGCTTGTTCCAGAGCCTGGTTCTCAGCTTCGCAATCTAAAGATGGTTCATTCTAGCCACCTGTGCAAGGATGTGATCTACTAGAGTAGACATTGATTACTTGAACTTCCTTGAAATATCATTTTCAGGACAAGACTACTAAGGACTGTGAGTACATTCTCTCAATACTATAATAATACTAATAATGATATCTTACATTTTTGAGTTTTTAGGAGACACTAGACCCTGTTGTGAGTACTTTACATGTATTGGCCCATATGTTCATCACTTTGACATTTTGGACCAGGACTTTCATGACAGCTATCTTACTAGATTATTAGACTAGGACAGGCAGAGGTAAAGTACTTGGCAAAGGTTATAGTAAATGATAGAGCTAAGATGCAGTCCCTGGTAGTCTGATCCCAAAGCCTATGCTCTCAGTACCATTTGAATTGCCTATAGCAGTTGCTACAGCACATAACTCAAAGTATTGGTGGCCGAAATACTAGACATAGATGTTAGTGGTTGTGGAGCTCTTCTAGGCAGTTCTCCTTCAAGGGATGACTTCTGGGGTATGTCCTCCTACTGTGTAGTCAGTCCATCATTTATAAATTATTACCTTCTGTTAATGATGGCTAGGGCTGTATGATAAATTCGTATCAATGCTTCAGCAGAACATATATGTGATCTGATAAGATTGTGTGCCATTGAGAAGTCTGTGCCTTATGGCTGTATGGAGGATTAGGTGGGAAATGCAAGGTCATCATGCAAGCCCCCTGGATGTGCCATCAGTGAGGCATGAACACCTGGAGGCCCTGAAAAGACTGTGAGTCACTGTGAGGAACTGGCTTTTACCTTGAGTTCATACAGCATCACAGGCTTTGGAGCCCAGGTCCAGGTCACTCTTTTTGTTGTGAGAATAGACCATGGAGGCTCAAGGGCAGAAGCTGGGAGACCAGTGAAAAGCTGTTGCTATAATCTAGATGAGGTTCAATGGTGCCTGGACCAGGGAGGCAGTGGAGGAGAAAGTGAGATGTGTTTTGAATTTGAACGGGAATAAGGTGGAAGAAAAAGAGAAGGAGCCAAGCATTTGGGCCTGCCCATCTGGAATGCAGCTTCCAGTTAGAAAGGGAGTCATGTGTATTAGCATGATGAGCCTGGAGCCATACTGCTCCGGCTTAATTCCTGATACTGTTATTTACTTCCTGCCGCCTCGGGCAAGTTACTTTTCTGTGCATCAGTGTCCTCATCTATAAAGTGGAATTACTGATAGTACTTCTTTATAGTGTGGTTGTAATGCTTTCATCAGTTACCATACATAAAACATGTAGAAAATATTGTAAACATTCCAATAACATTTACATTTATTATTTACTGAGATGGGGAAGACTGTATGGGGGTCTTTTTGAGAGAAAAATTATTGATATAATTCTGCTTCCATCGTAGCTCATCATTGATGTGTCTGCCAGCCTTATATGTCTGCGAGCCCCTGGGGAAGGTTAGTAGGGGTTTCATACTAGGAAAACACTTTGTGCAGCCCCTGGAATGGAGGAGAGCCTCCAGCATGCCTGCTAAGAATGTACAGTGTTGGTGGTCCAGGGCATAGCTTGAGGGGGAGGCTTAACTTCCTTCTTGTCTCCTCAGTCCGTCAGATATCATGAACAGGAAAGGGAGGGAAAAAATGTCTTTTTCCTTTACCAGTCTTAGGTTATTTGCTGGGGCCCTGCAAATCAGACTGACAAAAGACAGCGTAACAGGAGAAAAACAGATTATTCAGATTATTATCCTGTGCAGGGTACAAGGAGGAATCTTAGTGATGAGTAGCACAAAGGGATGGTCAGAACTTGGGCTTACATAGCATCTCAGCAATGAGCAATGCCTTTGTAGTAGTGACAAGACCATTAGCCTTCCGAGGTGGAAGGTTAACACATGGGGGCGCTCCTGGAGTAAGGTTTGCTTGTGCAGGTCCATCTCAGTGCCGACTTTTTGTTCTTTTCATAGCCAGAAAACTTCCCTATGAAAGGAGTTGATGGAAGTTCTCATTTCTCAGGAGTTTCTGCTTTTACTCAGATAAGAGTTATGCTGGGAAGGCACATGCATCTGTTGGATCTCATTTGCCTCCAGTTCAAAATAACCCTTATGCCAAAGTGGCTTATGTTGGGGTGGCATATTTTGATCTTCAACAAACATAACATTAAAAAATTAAAACACTGTATTTGCCACAGACATTCATTTCAACACACCCCAAATAAATGTAGAATCCTACAAAAGAGTAAGTAAATGCAGTTTAAAGAGTCTCTCAGCCTCTGTTCAACCAGAATAGCCCTTCTTAGGGCCTACTAAGATAATCAGGAGCCACTATTGCCGAAAAGGCCTTTGCAAAGGAGCGTTGAATCTGGTTGGTAACTTGTTTGGAGGTTTGAGGATGGGCAGATTTCCAGTAAGTCACTCAGAGTCCTCTAAATATAAAATATTCTATTTTAGCCGGGTGCAGTGGCTCAGGCCTCTAATCCCAGCACTTTGGGAGGCTCAGGCGAGTGGATCACGAGGTCAGGAGTTCAAGACCAGCCTGACCAACATGGTGAGACCTCGTCTCTACTAAAAATATGAAAGAAATTAGCTGAGTGTGGTGGTGCGTACCTGTAATCCCAGCTACTTGGGAGGCTAAGGCAGAAGAATTACTTGAACCTGGAAGGCAGAGGTTGTAATGAGCTGAGATTGCACCAATGCACTCCAGCCTGGGCAATAGAGTGAGACTCCATCTCAAAAAAAAAAATCCTATTTTATTTGTTGGTAAAATTAAAATGATTTTGATGCTGAGCAATTTAAGAATCAAGTCAATCTTCTTCTCGCTATGAAGAATTGGGATAATATCCATGGATTACTGGCCTTTCTTAACCTAGTGGTTGTTTTGCCCATGGGTAGGAGTGGGTTAAGTGATAAGCCGGGGTCAGGCTGTAGGACAAAGGATGGCTTCTTTAGATAAATGAGATTCCTTCTTCAGTACTAATTTGTCTTATTCCAGGAACCATCTTGGACTAGCTCCCATATAATTCCCCGTTCTTATATCTTCCAAGTAGCCCATTAGCTGCTCTGGGTTTGATTTTGACCTACTTTGATGGCTTTTGTGTTTTGAATCTACCTGGATTTCAGCATGAGTCTCATTGGCTCTGCCCAGTGAATTTCTACCCTCACACTTCTCCCATCTCATCCTTTCACCTGATCCATTGTTGGAACCAAATCTTCACCCTAAGTTAGGGTACAACTGTAGTTTATACTACAATTTTATATATATTTTATTACATATATATATACACAATTTTATATATATTTTATATATATATATGCAATAAAATTTAAACTCTCACCATGATCAGGGGCCCTAGATCTGAAATCAGACTAGGTTGATTTTGCATCTCAGTTTTGCTGCTTGATCCATGTGTGACTTCGAGTGGATTGAAAGGCTATTCTGAGTACATTTTGCTGCCTAAATTGAGGGTAATAATATTGAATGGCCTATGGGTTACAATAAGGACTAAATGACAATGTATGTAAAGACCTTATAGTGTTTGGCATATAGAAAGTGATAAATATATATTTTAATTTTTGTTATTATGTCAATTCTCCTACTAAGACAGACACTATGAAGGATGTTCATTTGAAGCCAAATCCGATGATGTATTCTCTCTACTACGCATGGGAGGAAGAGCTAACAAGTTGTAAACATTTTACTGTTTAGAAATAGGATGCCATCTGTTTAACTGCCCTTGCTGCTTTTGACAACCTTTGCAAACCATTGATGGAGACCAAATCAAGGACAGAATCCCTGTGCATGATGGAGGAGCAGCACTTGAATCAGTCTGGTGCCTTTCAGAGGCTACAAGGCACAGAGAAAGCTTAGCGTTCATGGCTCATTGGTGTTGAAAAAAATTCTTGAAGCTCATCTTGTGCAAACTCCTCATTTCACCATAGAGAAACTAATCTGGAGAAATTAAATATTGTGCTTTGGGTCATACAGAAGTGTTAAGACCAGAACACTCGTTCTGTGATACCAAGTAAGGTTGGTGACCATTCTTCTCCATCACTGGTTCTCAAATGGTGGTCCCTGATCTAGCAGCATCAGCTTCACCTGGATGGGAACTGATTAGAAATGCAAGGTCTTAGTTTTATCTTAGGCCTGTTGAATGAGAAACTGTTGGGGTCAGGCACAGGAATCTGTGTTAAAAAAAGTTCCAGGTAATTTTGATGCATAAGCAAATTTGAAAATTACTACTGCTCTTTGTTGTGTTTGCACTTATCATTTTTCCAACCTATTAATATATATTTCTGCATATCAGGATAGAAATGTAAGGAAATCTGAATATAACACACAAAAAGAAGAAAAAATAGACATCTTTTGGTAGTATCCAAGACACACACATACACACACTTTTTGTTTTCCCACAGAAGACAAATTATCTATTTATTTTACCATCTTTAGGTCTCACTACTAAGAGAGCAGCTCTCTTCTGTGATTTATTGCAAAGATACAAGTACGTTTCCAGCTTCAATATTATTGGCTGGATGTAGTAATGACTATTGGCTCTTCCAAGCATGTAAACATAAATACACCAGAGAAGGCAGAAGGTGTATTTGTTTGAGAAATATTATTGTTTGGTCCAACTATTTTGTTATTTTTCTCCAAAAATATGACAACATGAACAAGTAATGTGAAAGTGCCAAGAAATTGATGTTTCATGGCAAAGCCAACAGTCTCTGGAATGCTTAAATCATGTTATATAGAGCTTTCATTTCCTTCTCCCTGAGCATCTGTAGGTGGTGCATGAAAGCGGTTGAGTGTAATATAATAATGATTTTTCATAGGTCTTTCTGGACGGATCTTTCTCACTCATCATCAAACTCTATAAAAGTGTCTGGTGATATTTTAGCTCCTGGAGTGTTTTGATTATTTTGTGTGAAACTTTATAGCCAAAGCATTGGGTTTCTAACACTCTCACAACTAAAGAATAAAATAGTTTGATTATTTTTTAAAAAGTTTGAGATGAGCTGGTTTAGGGCATTGATAGTCCTTGGAAAACATTACTAGGCTTCTACAGAAATATCTTTACAATTGGGCTGCCATTTTAAGGCTTAAATTGGAGTTTCAATCTTAAGGAGGGATTTTGGATGTGGATCATTGATTTTGGGAAGAATTACATATATTTGCAGCCTTCTAACCACTTCACACATGATCATCATTATTCTTGCTCTTTCTCAGAATCTTCATCATCATCATTAACATCATCACAGCTGACATTTACTGAACATTAGCAATGTGGTAGGCACTTCAGTAAGAGTTTTCATGTGTCTACTCATGTAATCCTCAATGGACCCTTAAAGGTGAGTAATGTCATTGCCCATTTTATGGACTAAGGAACTTAAACAGAAGGATAAGGTTAACTAACCCAGGATCACAGGGGTAGGGAGCAATGCTCAGGATAGAAGTCCAAGATGTTTGTCTCCAGAGCACTCTCTTAACCTTTATATGCTGCTGTTTTTTCATTTCTTTAAACCTGACATCACTGCTAAATTATGTGTGATTATTTCCTCTATATGAGAAAACAAGGCTGAGAAAGAAGAGATGCCTTGGTAAGGTCATAGGGCCAGCAAGTGGAAGGCTGGTCTGTGTGGGCCATTTCCAATCCCTGCACTGCCTTTCACAGTGCCTTGCACACACTTTTGGTGTCTTGTGTTTTTCTACGTCTTGCCTTTGGTTCCAGTGTGTGGTGATTTTCACAACATTTGTCCAAGAACCATCTAGTCTTCTAATGTTCTGGCTTTTTCAAGTGAAGAAATAGAGAATGTGGCTGAATACTGAGACTGTACTAAGAAAGATAATACAAAACTTCTGATTCCATCAATAATTATTTTGTAGAATGTGTGACTAATGGTCCAGAGGGAATAGAAAGCTCAGTTCCAGTTTGACTCCCTGCTGTTTATTTCTGTGTGATGGCAGGTTGCTCATCAAATCAATCTCTGCTTGGATTTATAATGGTTGCCAACAGATACAGTTGATATTACTTTTTAAAATAATAAATGAGTAAGTATTGTCAATTAGTAGACATTCATAAATATGTTTTGGACAAAATAATGACCTTAGACCATTTCACTTCAACCTTCTTTCTGCAGAAAGTGAGATGAATATGACTTGCAGAGGTGTAGTGAGAATTAGTCTGTACACCTAAGGTGTAGAGCCCACAATTTGTTACCAAAGAGGCACTCAAAAATGGCAACTACTGTTTGCTATCAGAAACCAATTGCCTCAGAGTGTAGGTTATCTAGTGTCTCTGTCTTTGAATGCAAAGACTGAGTGTGGGAGAATGTTTATTCACTTAAATTTAGCTTTCTAGTGTTTTACTTTACAACTTCTCAAGCCCAACTAATAGTCCACCTTCCCATTAGCTGGATAACTCTGAGGAGGTAGGATTGTGCCCCCTTCTCCCTCAAATGCTGCTGCGAGGCCCAAATAATTGTGAGCTGAGCATCTTACTATGTGTTTTGCTTTAGCTGGATTTATGTTGCCACCTGGTATAAAAAAAGATAGAAAGCAGGCTCTTAGTTTTATGCCCTAAACTTTGAGAATTGGGGGAGATTTAGGATTATTGATGAAGGGAGTTTATTTCTTAGTTTATGCAGTGCTCCTGGGTTTTTCCCAGGAGGTCTGGAAATGGAACCCATCTCTGCTCAATATTCTAAACTCTCCTTAACTTCCTACCACTGAATATCCCTCTGGTTTAAGTCAGTCTTCTCCAAAGCAGGGTGTGCACACTTCAGGGCATGGAAGATTCATAGAGTTGGAGGAAGAATATATTGAAATTTTCATTCCCATTTATTTTTAAGCAAAACTAACTTAGCCATTATTATCTTTAATGCTGGCATTCCTCCTCATGGCCTGGATGTTGGTAGGGCTGTCATAGCTGTCATGCCATTTGCTTTTGGTGAATAGTGACTTATGGAAGATTTTTTGGAACCAGTCAAATGGATTTGCGAGTTATAGTAACCAGCTTTACCTAAACTAACCTAAAAAAGTAGACAACAACTTAAAAAGTCCTGAAAAAACAAACAGGCAAAACATAGTTGAATATCGGTAATTCAAGCACAAGCAAAAGATAAGAAAGTAGTCAAATTGACCCTTACACTCTTGGTATGAGTTCCATGTCAGCCATCTCATGGTAAAATTAATGACAGTTTGATTAGTTCTGACAAGATGCCATTCTAATAAATTAGAAATGCAAGGTTAGTTACATCCATTATTGCTGATACTTCCTGCTCTAAGTATATCTTATCTTGAGACTTTAGCTAATGATAGCAGCACACCTATACAATTTACCAATAAATAAGGCAACACACCAAGTCTAGTATGATGTCCTTTATTTCCTCTGTCAAATTAGTGCCTCTAATCTTCCTAATCTTTTCTTTCAATCCTTCTCTTTGTAGCTAGACTCACTGTTTACAAACACAGATCAAATTGCATCAGACCCAGTCACTCCCACTCCCAGCTTAGAACTCTGCAGTTGCACTTGGAATCAAATTAAAAGTCTTTACTGCAGCTTGTGAGGCCTGGGATCCCGGTTTATCCTAACCCTTCAACTTCATCACATACTCACCTTCCTTTCTGCTACCTACTTTATGGTCACCCTGTTTTTTTTCTCCATTCCTAGTACAAGTCAAGTTCTTTTCTGTCTCAGGATAGTTGCACAAGCTATACTCCTGATAATAGCTGCCATCTCTATTCATGTGGAGTTCAACTATAAATATGTCCAAATATGTACATTTCTCATAGTCAGTGCTAAGTGCAGCAACTCTTTCACTTTAGAGGTTATAATCTGCTTAACCAAGACTGCTGATCTGTAGAAACTTCACTAATGAGTTATGCCTTTGAATTTCATGTGTTATTTTTTCTCACTCTTACAAGAAGATAACTGGGCTATTTGGTATTTCCTGTTGCTATCTGTATAATTTACCCACCATACTGGATCAGATGATCAAGGTCTGCCCACTATGTAAGGTAAAGGAGGACAGTTGTCATAGCCAATGTCTAGTTAGCCAGTAAGGATGTACTGCCGTCTCTGCCAGGTGAAGGCAAACAGCTTCTACTTGTACTGACTAATTGAGTCGGGGGAAAAGTGTATTCCTAGTAAATATTAGCATACCAGGTGCTAGGGGTTGTGTTGGTCTCTTCAATAAATATATTACATTTAAATCACAGCTTGATTAAATTTATAACAACACAAAGCTATTCTTTTTTTTTTTTGAGATGGAGTCTAGCTCTTTCACCCAGGCTAGAGTACAACGTCACAGTCTTGGCTCACTGCAATCTCTGCCTCCCAGGTTCAAGCGATTCTTCTGTCTCAGCCTCTCAAGTAGCTGGGATTACAGGCATGTGCCACTGTGTCTGGCTAATTTTGTATTTTTAGTAGAGATGGGGTTTCTCCATGTTGGTCGGGCTGGTCTCGAACTCCCAATCTCAGGTGATCTGCCCACTTCAGCCTCCGAAAGTGTTGGCTCCCAGGCGTGAGCCACCGCAGCCAGCCATCACAGCTATATTTTTTTATTATTATTATACTTTAAGTTCTAGGGTCCATGTGCACAATGTGTGGGTTTGTTACATATGTATACATGTGCCATGTTGGTGTGCTGCACCCATTAACTCCTCATTTAACATTAGGTATATCTCCTAATGCTATCCCTCCCCCTTCCCCCTACCCCACAACAGGCCCCGGTGTGTGATGTTCCCCTTCCTATGTCCATGTGTTCTCGTTGTTCAGTTCCCACCTATGAGTGAGAACATGCAGTGTTTAGTTTTTTGTCCTTGTGATAGTTTGCTGAGAATGATGGTTTCCACCTTCATCCATGTCCCTACAAAGGACATGAACTCATCATTTTTTATGGCTGCACAGTATTCCATGGTGTATATGTGCCACATTTTCTTAATCCAGTCTATCATTGTTGGACATTTGGGTTGGTTCCAAGTCTTTGCTATTGTGAATAGTGCCGCAATAAACATACGTGTGCATGTGCCTTTATAGCAGCATAATTTATAGTCCTTTGGGTATATACCCAGTAATGGGATGGCTGGGTCAAATGGTATTTCTAGTTCTAGATCCCTGAGGAATCGCCACACAGACCTCCACAATGTTGTGTCCCACCAACAGTATAAAAGTGTTCCTATTTTTCCACATCCTCTCCAGCACCTGTTATTTCCTGACTTTTTAATGATCGCCATTCTAACTGCTGTGAGATGGTATTTCATTGTGGTTTTGATTTGCATTTCTCTGATGGCCAGTGATGATGAGCCTTTTTTCATGTGTCTGTTGGCTGCATAAATGTCTCCTTTTGAGAAGTGTCTGTTCATATCCTTCACCCACTTGTTGATGGGGTTGTTTGTTTTTTCTTGTAAATTTGTTTCAGTTCATTGTAGATTCTGGATATTAGTCCTTTGTCAGATGAGTAGATTGCAAAAATTTTCTCCCATTCTGTAGGTTGCCTGTTCACTCTGATGGTAGTTTCTTTTGCTGTGCAGATGCTCTTTAGTTTAATTAGATCCCATTTGTCAATTTTGGCTTTTGTTGCCATTGCTTTTGGTGTTTTAGACATCAAGTTCTTGCCCATGCCTATGTGCTGAATAGTATTGCCTAGGTTTTCTTCTAGGGTTTTTATGCTTTTAGGTCTAACATTTAAGTCTTTAATCCACTTTGAATTAATTTTTGTATAAGGTGTAAGGAAGGGATCCAGTTTCAGCTTTCCACATATGGCTAGCCAGTTTTCCCAGTACCATTTATTAAATAGGGAATCCTTTCCCCATTTCTTGTTTTTGTCAGGTTTGTCAAAGATCAGATAGTTGTAGACATGTGGCATTATTTCTCAGGGCTCTGTTCTGTTCCATTGGTCTATATCTCTGTTTTGGTACCAGTAGCATGCTGTTTTGGTTACTGTAGGCTTGTAGTGTTGTTTGAAGTCAGGTAGCGTGATGCCTCCAGCTTTGTTCTTTTGGCTTAGGATTGACTTGGCAATGCAGGCTCTTTTTTGGTACCATATGAACTTTAAAGTAGTTTTTTCCAATTCTGTGAAGAAAGTTATTAGTAGCTTGATGGGGATGGCATTGAATCTATAAATCACCTTGGGCAGTATGGCCATTTTCACGATATTGATTCTTCCTACCCATGAGCATGGAATGCTCTTCCATTTGTTTGTATCCTCTTTTATTTCGTTGAGCAGTGGTTTGTAGTTTTCCTTGAAGAGGTCCTTCACATCCTTTTTAAGTTGGATTCCTAGGTATTTTATTCTCTTTGAAGCAATTGTGAATGGGAGTTCACTCATGATTTGGCTCTCTGTCCAAATCATGGACAGAGATGTGATTATGATTTTTGCTCATTGATTTTGTATCCTGAGACTTTGCTGAAGTTGCCTATCAGCTTAAGGAGATTTTGGGCTAAGACAATGGGGTTTTCTAGATATACAATCATGTCATCTGCAAACACGGACAATTTGACTTCCTCTTTTCCTAATTGAATACCCTTTATTTCCTTCTCCTGACTGATTGCCCTGGCCAGAACTTCCAACACTATGTTGAATAGGAGTGGTGAGAGAGGGCATCCCTGTCTTGTGCCAGTTTTCAAAGGGAATGCTCCCAGTTTTTGCCCATTCAGTATGATATTGGCTGTGGGTTTGTCATAGATAGCTCTTATTATTTTGAGATACGTCCCATCAATACCTAATTTATTGAGAGTTTGTAGCATGAAGCTTTGTTCAATTTTGTCAAAGGCCTTTTCTGCATCTATTGAGATAATCATGTGGTTTTTGTCATTGGTTTTGTTTATATGCTGGATTACGTTTATTGATTTGTGTATGTTGAACCAGCCTTGCATCCCAGGGATGAAGCCCACTTGATCTTGGTGGATAAGCTTTTTGATGTGCTGCTGGATTCGGTTTGCCAGTATTTTATTGAGGATTTTTTACATCGATGTTCATCAGGGATATTGGTCTAAAATTCTCTTTTTTTGTTGTGTCTCTGCCAGGCTTCGGTATCAGGATGATGCTGGCCTCATAAAATGAGTTAGGGAGGATTCCTTCTTTTTCTATTGATTGGAATATTTTTAGAAGGAATGGTACCAGCTCCTCCTTGTACCTCTGGTAGTATTCGGCTGTGAATCCATCAGGTCCTGGACTTCTTTTGGTTGGTAAGCTGTTAATTATTGCCTCAATTTCAGAGCCTGTTATTGGAAGAGATTCAACTTCTTCCTGGTTTAGTCTTGGGAGGGTGTATGTGTCGAGGAATTTATCCATTTCTTCTAGATTTTCGAGTTTATTTGTGTAGAGGTGTTTATAGTATTCTCTGATGGTAGTTTTTATTTCTGTGGGATCAGTGGTGATATATGTCACCACTGATCACCACCCATCACAGCTATTCTTAAAGTGTCATTCAGATTCACCATTCTTGCTTTTTAAAAGTCCTTTATGGTATCACTAAGCTATGCTATTTCTCCCAGAAGTATAATATTCCTTTTGATTTACCAGTTCGTCCAGAGGTGGAGCAAGCAGGTCCAACAGCTCTACTTGGCCCTTTCTACCATGGTAGTCTTTACTCCAGACTGCAGGGGATCAACGTGGTAGTAATGCCAGTTCTAAATGCATTTATTCCAATTATACCTGCAGAAACAATGGACATACCATAAAATAGATCTGGCAGTCTACAGGGCCACTGTGAGACAAATTTAGATAGACTCTATTGAGTGTCTTCCCATAAATCCTCACTGTAACCATTCAACCATTGTGTTCTTAGGATTAGTGTCAATTCAGGGCTAACACCTAAGAACCCCCTGAAGGTCTGGGCATCTCTCATTCACATAGTCAGTCTTTAAATAGCTGCAGTTTACTCTGGGAAAGAACTGGAGAGACTTACAGCATATACTTGAGACCAAGTTTCAGGATACTATCCCAGTAGTTCCTCGACTCTCTCCTCACTCAAGGGGTTCAGGATCTGTAAACTGGCTTAGGTATGGGATCTGGCTATGGATTTATACCAGCACTTCCATGAAGTTGTATTTTTTCCATCAGAGATAGTGATTTCTGGATTATATTAAGTCATATCATTTTTGGCCACCCATCTATTTTATTCATAGGAAGCCAGTAATAAGCCTCTACAGATTTCTAAGTGTCAGTACCCTCCGATTACTACTGCATCTCTGTGATCTATCACAGAAATGGAGCCAACTTTGTCTCTGATAATTAAGACTCACAACTGGGTCTCTGCCACCCCGCAATAGCACCATTGCTATTGAAATCAGAACAGCCAGATCAATGGCAAAATCTCTCATCATTGGCTGGGCGTGGTGGCTCACGCCTGTAATCCCAGCACTTTGGGAGGCCGAGGCGGGCGGATCATGAGGTCAGGAGATCGAGACCATCCTGGCTAACACAGTGAAACCCTGTCTCTACTAAAAATACAAAAAATTAGCCGGGCGAGGTGGCGGGCGCCTGTAGTCCCAGCTACTCGGGAGGGAGGCTGAGGCAGGAGAATGGCGTGAACCCTGGGGGACGGAGCCTGCAGTGAGCCGAGATCGCGCCACTGCACTCCAGCCTGGGTGACAGCGAGACTCTGTCTCAAAAAAAAAACAAAAAAAACACTCTCATCATCATTTCAAGGCCACGTAGAATAGCCACACAGACCTCTTAAGAGACGCTGGGAAGACTCTCGCCAATCTGTTTCTCTTTGCTTTGCTATGGGGTCAGGTTAGGAGGTAGCTAAGTGTGTTGCACATGAGAGGTCCACTCTCCCATGTCCATCTACTTAAGCCTCCAGTTTCCTTAATTTACAATATGCCAAGGAAGCTTCCATCTCAACTCTGCTTACAGGCCACCATAGATGCAGGCTTCAACTAATCAGACAACCAAACCATTACAGCCACTCCCAGCTATGTGAGCTAAACAACAAATCCCAAATTTTTGAAGTAGTACGTCCATCTTTCTCTTTCTCTCTATGCGTATATAGATACACCCA
Organism: Nomascus leucogenys; assembly: GCF_006542625.1. Classification (NCBI taxonomy): domain Eukaryota; kingdom Metazoa; phylum Chordata; class Mammalia; order Primates; family Hylobatidae; genus Nomascus; species Nomascus leucogenys. The sequence continues at coordinate 76,170,301 of NC_044394.1, forward strand.
TGCACACACACGTATATACATATATACATATACAGTGTCTTCCTTGAGAATATGTTCCATAATTTTTTTCACATGTATAGAATAATATACATGATTTATATAAGATATTCATATCTTATATATCAGTAATATCTACTATGTTAAAATATGTATACATATATGCATATAATTATAAATAATATTTAGGAGTATTAATTAGCAAGATCTTCTGTTCCCTGGAGCAGTGATTAGACACCTAGAGACTTGTAGGGGAATAAGCGATTGACAACCCAGAAGCAGAGGGGCATGAGGAATTGCTGTGGGAGCTGAAGCCATGAAAGAAGGGCCACCTGGAGGCAGCTGCAGTTGTGAAAGGTCATGGCTGCTACCAGAGGCATGGTACAGGAGGAAGCAGGAAATAATGCCCTATTCTCTGTCTTCTGCCTTCTGGTCTTTTAGTGATTGCTCGCTGGCTGAAACCAATTGGAAATCAACCAGCAAGGGAGCCCTAGTGATGTCCTTTGTGTAGATCAGCCTCCCAGGAAATACAGAAAGATAGAAAAGATTGGCAAATGGTCTAGAATGGAACTACGCAAATGGAGAATAACCAGCAATCCATTAAAAAATCAGAGTCAATATACAACATCCCGAGTTTACATTTCAGAGGCTCATACATTGTAATTCTCATCTGTGAAACATGAAACAAAACTTTATTTAGAATTTGTCTAAGACTTGTAAAGTTACTCTTCGACCAAGGAAAATCTTATTGCTTCCTGGATATAACTGAAGGTAGGCATTGCTCCCACAGCTGTAAATTTTCCAATTCCCCCCATCCCCAGTATATTGAGAAAACATTAATCTAGGCATTTTTATGCATTTCTGTTTCTGCCATGCCCACTGGGGCGAAGGGGTAAAGACACATGTGTTGAGGGAATTACTTCTTTTTTCTATCTCTTTAAATTCATGCCTTCTGGAAATCATATTCCTGGAAGTATCCAATTTTCATCGTTAATAAAATCGTGATTAAGAGATATTTGCTTGTTAATGGTAACTGATAGTGTAAATCTATTTGAGTGTTGTAATGTTCATAAACTCTTCTCTTTGATACTGTTAAAGTATTACAGGTGTCCTTCCTTACTGGCTCTGTAACCCAAAGTAGAGCTCTGTTAATATTTTATTTATACAAGGGCATGAGTCCACAACCCTTTGGTGGTCAGGCCACCCTCGGCATGGAAAGTATTGTTATAATAAGAAATATGTTTACATATGGCATTTCTTAGACTTTAGTGGGGATACTGATCTCCAATAAGTAGAAGTATATACTGAAACAGAAATTAACAGACTATAATTATGAACATTTTTACATATATAAACATTATATGTTAACTTGGTAATTTGAGGGAATCTAGATATATAGGAAAACTAAAACATCATCTGTAATTCCACTATTGGGATGTTCATTATTAACATTTTTGTATGAATTATGTCAGTGGTTTTTTTCTTGATGTACATATAGTTTATATATACATTTCTATGTCTATATGTTATGAAATCTATATATCTTACATATGTTGATACATATATGTGATATAACATTGATATAAATTTGGAAATTGTTTAAATTACTATATTATTTTTATATATTTTAAATAATTTACAATGTAATCTTTAGTGATTTCATGTTGTTACATTATTTTAACTAGTCATAATTTATAACCAATTTCCTATTTTAAAAAATTGTAAACAGTAGTCTATCAAGCCCCTTAATTTTAGAAAAAAATTCTATGTATTTATAATAAATACTTCGAAGTATAATTACCTGCAAGTGTACTTACTGAGTTAAAAGATTGCATGGATTATTTATTTTTTAAAGTTTTATGTACTAATGTAAAAGAAACACAATCAGTTGTTTTGTCTGCATTCATCATAAATGTTTTTGTATGCATTGGAGATGAAAAGTGTCAGAAGGTTTGAAACCCTGATGGATTATTCTGGGCAGAACATTTTCTTTTTTGACAGAATGGTTGGCTTCTTGGTCCTGTCTGCTTCATTGAACAGGAGCGCCTGTTCTGTTTGACTTCATCCATTTTGAAGTTTCAAATGGTCACAATCTCTAAGACAGAGTGACAAAAGACCATCAATCAGCATAAATTGGTGCTCATTCCACAGGTCTGATCCTGGGTTTGGAGAGACTGTCACTGGCCATTCCTTGGGATGTAAATTTGTCCTTCATATTGATGTAGCTAGTCCAGAGGCAGCAGGTCGTAGTGCATGGTAAGGATTCTAACATTAAGTGCATTTTTAAAAACCTGAAACGCATGCAGCTTGAATTTTGAGAGCACCCTGCTTTCTCCTAGAAATTCTGTTCACTTGTTAACAGGTCAATATCATTCTTGAAAGTATTGATTTTCATTGACCATACAACCATCCCTGTATGCCTCCTTGTAGGAAGAAACCATGCAGAGCTCGGATATTAATTTTGTGGTTGTCTTTAAAAAAAATTATTACCTTTGGGCATCCAAAGGCTGAGCTGGAGAAGCAGCATTAAAATCAATGCCAAAAAAAAAGAGCTTCTGGCTAGACCTTATGTTTGGCAATAGTAGAAGCAGCTAAACAGCCTTTGTTTTGAATGAGTGTAAAGAAAAATAATAATCTTTTCTGTGTACACTACTACCCATTCCTTCTGGGGAGAATGTCTTTAGTGATGATATAAGAGAGCAGATACTGGCATGTAAGTGCATTACAGAATTTTCCTAAATGCTTCCTCTAAGCTGTCTGAGAGAAGGGCTTTAGGATGGCTGACTTCCCGTTCTGACTAGTGTAGGCTTGAGCTAGCAGTTCGCTGAGTGTGCTGTCTCTCTTTTCCTCCTTCCCTGTTTCTATCTGTTCCCCTCTCTGTCTCTGCTCAGCCTCTCTCTCATTCTTCTCTCCCTTCTTCTTCCTTCTGTTTTTTCTTTCTTTCTTCTACTTTATTTTTTTATTTTTTTAAATTGCAAACATAATACATGTTAATCACGTTAATTGTGGAAAATTTAGAAATGTAGAAAATTATAAAGATGGGAATTAGCAAAATCATCTGTAATCCCATTTCACAGAATGAAATGCTTCATGTTGATGGGAGTAGAAAGGAGTGTGTGTACATGTGTATGCACAGCCATGTTTGCACACATACATATACACACACAGGTATCCATATATAATTAGCCAAGATGGCTAGCATTAATTTTTTATTAATAAGACCAATCTGGTTGTTCTTAACTAGTAATTCTCTTTTAAGATGTGGAATGTTGTCAATGGAAAGTGTTTTGCCACTGAAAAATTAAAAGGTGATGCAATTTCTGAAAATATATTTCCAAAGAGTGATGTAGAGTCTTATGTTTTGAGTATTGTTTTGAATGTGCTTGAGGAGGAAGGTGAGTAGTTTCAAAATATCTCTAAGGACCGCCTTGTTCCCTATTCCTCTGTTCGCCTGCCCTCCAGGGCAGATGCCGCTAATGTGCTATAGGAAAAGGCTCCAAAGGGGTCATTAAGAAATTGCAGTTAAGGTTAAAGATGTTTAGAATGTGTTCAAGAGTAAAAATTGATTTGGAGACTTCACTTGGAAGCGTTACAAATTATCTTAAGCCAGAGAGGCAGGCTCCAAGCACTATAATGCCCCAAAGGAGGATCTGCTCAGGACAGAGAAAGCTCAACTAAGAAGTAGCGCCTCTTACAGAAAATGCTTGGGACCGCCATCTCTCCCTTCATCATCAACCAGGCACGCAGCCTGCCCAGGTGGTCTGAGCTGGGGACTGGCCATGCCTTCTGCTGTCCTGTGCTATTTGAAATTAAGAGACATAAAAAGAAGGCAGATGCATGTATGCAACCATCAGAGGTTGAAATATGGCAGTTGATACAATGATCTTACTCTGGGTTTGCTGTATTTTTGTTTAATTGTAAATAGGAGCAGGAGAGAAATTCCCATGCCGGGACTCAAATAGCACTTTCAAAGCTATTACTGTTTTCTCTCAGTAGATGGCACTGTTTTGAATGAGTACATTTTGGTTGAGTTCAATTGGAAAAGTGAACAGAAAAGACTTCTTTGAATGAAGAAGAATTCATTGTCATAAACTCCAAAGCTTTGCTACCAAAGATAGAAATAGCATAGTAGCAAAAGTATGTTTTCGAGCTCCTAAATCAGCGCTATTCTATAAAAATATATTGGGAGCTACATATGTATTTTTAAAGTTTTATAAAGTAACATTGAAATAAATAACATAAAAGGTGAAATTACTTTTAATAAAGTATTTCCTTTAACCCAATATATCAAAAATATTAAAAATTCAACATGTAATCAATAATGCAATTATTAATGAAATATTTTGCATTCAGATGGCTAGCATTTCAAGTCCTCAATAGCCAGTAGCTAATATGATATTATACTACTCAATCTGTCTGGTTACTCCTCTTTTTCTCCCTTCTTTCCTGAAAAGAGGCATGATTTTCCAGAATAACTGGCCTGAACAGACTCCATGTTTGCACTTTTTAAGAGTAAATTGTTGTGTGGAATTTCATCCTTGCTAAAGTAGGGTATTTGACCTTGCAAAAAGATGTATGTACTCATGCCACTTTTAGTCCCATAGAAGACTAAAATGCCAGCATCTGGGATAACTACTAGAATGTTCTCTGCCATCCACTAAGCATTGAATCCCTCCAGACACTGTTACAACAGGTAAGAGTCATCCTTGTATTTATAAAAGAGATGAATTAAGCGAAAAGTTTGAAGAGACACCATGTGACTTGCATCTTTCTCCATCCGTTTCTCTCCATTTAGTCCATTCAATTGACATTTGTAAAGTTCCAAACTGCTTCCCAAAGTTTGTCAGGTGCTGAATATGCACAAAAGAAAAAGGTTGTTTCCCATAAGATCACAGTGCTATGGGGGAGTGGACAGGTAAGCAGACAATTACATAGAATGGCATAAATGCTATTAAAACATGTTCAAGATGTAGTAAGAGTTAAGAAAATGCACATACTTTCAGATAGAGGGTGCTCGTGTTAGGAGGTGGGGAAGTGGGGTAAGCTTTCTGAAGGGTTTGGTGTCTGAGCTGAGTCATTGAAGAATGAGTAGGGCCACAGGACTTGGAAGATGGCATGTTCAGTTCAGGGAGGGTGAGGATGCACCAGGTAAGGCCAGCATAAGCACTGCCTGGAGGTGTGAGAGGATGTGGTATGTTTAGAGAACTACAAGTAATTGAGGTTTTCTGGTGTATATAGAGCGGCAAGAGATGGACAATGCCTGGATCATCAAAGGCCTTGTATTTTATGCCAAGGCATTAAATTCAATATTGAAGACCAAAAGGATTAAATAATTTTTATTAGAGGAATGATATAGGTAGATTTCAATTTCAGAAAACTCACGGTACCTTTGGTATGGAGAATGGAATCGAAGGGAACAGGATGAGGTATGGAGACTCAGGTTTTGGGCTTTTAGCAGCAACTCTAGGAGGAATTATGAAAGCCTGACATACAGCAGTTGCCACAGGGATGAATTCCTCTTGTATTTGAGAGATATTTGGGGAATAAGATTAATAGGAAGGGGTGATTTGCTGCATGGGAGGGAGACCAGCACTAAGGAGAGAAAGAGTTGATTCAGGTTTTGTAGGCTCAGAAGTTTCTATAACTTTGGGGATGTATCCTCCAGAAAAAAAATAATACAAAATTAAGAATTTATATGGTGATGCTGGGCACATGGGTCTGGAGAACTATGGATCATACATGCCTCTGGATGTCATTGGCACATGAGTGAAGCCACAGGAATAGATGATACCACCCAGGCTGGAGTAGGAATAGAAAGCTGTGGCAAGCAGTTAGCGGGGGAACAGGCATAATTACTTGCAAGTGGCTAAAAGCAAAACAAACTGGGCCAAGCAGGTTAGCACAAGGACCTGCCCTCTAGTAGAAAGGAACTGTTACAACAGGTTGTAACAATGTAGAGAGATTGCTGTCATCCTGCTTTAGGCACAAGTAAGATTGTAGCAAAGATGAAACTGACCACAACTGGTTATATTCAAAATGGCCAAAATCTTGATCTACTGCTGACCCTTTTATCAGAAAATGTATGACACTATTACCATAAAATTTCCATGGGGAAGCCTCTCACTTTTATCATGCACCTGATGCCATGACCAGATTGACCACATTTAGTCAAGAAAAGGGTGGCACCTCCCAATTCTGGGAATTGCCTACGCATTTCCCAGAAAATCCTTCCCCTTATTATAGAATACTCTGTGACTTCATTATGCTTACCCATATAGTGTTTGAGCCCTGACCATGTTGTGCATAGCTCATTCTTTCAAGCACACATGCACACACTCCTCTCCTGAGTGTATGCTTGCTTTTGCTCCACCATAAAGCTTCTATACTTTCATTATAGTCTCACTTTCAAATTCTTTTGCACTGCAAAAACAAAACCCTGTACTGGGCTACTGACAACAAAGCTGTGGCAAATCTCTGGAAAAGCCCAACATTTGGCTGTGGGAGAAAGAAGAGAATCATTCAAAGTAAAGTGAGCAGGAAAGGCTCCAAAGATGTGAAGAAAATGAGGCAAGAGTGCTCTGGAGGCCAACAGGAAGGGAGTCTCCAGAATTGTCCAAGTGATGCATTTTCAGGTTTGCTGACATTCACAACAGAAAACCTATCAGCTTTCATGGTCTAAAGAGGGCTTAAATTTAATTTGCAAATGTCTTCAGAGAAGAAACACAGTCTCTACAGTCTATACTGAGTTACAAGTGACTGATACCAGCTCTTCATTAGAAGGTTGTTCTTCCGTTTGCCGTGAACTGCAGGGGTCAAAAGAAGGGTTAGCACTATCCTAGCTCCCTGTTAATTCTTGCAAATCAGCACTCTTTTATACCCCTTTGTAACATATCCCATTTCAATGCATACATTAGGTAGAAGGTATGCAGTCTTCCATCTCCTCATTGGTGGATGCCATTTACACGCTCCTGGCCAATCCCTTCATTTGTGAATGATATTCTTACCTTCCTTAAAGTCATCATGCTTCATGTCTTCTACAGCATTGAATAAACTCTACTATTTCCTTCACAGTGACTTCACTTCTGTTCTGTGGCTGATATTGGAACTTCTCTTTTTGTAGCTGTGGCCCCTTATATTTCCATTATAATATGTAAAAAACAGAAACTGATCAGGCACATGACTTCTGAGCATACTTTGTTGAAACTCTTGTCTCCCTAGCTGGTCTCAACCTGGTCTCTGGACCTGGTCACTGTCCATAGCACCATCCCTTATTTCCTTATTGTTTCATTTCCCATATCACTAAGCAAAATAAGAAAATACTCCAGTTACTAGTAAGAAACTGTGTCAGATCCTCCTACACTACTCCTTTCCAAGTGCCCAGCAGATACTTTCTCATCACAGATACACCCAGGAACCGGGCAGGAAATGATTACTGGGTGGTGGGAAATGGGCTCTGGTGGAGGGCTGGATTTTATGCAGTGTCATTCAAATTTGAATCCCTTAAAAGTCCATTTAGGTGAAACATAACCAGCTGGATATGATTTGTGACTTTTACTTTCATCCCTTGGATATTCAGCATCTGCAAATAAAAATATAAGTAGGTTAAATTTTGTTAGGTACTTGGAACATCGGTCCATAGTAAGTGCTGTACGGATGGATACAGAAATACATCTACTATATAGAATTTCTGTAACCAATTGGAAAAATATGCTCTTGGCTCTCTGGCCTCTCATCACAGGGACCCAAATCATTCCAGAATGCCTCTGGGCATAGTAACGAGGACTATAGCTCAGGAAGGACCTGGGAAGTATCCAGTTCAACCTCCTCCATGTTACAGAGGCAGAAACTGAAATCAGAGAGGGTAAACCACTACCAATCACCCTCTGACTGTGGTCCCTTGAGTTTCCCATATCGCTGCAACAAAATAAGATAATAGATCTAAGCCTTCTGAAGGGGCTGTAGCCATGTATTCAGCATTCATTTAATGAGAATATAATGCCAGTGGCTCTGGTAGAAGTTTGCCTTAAAATGAGTTTACAATTTTAGAGATGGTATAGAACATGTCTGAGGCATATATAAACCAAGAAGAGGCTAGGGCAGAATTTCTAATTCCAGGGCGCATGAGGCTACTGACCTTGCAGCATGAACAGGGCTGATGAGTGAAGGCAGTGAGATCACCAAGACTGTCAGTTCAGAAGGGGCCCAGAGCCCAGCTGTGCTGCGTGTCGATACAAAACTCGTGTACATATATTCAGCCAGCATGCACCAGCTATGGGCGGAAGAAATTACTTTCACTGTGTCTCTGACCTGCTTGCACTCTGTGTCTTTGTCCACAGAAGGAGGAAGAAAATGGTTTCTGGGCCCTGGCACTGTTTAGTGCTCGGGGAATTATGGTGAAGCCCTCAGTAGAGAAGTAGCTGGTTTAGTAGGAGACCAAAGCTGCACAGCTTTCAACTTTGCTGCTACAGGACATCAGGTCCCAACCCTCAGTGTAATCAGACAATAGGAAAAAACAAGTACCTAGCAGCCTTGGATGTTTAGGAAGACATGTTTATGTTCATATTTATATTTAATATTTGTATTAATACATAAGGGGTCCTTGCTAACCACTTCTCACAGTTTTCTTCTACTCTTCTTTAAAGATCCACAAACCGGCTGAGTGTGGTGGCTCACGCCTGTAATCCCAGCACTTTGGAAGGCCGAGGTGGGCAGATTGCCAGAGCTCAGGAGTTTGAGACCAGCCTGGGCAGCATGGCAAAATCTCGTCTCTACTAAACACAGACACACAAAATTAGCATGGCATGGTGGCACATGCCTGTAATCCCAGCTACCTGGGAGGCTGAGGCAGGAGAATCCCTTGAACCCGGGAGGCAGAGGTTTCAGTGAGCTGAGATTTTGCCATTGCATGCCAGCCTGGGCAACAGACAGAGCGAGACTCTGTCTAATATAAATAAATAAATAAATATCCACAAACAATTGTATTATTTCTGATAAAATGACTATTTCTATTTCTGGGTAGACAGCCAGAATTTTCTATACCTTTTTGTCTTTCTATCTGACTTTTAACAGAGCCAATGCCCTCTTGAAAGATAAAAATGACCATCTCAGTGTCTTGTACATTCTCTGCTTCTTCTGCCTTGTCCTCCTTCTTTCCAGGGCAAAAGGAGAAAGATTAAGCTAGACATATCCCTGCTGTCTTTTCCAATTAAAAAAAGAATAAATTGCTTTCCTAAAACCCTAAAAGCCAGAAACTGGGTGTGATTTTTCTTGCTGGTATGGGTTGCACACTTAATCTACCGTAGTGTTGAATTATTGATGCTGTATTTCTGTTTTTCATAATTTTGTAATACGCCCTGTAAACTTGGCTTCACTGTGGGCTTTCATCCTGATTTCACATTTTATTTTAGCCCACGACAACAATTAATAAAGTCTTCAGTTACATGTTATCAATCTCCTTGGGAGATTTTCAAGGCAACACTGATTGAAATGATATTCTCTCCGTATTCCTCAGGATACAAAATCAATGTACAAAAATTACAAACATTCTTGTACACCAATAACAGACAAACAGAGAGCCAAATCATGAGTGAACTCCCATTCACAATTGCTTCAAAGAGAATAAAATACCTAGGAATCCAACTTACAAGGGACATGAAGGACCTCTTCAAGGAGAACTACAAACCACTGCTCAATGAAATAAAAGAGGATACAAACAAATGGAAGAACATTCCATGCTCATGGGTTGGAAGAATCAATATTGTGAAAATGGCCATGCTGTCCAAGGTAATTTGTAGATTCAATGCCATTCCCCATCAAGCTACTGATGACTTTCTTCACAGAACTGGAAAAAACTACTTTAGAGTTCATATGGAACCAAAAAAGAGCCTGCATCACCAAGTCAATCCTAAGCCAAAAGAACAAAGCTGGAGGCATCACGCTACCTGACTTCAAACTATACTACAAGGCTACAGTAGCCAAAACAGCATAGTACTGGTACCACAACAGAGACATAGATCAATGGAACAGAACAGAGCCCTCAGAAATAATGCCGCATATCTACAACTATCTGATCTTTGACAAACCTGACAAAAACAAGAAATGGGGAAAGGATTCCCTATTTAATAAATGGTGCTGGGAAAATTGGCTAGCCATATGTAGAAAGCTGAAACTGGATCCCTTCCCTACACCTTATAAAAAAATTAATTCAAGATGGATTAAAGACTTACATGTTAGACCTAAAACCATAAAAACCCTAGAAGAAAACCTAGGCAATACCATTCAGGACATAGGCATGGGCAAGGACTTCATGTCTAAAACACCAAAAGCAATGGCAACAGAAGCCAAAATTGACAAATGGGATCTAATTAAACTAAAGAGCTTCTGCACAGCAAAAGAAACTACCATCAGAGTGAAGAGGCAACCTACAAAATGGGAGAAAATTTTCGCAACCTACTCATCTGACAAAGGGCTAATATCCAGAATCTACAATGAACTCAAACAAATTTACAAGAAAAAAACAAACAACCTTGTCAAAAAGTGGGCGAAGGACATAAACAGACACTTCTCAAAAGAAGCCATTTATGCAGCCAAAAAACACATGAAAAAATGCTCATCATCACTGGCCATCAGAGAAATGCAAATCAAAACTACAATGAGATACCATCTCACAGCAGTTAGAATGGCGATCATTAAAAAGTCAAGAAACAACAGGTGCTGGAGAGGATGTGGAGAAATAGGAACACTTTTCCACTGTTGGTGGGACTGTAAACTAGTTCAACCATTGTGGAGGTCTGTGTGGCGATTCCTCAGGGATCTAGAACTAGAAATACCATTTGACCCAGCCATCCTATTACTAGGTATATACCCAAAGGACTATAAATCATGCTGCTATAAAAACACATGCACATGTATGTTTACTGTGGCACTATTCACAATAGCAAAGACTTGGAACCAACCCAAATGTCCAACAACGATAGACTGGATTAAGAAAATGTGGCACATATACACCATGGAATATTATGCAGCCATAAAAAATGATGAGTTCATGTCCTTTGTAGGGACATGGATGAAACTGGGAACCATCATTCTCAGTAAACTATCACAAGGACGAAAAACCAAACACCACATATTCTCACTCATAGGTGGGAATTGAACAATGAGAACACATGGACACAGGAAGGGGAACATCACATTCCGGAGACTGTTGTGGGTTGGGGGGCGGGGGGAGGGACAGCATTAGGAGATATACCTAATGCTAAATGACGAGTTAATGGGGGCAGCACACCAACATGGCACATGGATACATATGTAACAAACCTGCACGTTGTGCACATGTACCCTAAAACTTAAAGTATAATAATAATAATAATAATGAATTCTCTCCATATTCCTGGATGTTTATTATGGAAAGATACAGCTGCACTATTTTTCTGAAGTGTTACACATGAGCCATACATCAATATGGTTACCCAGCATGTACATATGTTAATGTGGAGATTTAGTAGAGGTTATTTTTCACCTTTTGGGTTAATAAGGTTATTATGATAAAGGTGGCCACAGAGATTTGTGAGAAGACATGCTATTTAGGAAACTTCCACCATGAATTTTACAGTGCCAAGAAAAACACCTCTGTAATGTAAAGTAAATTGGTTTAAGAGAATTGTGTGCAAGCTCATCTCAAGAGGTGGGAATGGTTGACAGAAATAACTGAACATTTGTGTTATTTCTGATTGCTAGAGTGAATGATAGGTAATGGAGGTGGGGAATTGGGAAATTTTATTCTTTTCTTCACTGTAGTAAGTAGATTGCAGGAAAAAATATATTTCTTTTCTTTTGGAAAGGGAATTAAGGCTTCTAAACTTGATGTAGCACAACCTGACAGTTTTGCAAAAAAATAGCTTAAATTATTAAAATTTCCTATATTGGATTTATAGATGCCAATGAGTCACTAATAATTTCTTCTCTTTAACATCTACTCAAGTAGTCTCTATGTAGTTCTGAAAATAATAAGGGAATCACAAGGGTTAGTGATTGTATTCTAGCACAGTTGTGCCTACTGGAGGCTTCTAGTGTCAGAAAGGTAGGCAGGAGGTTTTCTTTGTATAGGATAGCCTGCTGGGTTGACTCACAAATCAACACAGCCCCATCAGAACTGACTACGCTGCAGTAATAACTTTCACCTTTCCATCCCTAAAGTATCATCAAGTATGAGGCTCAGAACAGGTAGAAAATGCCTTTCTAGCCATTGTTCTGGTTAGTTGGTATTCATATTAATGCAGACGCATTTGCATATGTTTCAGCCAGGAAAGGACCCTGTGTTGTGAAATCATAGCATTTTGTTATAGTCCTTAGAGAGTGAGGAGGCATTATTATGAAAGCACCTGTGTTCCTGGACCATCACCCATGCTGGGCACTAAATACATGGTATCATTTCTTTGATGCATAAACAAGTGCAAGGCACTTCAGACTCCGTGTATCACTTTATCTAAATGGGCAACACCTCACACGAGTTTCCCCCTTTGCACTAGAAGTATTTTTTCCAAGCCAATCTCTTAGACTTTCCAAACTGCCTAATTGCCTGCTCTGTCTTGTGTCTTTTGCTTCATCCTCTTCAAGTCACCCAGAACTGTTGGAATGGTTATCCTGGATTGTGGCTTAGGTCTCCTGTCCCTTCTTCTATTTCAGGGTTTTTCCTTCTGTTCTGGAATAACAAAGGCCTAGAATTCATCTGGCCCTGGGAACACCACCATTAGCTTTATGCTTTTATACTTCCAAGTCTTCTTGTTCTTAGAGGCATTGGACCTAGAGCTGTTAGAAATGGAAAGTGCCTGCGTGATGCTCCTGTTAAATCTCTTCAGTATTTAGAAGAGTAAATGGAGGGGTAAAGTCACACGAATGGCAAAGAGCAGTGCTGGAATGTAAAGAAGTTCCCTGACCCCCATGAACTGCCCTTGAGAGTGCTCTGACAAAGCTGGGGTCAGTGGGTGCATCCTTAGCACTTGGGCTGTCTCTGCAGGGCCTGATCCCAACCAAAACCCTAATAGTCCTGTGGGGAGGGCGTGGGGGGCTGAAGAGAAGAATGAACAAAGTGGTGGAGGTGGGGAAGGGAGGAGAGAGATGGAAATGTCCTGTAAAAACAAGAGGGAAGTCTAACAGCACAACTGCATGCATCCAGATTGCTGGTATTTCCCATTTGCAGGTGGTACGCAGAGGCTGTGACGACAATGGTACAATGCCTGGGCTCCAGTCACGTCTCCATTGCTAATTAGAATGAGCTGCAGAGGAGGTTCCAGTCACTGTTCCATATGATCTGCTGCTTAAACCCTGATTTTTTTTCCTTATCTGTTTTTAAGTTTAGAAAAAAAGTTTTAACATGGAGATTGTGGCTTCCACTGAACTGGGATTTAGTATTTTCAAACATATGAAAAGGATTTCTAAAATCGAAAGATCTGTACTTTTTCCTCTTTCCATCTGGAGTCAACTGAATATTCAACTTTTCCATTGAACAAACAAACAATTGTGCTCCTGACTTTTTCCAGGCATTAAACAATAAAATAACAAAACGAAATGCAAATAAATGTACTTTTAAAACTTTAATCCTACAGCAAAAGATCTACTGGCTAATAATGTTACCTGCCTGAAACTTTATATTCTGATATTTTCTTAATAAAAAAGTATTTTTTAAAGTTTTGCCTTTTTTCTTTTTTTTTTTTTTTTTTTTTTACACAATTTAGGTATCCAGCATGATGTGTTTGTCTACCTTAAAGATCATTAAGATCTTTATTAGGATTTTAATTCTGTTTTTATGAGAATATATCATAAAATAACTTGAATAAATTTATATACACTATGACAATGCATCATACATTTTAAAAACCTGGTCTAAATAGTTTAACTTCCATTCATCTACAGGTCTCATATGGCAGATGATCTTTTGTTGGGCAGATGTTGCTACTCAGGGAAAAAAAAAAAGAAAGAAATGTGCATTGGGTAAGTGTCCTCTAGTGATGTCGAAGTACTTTATCTGGATTTAAGGATCTGGCTCTCAGAGCTCAGACACCTTGTACAGTATTAGTCCTGCTATAAATTTAAAGTTTTATACAATGAAAGATATTGAAATCCTTACTTACCAAGAGGATTTTAGATATCCCTCTGTGTGAGAGTGAATAATAACAGGATACATGGTAACTGATGGATTTTAGGATGTATCTGACAACTCTTCTTCATTTAAACCCAATGAATGGTGTAACCTTAATTGTAAAGCTTTAAATAATTCCATGCTGCATAATGAATTGCCTTAGACATTTTCTTATTCAATTAAGAAAATAAACACACATCTAAAGAAAGAAGTAGTCCACACAAAGGAACTAGCACTACACCGAAGTGAGACAAGTAAGTTTGAGATTCTTCTTTGCTACATACCAGCAATACTGTCTTGAGCAGTTTTCTTTGTCTGAGCTTGTGCAATATTCTTGAGTCCTTTTCTGAACTGAAAACAGGGTGATTTGTCTGATGTATAAGTGGAATGAATTTGAGGAAATAGCTGGCCTATCTTAGGACCATGACCCTTTCTTCTCTTCAGCAGTGGAAACCTTAGAGCTTGTGTCCCCAAAGTTGTTGTAAGCTACTAAGTTTGTGATAAGTTGTTATGCAGCAACAGGGAAGTGATACAATATCCTTGTGATTAAATTAGATTTTATCTGACATTTTGGAGTGATTGGAACATGCATTTTTTCTTTTGAGCCAATGGCCACAGTACTTTTTATTAAAAAGTCAGGGCTATAGGACTAAACAGTGGGAAAAAATCATGGACTATCGTAAGTCATAAAAAACATGCCAGAAATATTTTCTTATTTCTAAAAACACTCTCAAGTGATAAACAGAGATGTTTTATACCTGTTGTATGACAAGAAGAGTCTGAAGTCATTTCTAACTACAGTCCACATCCATGAGAATCTGAGGGGTTGGATATAAAAATATGCACATATAATTATGGCAAAGAAAGTTTTGCGTGGAGTGGACAGTGTGACTTTCTCCAGTACTGTTGAAATCTACTTGCTTGAGTTTGACAAAAACAAACTATGGCATAGAATTGAAAACATAGTGGTAGACGATACTGCTTTTGTCTTGCTCCAGGCTTTGTTATTTTATCTCACGCTGCTTATACTTCTTTCTGAAACTACTGTTAATCAACCATTGTACAAAGGGAAAGTTGTTCCCCTATCCATGAATATGTCATTACCCTAATTTAGGTGCCATATATTGAATTTATAATGTAAGGTATAAATCCGAATTTTGCAATAGTCAATCAAATAGGAAGAATAATTTACACCATAAAAGAAAGAATCGTGTTATTTTAATATCTGAATATTCAAGTTTTTGAGAGAAATTTGACTTTCTTAGAATTTGTCAAATTTATGCATATAAGCATACATTGAATTTTCATTTAAATTTTTATATACTTTATAAAACCAAAATTGTAGCACCATAATTGGATTATAACAAACTCAATTTGTATGTTGTCAAAACTAGTGGATTTTAGAATGTTGGTTATTATTATTGTAGTCATAATTATTCTTGGAAGACCCAGAGGTCACCAAATATAGCACAAAGAATCTGAAAGTGCTAATTAGAAAAATTCTAGAAAATTTAAATCTATGTTAATTTTGAATGACATATTTATTTTATCTCTTGTCTTTACCTCACGCCTTTAAATACCATGATTTTTCTAAATTTTTATCATCCAAAATACCAGTTGTTATGCCTTTTGAGATACTTCACTTATTGTGTAAATAATCATTGAGAACTCTCCATCCCAATCTCTGTCTGTGCACACACACTCACACACACACAGAGAGAGAGAAATTTATTTCTGAACCATTTGAGGATGATTTACATACCCATGGCTTTAATCTGTAAGTACTTCAAGGTGTATTTCCTAAGAAAGTCATATTATCTTACTTAAAAATAGCACAGTTATCAATGCTAGTAAATTTTACATTTACATATTTTAATTAATCTACCACTTACATTCCAATTTTACCCTTTATATGCATTTTCCCCCCTCTAGTATAGGTTTGTGTGGGTGGGGCTGCATTTAGTTATGTCTCTTTGGCCTTCTTTTATCTGGAACATTTCCATGCCCTTTTATTTTCACCTTTTAAAACATTGACTTTTAAAAAATAATTTTTTAAAAATAATATTCTCACTTTGAGTTTAATAGATCCTTGGGATTAGATACAGGTTTTGCTTTTTTGCCATGAATACTTTATAGTTGGTTGCGTCATTTTCAGAGTCTCTTGTCTGGAATCACATGATGTCCATTTGTCCACTTTTGGATGATGTTAATTTTGGCGCGCTGGTGTGATGGTCAGTTTCATGCATCAGCTTGGCTAGGCTACAGTCCCTGGTTATTCAGTCAAAACTAATCTAGGTGTTACACTAGAGGTTTTTTTTTTGTGTGTGTGTGTATATGACTAAAGTTGACTTTCAGTAAGTGAGACTCCCAAATAATCTTAGTGGCTTGATTGAATCAGTGGAAAGGACTTACAAGCAGAGCTGAGGCTTCCTTGAAGGAATAGTTGTTCTTCCTGTGGACAGAAGCTTTGGCTCATGCCTGAGAGTTCCAGCTGCCCTTCTTGATGGCCTGCAGTACAGACTTGTCTACTCAGCCCTCACCATTGTATAAGCCAACTTCCTGCAATAAATCTCTTTATATATGTCTCCTACTGTTTCTTTTTTTTTTTTTCCTGGTTCAACCCTAACTGCTAAAGATTCAAATCTGCATTAGTTTCCTATTTCTGTCATGACAAATTACCATAAATTTAGTGGCTTAAAGCAACAGAAATTTATTATTTTAGAGTTCTGGAGTCCAAAAGTCTAAAGTGTGTTGGCAGGGCTGCATTTCTCTAAAAGCTCTAAGGAAGATGTCATTTTCTTGTTTTTTATATTTGTAGAGACTGCCTGCATTCCTTGACTCATGGTTTCCCATAATTCTGACCTCTCCTTCCTTTGTCAGTCACCTTCTGAATCTTAACACTCCTGATTCCCTTACAAACACTTTTGTGACTATATTGGGCAGACCTTGATAATCCAGGAAAATCTCCCCATCTCAAAGTCTTTAATTTAATCATATCAGCCAAGCATTTTTTGCTGTGTAAATTGACATATTCGCAGGATCTGGGGGATTAGGAGGCAGTCATCGTTGGAGAGAGCCATCATTTTGCTCATCCCAGCTAGGCCCTCTGACTCCCAAAGATTCACATCTGTCCCATATGCAAAGTGCATTCACCCCATTTCAAGGTCCCCCAAAAGTCTGAACCCATTATGCCATCCCCCATCAAATAAAAAATTCATTTAAGTGTCATTAACTCAAAAGTCCTGAATCTCATTATTTAAATCATCTGCATTTGGTGTGGATGAGGCTCTGTGTGTAATCCATCTTGGGGCAAAATTTCTCTTCATTTGCAGACCTATAAAGCTAGAAAACAAATTATATGCATCTATATTGCAATGGTGAGATAGGTATAATAGAACAATTACAGACATTTTTATTCAGAAAGATAGAAAACAGAAAGAAATAATGAATTCTCAGCCTCAAGCAATTCTAATACCCAGCCAGGCAGACGATGCTGGCTTTCAAGGACTGGAAGCAATCCTCTGTGGTTCATGACTTCACTCTTCTGGCTTATGGCTCTGTCCTTGGAGTCATTTTAATTTCATAAGGGTTAGCATATTCTGGCTGCTGAATAGTTTAACCAATCTGTTTCCAGTCTGTAGAATTTTGGTTGTCCAGCATTCTTCCTCCATGTTATACTCTTTACGTCCCTTTCATTTTGAGCTCCCAATGTTTCTGTTGGTATCGTATCTGATGGACAGTGTGGGTCTCCTGTGTATGTCTCAGGATTCACCCTACTAGATAAGAGATTCCTTCACAGATTTTACCTGAATAATTCCATCTCTACTTTTATCTTCTGGCTTAGATGGCTGAGAGGATCCATAAATAACATGCCGACGTTTTCAAAGAATCCTTTTTGTGTCTAAATACTCTGACCTTTTCATTCTTCTGACACACCAAGCTGTTTAGCCATACCTTTGGCTTTCTCTCCAGGGCATGCTTTCCTGAGAGTAAATTTCCTCATTTTAAGGACTTTTAATATTTGGAATGTCTAAAAATGGCCCATCTATCTAGTTCTGCTTCCTTGCAGCTTAACAGTTTTCTCCTCCATTTTTTTTCCTCCTAATATCTTACTATATAAGAAGCAAAAAGAAACCATGCTGAACCTTCAACACTTTGGATGAAAATATTTTCAGTTAATATCCAAGTTCATCATTTATACATTGTGCTTTCCACATGACCATAGTTGCATTTTCTCACTCTCCTAGGAATGCTGAAGGCTGAGCCTTCCGTAGTTTAATCTGTTCTTCTTGTTGGTGTCATGTTTTGGGAGGGGAAAGGAGAGAACAGATGAAAAACCAAGATTTGTTATTTTCTCCAGATCTAAAATATCCCATTTCTCTTTCATATTTTATCTAATTTCTTTAAATGTTTCTTCTCCTTTTACCCTTATTGGAATTCAGGAGAATTATCAAATTATTGGAATAATTTGATTCTTATCCAATAATTTAATCAATTTATTCCAATAATTTGATTCTTAGCAAGTTTATTTAGTGCTTGTTTTTCCCCTTAATATGATAATTACATATCTGTCTTTTAATTTTTGACTTGCTTTCTTCATTCTGAATTTTTTCTTCTTATATTTTTGTTTTATCATCTAGATTTTGAATCTGCATTCTTAAATTCTGCTATATCTTAAAGCATTGGTAGGTTTTATTCCATTCCATGGGTAATGTTTTCTTCCAGAATGAGTTCTTCTTAGTTCCCAACTTCTTTTACCTTTCTCCCTCTCTCTCTGCTTCTTTCCTTCCGTTCTTCTTTCTTACATTATTATACTTCTTTTATTTGCTTACCTAGTTGCCATGCTAATTATTATCATCTTGTTGATGTTATAATTGTCAGCTCTCTCTGGATTCTTACTTTTCAGTGACATAGTATAGGTGAATACTCGTTGGCACCCTTTTTGCATCTTCTGCTGTGGTTTGTCTTTTCTTCTGAGTATGCTAGATATTGTCTATTGATACTTAATATCATCTCAAATCCTTTAAACTCTAATTTCTATCCTAATGGCTAGAAACGTGAAACCTGTATTTTACATATTCTTTTGACATTTCTGGCCTACGTTTTCACTAGTAAGAAGCAGTTGAATGACATTTGGAAGATTAAAGAGAAAGGGAAGCCATTATTCTCTGTTGGCAGCAGCAGTGGCTCCTGGGTCCATTGACCCATAGGCAGATAATGGATTTGAGGTGTGCAGTGATTTCTTAGTAAGTTCCTTTGTTCTTTGATACTACAGATAGTTAAACACTTAGATTTTCTTCTTGAATAATTGCTGATATACTCAAGCCACATTTGGAGGGTTACTGTAGTTTTATGAAGCCCATGGGATGAGACCATGGTGTAGCAATGTCAGATAATACTAAGTGACATCTTTCCTGGACATTTGGGCTCCGTCTCTTTGGAGAAACTACTAAATATTCTGAGGTTAGGACTACTTCCTTTAGCCAGGGGTGTCCATAACTTCCATGAACATCAGTCATGCTAATTTTGATTGAAGAAATGTCTTATTTAATGTCTCAGAATTAATGCATCTAGTAACAATGTAAAAATGTTCAAGATGACATATTCAGAACTTGCTATTAATAAAAACTGGGTCTTATGTGGCTGTTCCTTGTGACATTATCTGATTGAGAACATTTGACTGAGGATCTGACTCAATATAAAAGTCCTAAACCCTTTTGGCTGCCTTTCCCTTTGGCTGAAATGGGAAAATAAAGCTATTTTAACACTAATTGGAATATCAAGTTTGTCTTGGATTTCTAAGTCAATATAGGTATAAATTTAATTAAAATGACAAATGGGATTAATAGAGCTCACCTAGGTCCCTCAGAGGCTGCCATGATCAAGGGAAAGTTGGACACCAGCATTGCAGTGAGTAAGGAGGTTTCAACCTAACTGGCAATCAAACTCACAAGATCCAGTCGGCTTTAATCTAATGTGGCACATACTGAGCCTTACAGGAACATACAATAAGAAACACTGTCCACACTGCATCTTGTCTCATAGCACAATAGCTACCAAGTAACCAGGATTTTAAATGCCCTCTCCCATAAGGAGCAAGTGTACTTGCTGCAAATGAGAGCCAAGGTGTGCTTGCCAAGTTGACAGAGAGAAGCTAGGATTTCCACCATATTTATCCAATTCTATAACATAGGCCCAGAGCTCACTTGCCAACTCACAGCTTCCCAAGCTCAGGTGCCATCCTACAGAAAAAAAAAATGTTCACAACAAACAAGGCAGACATGCATTCCATATTTTTCTTAGCTTTGTTTTCAGGCATTACTATAAAAAGACAGATCATTCCAGGTCTGATATTAACCCTTTTCCCAGAATTAGATAGATTTTTCCAGGAAGAAGAGCCAAGATTTCAATCTGAAGCCTGATTCAGGACCTAAATAAAGTACAGAGGAAATACTGAATGTATCTTTCTCTACCTGCTTCAGGTTGTAACTCCATGGCTGCAGGGAGTCTAGATGCTCCTAGGATGAGCCAAGGCAACACCATTTCGGCACAATTCTTACCTGTGTTCTATAGCTCTAAGCAGAGATTGCCACTTATAATCTAGAATCTGTCATGTGTAGGTGACAATAGCTTTAACTGACTTTGCTTGAGAATAAGATGACGTCTACTTGCAATAGATGAAATTCGAATTTTGCTTTTTTTTCCTTTGGCCCCTCATCAAAAAAGCAACATGAAAAAAACAATACTCTGCTTGATTCTTTATATCACATGCAACTGATGAATTAATCAGAAGAAATGCTCTTGAGCTGTCTGTCTCCTGGTTCTTTATCCTACTCCTGGCTGGGCTTTTTGCTGATCTTTCATTAGCGCTGATGAGCCCAGGGTGGAAAGGTGCTTCTCTCTTTGTTCCTGAGAGAATGTCATCTTGGCCATCTCATACTTTCAATCACCACTAATAGCTATTTTGGCACAAATTCAGAGTAGGCTCAGTGGGGGGCAGAGGAAATATTTTGCATTAGCTGGATTATTTTAAATTTTCAACCCTGCAATGTTCCTGTAGGACAAAATAGGTGGTGCCAGGAAAGACAGCTTGCTTTCCTTAGAGCCCACAGGAAAGGGTGCCTGCAATGCTAAGCCATGCTGAATCCCTGGCCCTCCACCGGATGCTGCGCCTCACAGGCTTTATGTTCAGTCAATGGAAATAGCAACTGCAACTGTTATGTGTTTGCTTTGTGGCCAGTATAATGATCTACTGGTGATTGATTACAGGGGTTGACTAAAGAAAAAAGAAAAGGGAAAAAGCCAAGAGTAAGTTTTCAGGACTCCTCTTAGATGTAACATAATAAACTTAACTGCTTCAGTGCTGAGTTGCTGTAGGTCTCCCAGCAGTATATTACGAAAAAATTTATGTTGTTGGTAAATATGAAAAAGACTGAGAATAGATATAGGTTGGGCTTGCACATTCCTATGTAACCAGATTTGAGGAGCTTACCTCCTCCAGGGACAGATTTGGGACTGAAAAGGAAACATCTGGGGTTGACAGGGACCTGGGCTCAGGCTGGTTCTTATTAGTTTGAGGGAATTGAAAACAACAGACACTCTGGAACAGTCCCAAAGGTGGCCATTTTGCCTAGATGCAGTAAAGCACAAGAGTTAAAAGGATAAACTTTGGAAGTCTGGCTTTAAAGCAGAGATCCACCAGTTGTGCATATTTGGGTATATTGTTCAACATTTCTGAAGCTCAATTACATCAATCAGAATTGAGAAAATAGTATCCTCAGTTTGATAGGGTTACTTTAAGGAGTGAATATGATAATGTGATAATGTGTGTATGTGTGTGTATGTATGGTGTATATGTGGGTATGTGCATGCATGTGTGTGTATGTGTGTATGTGCATGCATGTGTGTGTACATGTGTATGTGCATGCATGTGCATGTGTGGGTGTGTGTATCTATGCATATAATGAATGAGATCTAGCATGAACTTAATTGTTCAATAATTGACAGCCAGTATTGTCTGTCAGATCCAGACACTGTTTAAAGTATCTCAGCTTCTTCCAGGACAGCTTTAGTTTTATAACAGACTTGGTTTTCTTACTGACTATATACTTGATGAAAGCCAAGCTCTCCTAGAAAAGGATATCC
The DNA here is from genome assembly GCF_006542625.1 of Nomascus leucogenys. NCBI lineage: Eukaryota > Metazoa > Chordata > Mammalia > Primates > Hylobatidae > Nomascus > Nomascus leucogenys. The sequence goes on from NC_044394.1 coordinate 76,192,580, forward strand.
TTGATGAGGGCCATGGGTCACCACAGATTCACAGAGACCTTCTGGTATGTGCCTTCCTATTCATTATTTGAGTGATTGTCTTCTGTAGTCACCAGGCAGAGACGAGGGAGCATTAGAGCATTAGGACCTTGAGATCTTAATATAAAATTATGCGTAAAATTATGTTTATATATCTGCATAAACATAATACATTACCATTAGTACCTTCGTTTCTTTTTCCTTTTTCTTTCTTTCCTTTTTTTTTTTTTTTTTTGAGACGCTCTCTCTCTGTTGCCGAGGCTGGAGTACAGCGCCTCAATCTCTGCTCACGGCACCCTTTGCCTCCCAGTCTCAAGCAATCCTCCTGCCTCAGCCCCCTGAGTAGCTGGGACTACAGGCCTGCACCACCACACCCGGCTTTTTTTTTTTTTTTTTTTGCACTTTTTTATAGAGACAGAGTTTCGCCATGCTGCCAAGGCTGGTCTCAAACTCCTGGGTTCAAGCTATTCACCCGTCTCAGCCTCCCAAAGTGCTGGGATTACAGGCATGAGCCACCACACGCAGCTCCTTAGTTTTTAATCAAATCTTTTCTCTTAGACATGAAAACATACATTTTGAAGGGGTTGGAAGAGGGTCGTCCTTATAAGCACTTCATAGATTTGGGCTTGGGAGATCAGACTGACAGAGGCTGGTTTTTTACTTCTGGGTTTGATGCCAGTTGGGAGCTGGCTCCGTGTTAGACTCTGCATGTCAGATGGAGAGACCAGTTCTAAGCACACATAATTTCCACCTTTCAGACATTCTGAAACCTAAGTCAAAATATCTCAATTATGACGTTAATTGACCCTAAGTCAAAATGTCTCAATTATGTTTCAAGAAATATTAGGCTTGCACATTTGCATCTCAAAGATCAGTTGGTGTTCAAGGAAAGCACTCTGGGCAGCCTACAGCCCCTCCCACTCCTCTTGCCCCCACATTCCACCTTCCTCAGCTCTACCTTGCTGTCAGCTCTTGGTCCAGAGCCACTCACTCTGGTTTAGTGGTTGTCTGTGCTCTCTCAAAAGCCTGAGCCTTCTCCTGCAGGCTTAGGTTCTGTCCATCCATTTGGCTATAGGCATCTTCTGCCTTGACCAGGAATGCTCCATCTTAACCCACCAGAACCAACCCTGGCTCCAGCCCCTGGACAATCAGGCCAGTCTTGTTACTCTGCTGGGTGCTGGAGAACAACGGAGAATAGAACGTGAAAAGAGTACAGATCTAGTCGATGGAGCGTTAAACTGATGCTACCTTTTTATGGAAATATGGTACATTATCTTCTCTATGTGAAAAATATAAGCTTAAACTTCAAAAGCTAAATAAATGTAGAGGCTTTGGTAAGGATACTTTGTTAATTAATGAACTCAACTATTATCAATGTCTGATGTGCTAAGTATTGGCTTGCCCTTTTGTTGTAACAAAAGTTGTCATATCCCCCACTCAGAGTAGGGGCAGCCCTCCCAGTTCCAGCACAACTTCTCTTTGTGACCTGGGACAAGTCTGTGTGCCTCAGTTTTCTCATCTGGGCATCACTAGAGTATCTACTTTATACAGTTATTGTTAGAATGAAATGAGGCCGGGCACAGTGGCTCATGCCTGTAATCCCAGCACTTTGAGAGGCCGAGGTGGGCGAATCACCTGAGGTCGGGAGTTCAAGACCAGCCTGGCCAACATGGTGAAACTTCATCTCTCCTAAAAATACAAAAATTAACCAAGTGTAGTGGTGGGCGCCTGTAATCCCAGCTATTTGGGAGGCTGAGGCAGGAGAATCACTTGAACCCAAGAGGTGGAGCTTACAGTGAGCTGAGATCATGCCACTGCACTCCAGCCTGGGTGACAGAGTGAGACTCCATCTCAAAAGAAAAAAAAAAAAAAGAATGGAATGACACATGTGTCTTTAGGAAGAGGAAAGGGAAAGGAATATTTTCAGTGTCACAGCATTATACTTGACATGTATATCAACTCCTGCAAGTCCAAGCAGCCCAGTGAAGGTACTTGTTAATTTCCTAATTTTATAATTGGAAAATCCAAGGTGAAATCAGGCTTTGATCCCAAGCCTTTTTGGTCTCAGAATCTGATCTTCTGTTGCCTGTAATCTTGTGGTAGCTATTTGGCTAGCATTTTAATCTTGGCTAGAATTTTAACTTCTGGCCAAAGTAGAGAAATGAGACTGAGCATGACTGTTGGCTTGTATCTTTGGTATTGTTCTCCTTTAAGTTAGTTAGGGACACCCCAACAGCCAGATTGCTGTTGTACACGTTTCTAGCTTAGTCTAGTTAGCGTCTCATCCCTTGTTCAATTCATCACTGTGTTTGAAGAGTAATTTAAAAATTGCGTTGTTTGATATCTCGTCAGCTTTTATAACTTTCTTGAACCTCTTTCCATCAACCTTTCTTTCTTAAAGAGACCAATTTATCTATTAAGTGTTTCCCAGTGGAAGGATATAAGAACAGATTTAGTTGAGATGCCACAGTACAGATTTGTGAGGCTCAGGGCCTCACAAAGAGTTGCTGAAGGCAAATAAACATTATTTTAAGAAATTAGAGTGAATTTGAACTACCCAATTAATCTTAATTTTAATTATGAAATATAATTGATATAAACTGGTGATAATACTTAGGCATATCATTTAATAAGCCTAAATCGAAAGACGCTTTTTTCCAGACTTTATACCTCTGAATTTTGAGATTTATTTTTGTGATCCTAAGGATGAGAGGCCCACTGCTGTACATTTCATATATATAATTTAAAATAACTCAGTGTCTTCTAAAATACATATGTATTTAATTTAGAAATGAGGCATAACAGTAATGTTTCTATTTGTTCTCAGTAACTTTTATCTAACTAAAGAGCAGTGATAGATATTTGATACAGCCAAATGAGAGAGCATAGTGATCTTATGGTGATTACTTTCTGCTGCTATTGAAGGCAGATGTTGAGAGGCATGACCACCAGCAGATCGAGTGGAAACTGAATGCCCATGTAGATGTTCTGCATCTTCTTTTCTTGATAGAGTTCATTTCAAGATTTTTGATTTGAAAACAATCTACAGCTGTCACTAATGCAATACCGAAAATAATATACATACATATTTTATCCACTTAAAATATGAGTACATCTTGAGGGAGGAATTTTTTTTTTTCTTGATAAGGTACTGGAAAGCAATGCATGGAGATAGGCAGTATTCTGGCTTTTGATTAATAGAAATCTGAGTTTGAATCCTAGCTCTGCTACTTGGGCAATTTACCATATCTCTGAGATTCTCTTTCCTAAAGTGTAATAGAGGATAATACCTATTTCATGGGACTTTAACAAAAATGGAGCAAGATACTCAAGATAAAGTTTGGAACTGTATTTCAGGCTCTCAGTAAGTGCTCATTAAATGTAACATTTCTTCCATTTTCCTCATTGATCTCATGAGCTAGACTAAGCTCCTGCCCTCTGTGCCCACTCTACTTACTCTCCCTGGTGGGCAGAATGACTTTTTCCCTTGATGAATTTAGGACAAGCAGC